>NC_056726.1:215558899-215638899 GCF_019279795.1 Protopterus annectens
TTAAAGAAGGCTTCACTGGTTCCTAGAATTCCCAGTCCATTTCTGATTAAAGGGGCACCTTCAGCTAGGATAGCTTCCCCCTTTTCCTCGTCTACTCTTCTTGCTCACTGGAGTCCTCCCCTTCTCCACCTTGGTTCAGATCCTCTCCAGCTTGGATCTCACATGTGGAGTCTTCCTCACATCAACCATAAAAGCTGCCCTTGCTGGCTTCATTGTCTGGTCATCCAGGTCATTGAGCAGTATCAAAAAGTCAGAACTGGAGCAGCTGATGTGGTCTTTTTTGCAGGCACAGAAGCAATTGGGCCTCATACCCTCTTGTATGACACAGACTGCAAGACCCTCGGCTCTGTCTTTTTTGGTTTCCTCCCTCAGCCCCTTCAGATCTGAGGCCTTTGGGGTTGGTGGAGTTTCCATCCTCTGGATTGGATCCAGCAGCCTTGTGCTCTTTGGATCCATCACGTTCCTTGGTAGCCTTGGCCCTGGCCTGTTCAAGGCAGCTGGCTCATTGGAGCCATGGTATCAAGACTGGAGTTTTGGGGTTGGGGTTGATGGTTCAGTCACTGGTTTGTCACTCGCTGTCAAAGCTTGGCCTTAGATAGCTCACCTCTGGTCTCAATGTTGAGTCTGGGTGCAATGCCTTTTGGTTTGGTTTGTCTGCAATGTCTTCGTGTTCTAGGAACCTCAGTTCAGGGATGCCTGCTTTAGCCTCAGCCTTTGATGTTGTAGAGAGGATGCACTTGGTCAGAGAGAATGGTCAGATATCTCCAGCCAGCACCCCCTCCCACTTTCCATCTGTGCTGATGACCAGTCATCAGGCTGCTCCAGACCATCTACATCAATGGGCCTCCATTCTTCCACCTTGGAGGAGTTACCTCACTCTTCCCCTTCTTCTTCTGCTTCATTGGAGTTGGAGGTTTTAGAGAAGAGAAAGTGCAATAGGAAGCACTTGGATTCTCTGGATGAATCCCTCACCAAGGATACCGACCCTGAGGAAGGAGAGGGTTCCCCCAAGTCCACGCAAGATGACACCACTTTTAGTAATTTGTTGGAGCTGCTTCACCAGAGCAAGGGCTGGACCACTGAAGCCCCATCTGTGGAGGAGTCAGTCTTTCTGTTGGCCTTTGGCATAGGCCCATGAATGCCCTGGGTTGTGCCTCCTCTTGATGGCCTTATGGATATGGTATCATACAGTGCGCAGAAGGAGCCTGACACAGTATAACCAATACCTCAGAAACCAAACAAAGTTCTTGCACCCTCCAATAACAGCCTTCATTGTAGTAAATGTCCAGCCATTTATACTATCATGGTGGTGGTGGCAGCCACCAAAAGTGATTTCTGAAGAGAGTTCCTCAATTTACCCCCAAACAGGGAGTCTTAGATCTGGATCAATTACTATAGTGATCCTATATGCCTCATCTACCTTTACTTTGAGGGCTCTTAATTATCTGACATGACAAAGCCTCAGAGTGATCTACTCTCTGAAGTGTCAAGTAACCTCAAGACACAGCAATCTCTGGATACCCAGAAGAAGTTAGAGACTCTTTTGTCCGCCCTGACTTCCATCACCAGTGTTTTAGAGAAACTCATTTCAAATGTGGCTGATTGAGTGTCCACAGCAGCAGGTATTGTATTGAGGCACTATGCCTGGATGCAATTGTGCAACTTTATGGACTGCTTCAAAGCATCCTTTATTAATGTCCCTTTGATGGATCCTACTCGTCTTGCCCCAAGATTAAGAACACATTGGCAAAGAATGAATAAGATGAGAAGACACTGTCAGCTGTGGGATTCTGCTTTTCCAACCCCCCCCCCCCAGTGATCCTTTTCTATGAATCAGAAAGGTGGCAAGCACTTCTTTTTCAGGAAGTCACACTTTTGTTCCCAGGATGCTCCCCTAGTGGGTTCTGTCTGAGGGTGAGGGGAATCATATTGCATGCTTCCCCCATTGACAGAGGTGGTTCACAGAATCAGGGATTCCATGAGGCTTTTTTTTGGTATCTCCTTTCAGCAATCCAGAAGGGTTGCCTGACTGCTCACCTCTGGAGACAGTCAGGGGTCATCCAGATCTCCACCCTAAAGCTTGGGAGGCCATCGCCTCTGATGTGTGTGTGTTGATGGTCATATCCAGAGGGTAGGTTATCCCCTTTATAGAAATTCCCAAAAGTCTGCCAAAATATCTCCTCAATGTTCCATCCCATCACAGACTTCCCATAGTGGCAGAGATCTGCAACCTGCTGGCAAACCAAGTCATTCAAGAGGTCCTACCAGACCATAGAGGATCCGGGTTTTATTCCAGAATCTTTTTAGCAAAAAAGTCTTAGACTTAAGCCAGCTAAAGTAGCTCATCAGAAAGACCATGTTCTGGATGGTCATGGTGCAGTCCATATTGCCTCTTTTGAGGAAGGATGATTGGATGAGCTCGACAGATCTCATGGATGGCTCCTATCACATAAAGATAGACTGGCATTCGCAGAGGTTCCTTCACTTCAGGCTGGGGACAATCATTATCAGCTCATGGCCCTGCCATTTGGTCTCACCCCCCCCAGATGTTTACCAACTGCATGGCAGTAGTTCAGCCTAGTTCCAGATGTAGGAGTTTTAGGTCTTTCTTTACCTGGATGATTGGCTCCTCACTACTCCCATGAAGGCCTTGCTGATATTGGTCAGGGATATCTTGCTCCAACTATGTCAAAATTTAGGAATCACAATCAATTACTCCAAATCAAGCCTTCAGCCTGTACAAGTTTTACAGTTCATATGGTATAATTTGGATACAGTCCATCAGATCTCCAGGCTCATCCTCCACAGTTCTTAGCCTTCAAGCTCAGGCCTTGTCAGTGCTTGCAATTTCCAAACTTCTGGCTTGTACACTTCTAAAGCTTTTGGGACATTCATATGGCAGCACTGAATGGACTAGACCCTCTGGCCAGGTATCATATGTGGGCACTACAATGGACAATGGCTGTACAATAGCCACTCTTTACCCATCCTTTGGATTTCCCGATATGACTAATGAGAGTGTGTCACAAGCAGATTTAGTGGTGGTTACATTCTCCATTAGTACTACATGGAAGACTTTTTGTAATTCCTTCTCCTTTGGCCACAGTCACCACAGATGCCTTCCTACTGGGGTGGGGGCACATTTTGAAGGAAAGACTGTTCAAGGGTCCTGGTCTTCTGCAGAGGTTCACATTTGCATCAATGTTCTGGAGATAAGAGCCATGCTTTTAGCACTGCAGACTTTTCAGGAGATTCTCCCTATGGGTTTAACTGCAGTTCAGACAGAAAACATGCCAGTAGTCTGGTACTGCAACAAAAAGGGGGGGGGTTGTTTTCTTATCCTCTTTGCTGAGAGGCCATGAGGGTCTGGCAATGGACGATCTGCTGTCAGTGGTTTCTGATGGCAGTGCATACCCCAAGTTCAAAATTATGACTGACAGTCTCAGCAGGAGCATTCTATTGTCCATGAGTGGTCCCTAAGTCCGGTGGTGGCAGCTTGGATTTTTCTGCACTGGAGCATTCTGTTTTGTGATCTGTTTGTGTCCCCCCCCAACACCAAGTGTGACAGCTATTATGCCTTTGTTCCTCCTCCAGGACAGCACCGAAGGATGCTCTGACATTTGCTTGACCTTCGGGTCACCTTTTTGCTTATCCCCAGTTCCCCTCATAATGATGTTTCTTCAGAACGCAGCCCATTGCAGAGCTTCCATGATCCTCATTGCCCCCTTTGGCTCCACCAGTTGTAGTTCCTCTTTCTGTGGCCTCCTCTGAAACACTCTCCTTGGTTGTTGGATTCCATTCTGGGTCTTATCTTTCATCCAACCAGGCTGGATCCACCCAATCTTCAGTCCATCAAGTTAACTGTATGGTTCCACCAGTTCCCTTGATGGCCAGGATTGCCAAGGATTTGAAAACGGTGGTTTATATATTGTCATTCTCTCAGAAAGAATCCATTAGAAAAGTGTACACCAGTAATTGAAAAAAATTGTTTTATGGGTGGAGGCTCAGGGACTTGACCTCTTCTCACCCCACTTGGGAGTCAGTTTTGGATTTTCTAGCTGAGCTGTTTGGTTCAGGCTCCAGCTTTTCTACTATCAAGGTTCAGTTAGCCATCATTTCAGACTTTCATATTGTCAGAGATAATATGTCCTCGGGTTCAATAAAGATTTCCAAGATCTTTTTGAAAGGTGCTTTCTTCTTCATCCTCTACTATGGGATCCAGTGACTCTCTGGGATCTGCCCTTTGTTCTTCAGGTCTTGACTGGTACTCCCTTTGAACCTTCGGCCTCCTTGGATCTGAAGTTTTTGTCCTGGAAAACTTTGTTTTTGGTGGTGATAACCTCAGCCAGAAGGGTTTCAGATTTGCAAGCACTTGATTCTTCTTCACCTTATTTAGTTTTTCATAAGGACAAAGTATTTCTTTGTACAAATACTTTTTTTTTACTTTAGGTAGCTTCAGAGAATAACTTTTACAGTTCCATTCATCTTCTTGTGTTCTTTCCCAATTTTTCCAACATAGGTGGATACTTTCTGCATTGCTTGGTTGTGTATAGGCAACTACCATTTTATCTTAACCATACCAGATCCTTCAGAAAATCTAGCCAATTGTTTGTTTCCTTCTCAAAATCCAGGCTGAGCTCACCTGAGTTTAAAGTAACTTTATCCAAGTGGTTGTCAGATTGTATTTTGTTTGTTTATTCTCTGAGAGGCAAGTTTCTTTCACGAAAGCCTAGAGTCCATTCAACTTGAGCTGTAGCTACTTCTACAGCTTTTCTTTCGAGAGTACTGATGGATGATATTTATGCAGCTGCTACTTGATTGGGCCATCATACCTTTGTGTCTCATTATAAGCTGGACATTCAATCCGTGTCCAGGCCTTATTTTGGTTCTACTGTATTGTAGAATATCCTTCCTTAATTTCTCCCTAGGAATTGTCATGGGTGGGTACTCTGTCCCACAGGTTGAAGACAGACAGAGCAGACAACATTGGACATGAAAGCTATGTACTCATCATAATGATAGATCTGTGTTGTCTGTCTCCATCTGGTTCAACCTTCCCAGCTCCTGCCCCCTACCTTCTTGTTGATTTGGCTAGTCTCCAATTGGTGATGGCCATACAACAGGGGCCCTTCTTTCTGCTTGCCTAGGATCTCATATTTTCCCTGAGTGTTCTCCTTGCATTTATGCAGGCAATGGGGATTAGTTGGATATGTTATATCATTCTACTAATACCCAGAGGGCATACTTGATCTGTGGATTTGATGGAGGAGCAGGGAGTTATGCATAAGGGGGCAGAGCCAAGCTGAGCTGTAAGGCTTTAGAATCGGTTGGTGTTGAATCCGAGTCAGACTCAAAGTTCCATAGGTTGAACCAGATGGAGAAAGACAACATGGATCTATCATTATGATAAGTGCATAACTTCCATTTTCATGTAACAGTAATAACTGTATTCAAAACATTGAAGAAAAGCCAATAACATTTACTCACTGGCTATTTCTTGTCCTTCAAATGGTGCACAGAAATCTGAAGTGCTGGATAAGGGTTTTGTCTACTGAGGAAAGCAGTCATTTTACCATCTGGCTCTGTGGTGTAGAGGGAGTAAGCCTTGACAGGGACCTGGATGCC
Source organism: Protopterus annectens (assembly GCF_019279795.1). Lineage (NCBI taxonomy): Eukaryota > Metazoa > Chordata > Ceratodontiformes > Protopteridae > Protopterus > Protopterus annectens. The sequence continues at coordinate 215,564,525 of NC_056726.1, forward strand.
CAATTTCAGTTAGAGATGGGCCAGAAGATATGGGAAGGAGTGGCAACTGTCAGCTCAGCCATTCTAGCAGAGATTGTGGGTTTTCTATATGTGATCTAGCACTCCTTCAGGAATGGGGTAGTGTTGTAATCTCATAATAAATAGTTAATTAATTTGTCATACTTGGGAAAGCAATAGCTATTGATACTATGTGCTGTGATGAGCATAATTTCAAACAGCCTCACCAAGTTGCTGGGTTGCTCTGCAGCACATTTCACCTTCTACTTCCGAAACCACCAAAGTCCACACCAGACCTAGCTCTGGCAGGTAGCAAAAGAAGCACTGAAGATTATCTGGTGCAACACCAAGCAGTTATTATGTAAATATATTGCTATTTGAAGAGGAGGGGATAAATGTAGCCATTTTAACTGCAGGCCTAAACAGCTTTTAAAAAGTTTGCCTGACAGAAAAAATGATCCTTACCAGTAGCTAGTTTCCTGCTCAGTGGTGTCTGACTCAGCACAGATGATTAAGAAGAAATATGCACAGTTTTCTAATCAGACCCTTTTATATGTCTTGAATGATAGGCTGTTCCTATTCAATACTGATGTGTCACACCATCTATGGGGCTTTACATATTAATGTGATCTTATCTTTCTTCAAGCTTTTCTCTTTCCTATAATCCATTTCAAATCTGCTTTATATGAGTCATGCTAGACATAAGGAAGTAGTGGTGTATTCCCATGCCATTGACATATAATGGGATTAGTGTCAGTCACTGTCATCTTGCATACCTTCTGTAACAGGGATGCTTTTCTTTCTATAATGGCCCTCATTTATGTGTGTCTCAGCATTTGTTTTATAGTATACTAAGAATTATACAGCTACAACCAAAACAGTTTCTAAATTGCAAGCCTTTGTTCAAAGTATATTTTTGTAGTCCAAGATGAATTGACATCCCCACCCCCTACACTTTGGTAAAAGAGCTGATCCTTTACAAGAATAACATGAAAAAATATTTTCTGACTTTTCTCTAAATGTCACAGACATATCTGATACTACATTCAAGTCATCTTAAAATGTAAAATAAATAAATAAATAAAAAATGTAAAGTTTAAAGCTTAGCATTTCAATACTGTGATGCTGCTTATGTAAATTTGTCAAAAGAGGTGACAACTGCCTTTGAACCATTGAGTGATCTAATTGGTCTGTTTTGCTGTGAAAGGCATGCTGCACCGGAAGTAGCTGTGAGTCAGTGTAAGTTCTCATCCTGTCTGCAATAAAGACAATGAAAAACAGTTGCACACCTCTCTGTCTTATTTACAGCAGCCTGAGCTCTGCACTACAAATTCCTCTGTGTCTATGGTATGTCATGCAGTTGCAGACAAATTCCTCTGCAACTTATGTGAGAAGTTAAGCTAAAAAATGGTTGGCCTTTCCCTTCCTTTAATACCAAATTGAGGAAATGAAAGTTTTATAAAGTACAAGCAAGTTTCAGGTACCTACACAGTACTGGAGTCATACTGTAGGGAGAAAAGCATCTCAAGAGTTGAGTTAAACTGTAAGAGAAGCTGGAGTTTCCTTTAACATCTATAGATATTTTTAAACAGAAGTAACATTTAAGTATTTTGTGTTAGTTTAAGCTGCAGTCAGTTATCAGTTATGAAACCTCAGATTCAAGCATCATCTATTTTGTTGAAGGACAATTAGAGCACTTAAGTATGAACATTGCTTTTTTATTCTTGATGCTGGTTATAATTATTAAGCACTGATCATGTTTGTTTAAACTGTGATCATTTAGAACAGGTATATTTATGCTATCTTCACAATATAAAATGCTTTAATGTGTAGCTACATAGACATGTTATATTCATCTTCTGTCTCAACAGTTCAGTAAAGAGAGACTTAAGTTGTTCTTCTACATTCTTTGGGCACATCACATAGAGCTGTGGACAAACCAGTCAAACTGCATTGTCTTACCTATAATCATTTTAAACTACACCAAATATGAAAGCAATGCCCTTCAGCAATGTCTTGGATAATTTATGGAGACAATGGGTGTGGTCCTTTTCAAACATGTCCACAGACATTTTAAACTTACACTTTAGGTTAATACCAGAGCAGGGTGCAGTATTTTGCAGAGATTTTCAACAGAGCAGGTGTGACAGTTAACATCATATGATGAAAGATCATATCAGAGCAAGGACTGTATCCAGCTCACTTAAGAACTGTATATGTCATCAGTGAAATAAAGAAAGTTAGTGTATATGTAAAATGTTTCTTCATACCAAAGAGAATTTTGTTTTGACATTCAAAGCTAACTAAGGTCCAGCCTTTCATAGAAATATACAGTTTCTGCAAGGGAAATTACAGCCAGGTAAGGGAAAACCCCTTCTAGTTGGAGTTTTTTTGTTTCTATAGCTCAAAATAACTATGAAGTGACATACATCAGGCTTGGAAAACCCCAAAACATCTGACAATGTAATTTCTATAGCTCACAATATGTCCTTATTTTGTGTGCCTACAGGGTCCTGTGAAGAGATCTGTGCCCTGCCTTCTGAGCTATATTAACTGCTCTTGGGGATCTATTTCTCCTGGGAAAAAAGAACTATTCACGGGTTACCCATTTCAAAGACCGACACCTATGACAAAATATCCACAAGTCTTCATTCAGGATAAATGTCTCACTCACTCCTTCATCTAGGCAACAAGACTGCCTAACCTGTTAGACTGTGTAAAACTCTAGCAATATTCAAACAACAGTTAGACATATGGCTTGAATATAATTTTATGATAGGAGTCACTAGTTGCAGACTTCTAACCATGACAAACTAAACCTTTTGATATTTCATTTCTCTTTTTTCCTACTCTCTGTATCTTTTCCTCCCTTTTCTCCATTTTTTCTCCATTTCCCTTCTATCTAGTATAGTAGAAACTGAAAATATTCTGCATGTATCTACAGATTAAGTATACTTCCCATCATCATCTGTCTAGTATAACAGAGGCTGAAAATATTCTGCATGTATCTACAGATTAACTAAACCTCCCATCATCGTTTGTCTAGTATAATGGAAGCTGAAAATATTCTGCATGTATCTATAGATAACTAAACCTCCCATCCTCATCACCTGAACAATTTTAGCACATGTTCAAGGGCCGAGAGGTTTGTTAAACCTGCATTTTTTTCACATACTGCTGGCTTAGGATAAATCATTGTACCTCTAGACCTACGAACAATGAACTAGAATATATAATCTCCCTGCCATCTCTTTAGTATTGTAGTAGCCTACAATAAACTCAAAAATGTGTTAAAATCAATTATTCTCTCTTACTTACATTTCTTTTATGCTTCAAGACAAAAACATTGGTTATTCCGCTTTCACTGACATTCACTTTACACACACACACACACACTCACATGATACTTATGTACTTATGTGTGTTTAAAGCAACTGAATAATAATTTGTAGTGAGAGAGAGAGCTCACACTAAAGACAGAATATTCAAGATAAATGCAGTTTTTACAGTTGAAGCATCAGAGCTTAGTTCATTTACAGTGTAACATGCATTTTTATTTACTCACAGCTCCAAAGCTGAAGTCTTTCAGTGAAACAAAAGATTCCTTACAATTCAAAGGTTTGGTGTTCTAGCCCTCGTTAAGCTACCTTGCATCCGTCAGATATATTATTCTCCTGGTACTCCTTGAATAAATCCATTGGTAGGCTTTTGCTACTCTTTGAGCAGATTGATGGGTTTTCCAGTTATTCTCTTGGTATTTCCATGGCTTTTTCTGGTTAGGGTTCACCGAGAGTCTTCACTCTTCACCGCAACATTCTTCTGTGTGAGATGTTAATGTCTCTAACATTTGGGGCTACAAGCTTTCCTTTTAGCAGCACTCCGCTAGGTGAAACAAATCATACAATCCTCTCAGGTTTCCACTACTGTAATATTTTGTCTATAACCACCACAATCAGTTCACCATAATATATAGTGCACATACAGCATGCATATAGATAGCATTTCCAGATGCAAAATGGCTGCTATACCACATTGCCACCCTCGCCACAGCATAGAACCCCTGGTTCTTTTCTGAATGAGATAGATTATGGGACTGGAATAACCCATGCACATCCATGTGACTACTGCCTGGCCTTTGCCTAATGGTAAGATGGAAGGGCTGTAGTGACAAAGCCCACCTACACAGTTTAATGTTTACATCATTTTGCTTGTATAAATACTATTGGGTTGCATGATCAGTTACCAAAGTGAAGCTATACTTTGACAGGCGGAGTTGGCATAATATATAAGGTGCTTATCTCTTAGGCACAAGGTACAAGGTTTGATTCTCACCTTTGGGGTAAATTGCCTAAGCTTAGACAGGTCTACCCATTATTGAAACAGTAAGTAAATTAATCCCCAACTAGCATAACCCTTAGCTACCTTTTTACTAACTTACCCCATCGTATAGGGGTTGAAAGAACTCGGGGACAAAACTGGGTTGGGTTGCACAGCTAGGCTTGTAAAGACCCTGGTGGTTGTTAGCCTGGTATGAACCTATGAAGCTATATAAGCTGGTATCCATTTAATAATGAGGCATTCTCATCTGTTGAAGAGTATTCTGTCTCAGCCTAAGTTGGCCTCTGACTTAGGCAGCAGACTTGGTGTTCCTCACCATCTACTTCCACAGATAATGCTGCTCCCTACCTTACTTCATATGTATTTTTGTATGTAAAAAGTGCTTGGTAATGTTATGTGTATTGAAGACTGGCTCTGAACAGAAGACAGATGCCTGCTGATTGAAAGCCTGATAACTATTGTGACCCACCTTATGTAGATAGCCACCTTACCTTTGTTAGGTTCTGTCAGAACACAGGCTATAATACCTAAACTGGACACATATTTTCTATGGTAGGCTAATCCTAAAAATACCTTGTCATTTGATCCTGAGTAGAGGTCAGTTTTTGATAGCTTTTGGTTTATCATTTTGAGATCTAATTATTCCTCACCACATCATATACCCCAAGTATCTGCTTATATAATAACATTTAATTACTTTTGTTAACATTTACTGTAAGTCCATATACCAGCACAGCTTTTACTTTTGATAAATTTGATTCCCAGCTTGTGAATAAATTATTGTGTCACCATGGAACACATATACTCCAGTCTGTAAATATGAGCCACTAATACATAAGCTTCTTTAGAGTATTAGACATATCCCCTGCATGTTATATTTTACCAGTGACAAAATCCACTACATTTCAAATACGTTTCATTTATAGTATGTTTCTAACACCACCATGTTGTAATTTCAGTTAAACAAAAGAATGACAACCTAGGCAGGCCACAGAACACCAGCTCTGCATTATCGTTTTCTTTGGACTATACCTTAAAAACTGTAATCTTTGTTTAGTCTGGTATTTTTTTATCACAGCTCTTCAGTGTTATTTTTTTTTTCAGATTCTGCATTTTCATCCCTCACACAACCTTCAATAAAAATGTACATCCATAACTCCATAAATGAAACCGTGTGTTCAGATATACTTTGGTCGGATTAAAGTTGGACCCGAATTTTAAACACTGGGATTGTCCCTTTAAAGGGACAATCCCAGGGATTTTTTGTTTTGATTCTGATCTTTGTTTACATTTTCAGTCTGGCTTTCTGGGCATGTCCCAACTTTGCCTGCAGGGGTTGGGGGAGGGTGCTTACAGGAACCTTCAGAGGTGTTAGGCAGATTCCTTCTCAAATTGCAGTTGTACTCACAACAGCCCTCAGTCATTCATTACTTTCAACTGTCCTTTCTAACCTCAGAGAAACTAGCTTTTCAGGAATGTTATGATCTGACTTGCTAATACCCTGCAGCGCAAAGTTAAAGCACTGGTAAACAAGAGTTTTCAGTTAATTTCATTTCATATTTTATTTTGTGCTGGATTCTAAATGCTAGCTAACTACAATGATTTTATGACACAAATGCCTTAGCTTCTGTAGAAAGTATCTAAAAGATGCAAGTTTCAAAGAAAAGTAGAAAGTCTTTTTTTTCATGTTCAAATTTAAAAATTTTTGGGGGAAAATTTTTTTTTTTTTAAAAGGGAAAACCCCCTTTCCAAATTTTTTTTTTTTTTAAAAATAAAAATTTTTTTTCCGGTTTAAAACTTTTTTTTTTTTGGGTTTTTTTTTTTAAAAATTTTTCCCCAAATTTTCCCCCAAAATTTTTAAAAAAAATTTTTTAAAATTTTTTAATAATTTAAAACCCTTTTTTTTTTTTTTGTTTTAAAAATTTTTTTTTTTTAAAAAAACCAAATTCCCAAAAAAAATTTTTTTTTTTTAAATTTTTTTTTTTCCCATTTTTTTTTAAACAATTTTTTAAAAAATTTTTTAAAATTTTTTTTAAAAAAAAAAAAAAAAACCCCCCCAAAAAAAAAATTTTTTCTTTTTTTCCAAAAAAAATTTTTTTTTTTTTTTTTTAATTTTTTTTTTTTTTAATTTTTTTTTTCCCCCCCCCCCAAAAAATTCAAAAAATTCCATAAAAAAACCCTTTTAAATTTTTTTTTGGGGGGGGGTTTTTTTCCCCCGGGTTTTTTTGGGGCCCCTTTTTTTTTTTTTTTTTTCTTTTTTTTCTTTTGGGGGGCCCCCCCTTTGGGGGGGGGGAATTTGGGGAAAATTTTTTTTTTCCAAACCGGGTTTTAAAAAAACCCTTTTTTTTTTTTTCCCCCTATTTTTAAAAAAAATTTTTCGGTTGTTAAACCCCCTTTTTTTAAAAAAAAGGGCTTTTTAAAAAAATTTTTTTTTTTTTTTTTTTTGGGGGAAAATTTTTTTTGGAAAAAATTTTTTTAAAAAAAAAAAATTTAAAAAAATTTTTTTTTAAAAATTTTAAAATTTTTTTAAAAAATTTTTTTTTTTAATGGTTTTTAAAAAACCCCCCAAAAAAAAACCCCCAAAAAACCCTTTTTTTTTTTTTTTTTTTTTTTTTAAAAAAAACCCTTAAATAAAATTTTAAATTTTTTTTTTGGGGGGTTTTTTTTTTTAAAAAAATTTTATTTTTTAATTTTTTTTAAAAAAATTGGAAATTTTTAAAAAAAAAAAAAAGGAAAAAACAAAAATTTTTAAAAAAAATTTTTGTTTTTAATTTTTTTTTCCTTTTTTTTTTTTATCATTTTTTACATATTACATGCTACATATTACATGCTACATTTTTTTGGGGGGTTTTATTTTCCCTTTTAAATTTTTTTTTTTTTTTTTTTTCCCTTTTTTGGGTTTTTTGGTAACAAAAACTGAAAAGTTTTTTTTGTTTGTTTTTTTTTTTTTAAATTCCGGGTTAAAAAAAGTCAAAACCTTTTAAGGGGTTTTTTTTTTTTTTCCCAAAAGGCCCCCCCCTTTTTTTTTGGGGGGGCCCCCCTTTTTTCCCCCCCAAAAAAATTTTTTCCCCCTTTTTTTTTGGGGAAAGAGGGGCCCCCTTTTTTTTTTTTTCCCCCCCCCTTTTTTTTAAAAAATTTTTTTTTTGGGGGGGGTTTTTTTAAAAAATTTTTTCCCCCCCCCTTTTTTCCCTTTTTTTTTTTTTTTTAAAATTTTTTTCCCCTTTTGGGTTTTTAAAAAAAAACCAAAAAACCCCCCCAAAAAACCCCTTTAAAAGGGGATTTTTTTAGGGGCCTTTTTTTGGGTTTTTTTTTTTTTTAAATTTCTTTTTAAAAATTTTTTTTGGGTTTCGGGGGGAAAAAAAAAAGGGGGAAATTGCCCTTTTAAGGGTTTGGGTTTTTTTAAGGGGGTTTTTTTTTGGGGGGGAAAAAGGGAAGGGGGGAAATTTTTTTGGGGGTTTTTTTAAAATTTTTTTTTTAAAGGGGGGGGAAGGTTTAAAAAGGGTTTAAAAAAAATTTTGTTCCCCCCTTTTAAATTTTTTTTGGGGTTTAAAAAATTTTTTTAAAACCCCAAAACGGGGTTTAAAAAAGGGGGTTTTTTTTTTTTTTTTTTTTTTTCCCCCCCCCAAAGGGGGCCCCCGGGGGGGGCCCCCCCCTTTTTGGGGGGGGGGGGGGGGGGGAAAAAAAGGGGGGTTTGGTTAAAAAAGGGGGGGATTTCCAAAAAAATTTTTTTCCCCGGGGGGGGGGGGAAAGGGGGTTTTTTTTTGGGGGGTTTTTCCCGGGCCCCTTTTCAAAAAAATTTTTTTTTGGGGGGGGGGTTTTTGGGGGGGGAAAAAGGGGAAACCAATTTTTGGGGGGGAATTTTTTTTGGGGGTTTTTTAAAATTTTTTTTTAATTTTTTTTTTTAAAAAATTTGGGGTTTGGTTTTTTTTTGGGGTTGGGGGGTTTTTTTTTTTTTTGGGGCCCCCCTTTTTTCCCCCGGGGGGTTTTTTTCCCCCGGGGGGGAATTTTTCTTTTTTGTTTTTTTTTTTTTTGTTTTTTCCCCCCCCCCCTTTTTTTTTTGGGTTTTTTTGGGGGTAAAAAAATTTTTGAAGGGGAAAAAATTTTTTTTAAAAAACCCCCCCCCCCTTTTTTTCCATTTTTTTTCCCCCCTTTTTCCCCGGGGGGTTTTTTTTTTTTTTTTTTTTTTTTTGGGAATAATTTTTTTTTTAAAAAAAAAAGGGGGAAAAATTTTAAACCCCCCCCCTTTAAAATTTTTAAAAAGGGCCAAGGGGATTTGGGTTTTTAAGGGAAACCCGGGGGGGGCCCCCCAAATTTTTTTCCCACCATTTTTTTGGGGTTTTTGGGGGGGGGTTTTTTTTTGGGGTTTTTTTTAATTTTTTTAAATTTTTTGGGGAAATTTCCCGGGGGCCCCCCAAAAGGGGAAACCCTTTTTTGGGGGGGGCTTTGGGGTTTTTTGGTTTTTTTGGGATTTTTTTTCCCCCTTTTTGGGGTTTGGGGAACCCCCCCGGGGGTTTTCCTTTTGGGGGGGGGGAAAAGGGGGGGCCCCCCGATTAATTTTTTGGGGGGGGAAAAAAAAATTTTTTTTTTTTCCCGGGGGGGGAAATTTTTTTTCCCCGGGCCCCTTCCCTTTTTTCTTTTTTTAAAATTTTTTTTGGGGAATTTTTTTTAAAGGGTTTCCAAAATTTTTTAATTTTGGGTTTCCCGGGGCCCATTTCGGGCCCAACCCCTTTTTAGGATTTTTGGGGGTTTGGGGGGGTTTTTGGGCCCTTTTCAGTCATTCCGGGGTTCCCCGGGTTTTTTGGGGGGCCCCCCCCAAAAACCCCCGGGGGCCCGGAAGGGGGGGGGCCCCCAAAATTTTAAAGGGGGGTTTTTTTTCCCCAAAAAAATTTTTTAAAGGGGGGGGTTTTTTAAAATTTTTTTTTTCCCTTTTTGGGGGGCCCCCCCGGAAGGGGGGGGGCCCCCCCCGAAAGGCCTTTTTTGGGGGGAAAAACCCCCCAAAAAAAAGGGGAACCCCCCCCCTTTTTTTTTTTGGGGGGGGTTTTTTTTTTTTTCCCCAAACCCCGGGGGGGGAAAAAAAAATTTTTTTTGGGGTTTTTTCCCCCCCGGGGGGGGGGAAACCCTTTTTAAAAATTTTTTTTGTTTTTTTTTTTTTTGGGTTTGGGGGCCCTTTTTTTTTTTTGGGGGGGCCCCGGGGGCCCTTTTTTTTTTTTTTTCCCCCCCCTTTTTGGGGGGGGCCCTTTTGGGGGGGAAAAATTTTGCCCTTTTGGGGGAAGGGGAAGGGTTTTTTTTTAAAAGGTTTTTTAAAAAAAAAATTTTTTTTTTGGGGGGAAGGGGGGGAAAAGGGGGGGTAAAAAAAATTTTTTTTTTTTTTTTGGGGGGTTTTTGGGGGTTTTTTCCCCCCGGGGTTTTTTAAAAAAAGGGGGAAGGGTTTTAAAAGGGGGCCCGGGAAAGGGGGGGGTTTTTTTTTCCCTTTTAAAGGGGGGGGTTTTTTTTTTTTGGGGGGAAAAATTTTAAAAAAAGGGGGGGGGGAAAAATTTGGGGGGGGTTTTTTTCCCAAGAAGTTAAAAGGGGGCCCTTTTCCCCTTTTTTTTTTAAAAAATTGGGTTTTTGAAAACCCCCCCCTTTTTGGTTCCCCAAAAAAAAAAAGGGGGGGTGTTTTTTTAAATGGGGGGGGGGGGGGCTCCGGGGTTCTTTCAAAAACCCCCCCCGGGGGGGGTTTTTTTTTTTTTGGGGGGGGGGCCCCTTTTTTTGTTTTTTGGGGGTTTTCCCGGGGGGAAAAAAAAGGGGTAAAATTTTAACCCCCCAAAAAGGGGGGGGGGGGTTTTTTAATTTTTTTTAAAAAAGGGGGGGGGGCCCCCCTTTCTTTTGGAAAAAAATTTTAAAATTTTTTTCCCCCTTTTTTTTAAAAAAAAAAAATTTGGAAACCTTTTTTTTTTTGGGGGGGGGGAAAAAAAGAGTGGTTTTTTTTTTTTTTTTTAAAAAAAAAGGGGGTTTTTAAAAAAATTTTTGCCCCCCTTTTTTGGGGGCCCCTTTTAAAAAAAAAATTTCCCAAAAGCCCCCCCCTTTTTTCCCCCCCCCCCCGGGGGGGTTTCTTAAAAACCCCCCCCCTTTTGGGCCCCCCCCCCCGGTGGGGCCCTTTAATTTCCCCCCCTTTTTTTTTTTTAAAAAAAAGGGGGGAAAAAGGGGCCCCCCCCCCCCTTTTTTTTTTTTTTGGGGGGGGGGGTTTTTAGGGAAAAACCCCCCCCCTTTTTTAAAAAAATTTTAAATTTTCCCAAAAAAAACCATAAAAGGGGTTTGGAAAAAATTTCCCCCCCCCCCCCTTTTTTTTTTTTTTTTCCCCCCCCGTTTGGGGGGGAAAATTTTGGCCCGGGGGCCCAAGTTTTTTAAAACCGGAAAAATTTTTAAAAAACCCCCTTTTCCCCCCATTTAAAAAGGTTTTTTTTTTTAAAAAAAAAAAAATTTTTTCCCGGGGGGGGAAAAAGGGGAAAAAAATTTTTTAAAATTTTTTTTTTTTGGGGGGGGGGGGGGGGTTTTTTTTAAAATTTTTTTGGGGGGGGAAAAACCCCGGGGGGTTTCCCGGTTTTAAAAGGGGGGTTTTGAAAAAATTTTTTAAAAAAGGGGGGGGGGGGAAAAAAAATTTAAAAAAACCCCAAAAAATTTAAGGGTTGGGGGGGTTTTTTTCCCAAAAAAAAAAAGGGGGGGCCTTAAGCCCCTTTTTTAAAGGTTTTAAAAAAAAAAAAAACCCCCCCTTTTTTTTTTTTTTGGGGGGAATTTTTTGGGGAAAAATTTTTTTCGGCCCTTTTTAAAATTTGGGGCCCAAATTTGGTTCCCTTTTTGGGGGGCCCCCCCCGGGGGGTTAAAAACCCGGGCCTTTTTTTTTCCCCTTAAACCCCCGGGGGGTTTCCCCGGCCGACCCAAATTTTTTTTTTAAAAAAAAAAAGGGGGGCGGGCCCCGGGGTTTTTTTTTTTTTGGGAAAAAAAAAAAATTTTTTTTGGGGGAAAATTTTTTGGTTTTAATTTTTTTTTTTTTTTTTGGGGGGGGGGGTTTTGGTTTTTTTTCCCTTTCCCCCCCTTTTCCCCTTATTTGGTTTTGGTTTTTTAAAAAAGGGGGCCCCCCTTTTTTTTAAAAAAAAGGGGGAAAAAAACCCGGGGGGGAAAGCCCCCCCCAAAAGAAAAAAAAAAAAAGGGGGGGGTTTGGGCCCCCCCCCTTTTTCCCGGCCCTTTTTCCCCGGGGTTTTCCCCCCCCCCAAGTTTTGCCCCCCTTTTTTTTTGGGGCCCCTTTTTTTTGGGGAGGGCCCAAGGGGGGGGGAAAAAAAACCCCCTTTTTTTCCCCCCTTTTTTTTTAAATTCCCCCCCAAAAATTTTTCCCAAAAAGGTAAAAAAAAAAATTTTCCCGAAAAAAAAGGGTTTTTTTTTTTTTAAAAAAATAAACAAAATTTTTTAAAAAAAAAACCCTTTTTGTTTTTTTTTTTTTTCCCTTTTTTGGGGGGTTTTTTTGGGCCCCCCCCCGGGGGGGGTTAAAAAAACCCCTTTTTTCCTTTTTTTTCCCCCTTGGGGGAAACGGGCCCCCCCCCCCGGGGGGGGACCCGGTTCTTTTAAAAAACCCCCCCTTTTTTTTTCCCCCCCCAAAAACCCCCTTTTTTTTTTCCCCCAAAAAAAATTTAAAAAAAAAAAATTTTTAAAATCAAAAAAAAAAACCCCCCCCTTTTTTTTTTAAAAAAAAAAATTTTTTTTTGGGCTTTTTTTTTTTTTTTTCCCCCCCTTTTTAAAAACCGGGGGTTTTTTTTCCCCCCCAAAAATTTTTTGGGGTTTTTAACCCCAAACCCCCAAAAAACCTTAATTTTTTTTCCCCCCGGGGAATTTTTCCCTTCCCCGGGGTTTTTTTGGGGGAAAAATTTTTTTTTTGGGGAAAAAAAGGGGGGCCCCCCCCCAAAAAATTTTTTTCCCCCTTTTTTTTTTTTGGGGGGCCCAAAAACCTTTTTTTTCCCCCCCCCCCCTTAAAAAAAAAAACCCCTTTTGGACCCCCCCTTTTTTTGGGGTTCCCCCCCCCCGGGGGGCCCCAAATTAAAAAAAAAAAACCCCCCCAAAAAAAAAAAATTTTTTGGGGTTTTTTTTTTTAAAAAAATTTAAAATTTTAAAAAAAAAAAAAAAACCCAAAATTTTTTTCAAAAAAGGGTTTTTTTTTTTTGGGGGGGAAAAAAAAAAACCCCCCGGGAAAAGGGAAAAAAAAGGGGTTTTTTTTTTGGGGCCTGGGGGGGGGGTTTTTTTTTTTCAAAAAAGTTTTAAAAAAAAAAAAAAAAAAAAAATTTTTTTTAAAAAATTTTTGGGCCCCCTTTCCAAAAAAAGAAACCCCCAAAAAAAAAAATTTTTAAAAGGGGCCCCCCCAAACCGGGGGGCCCCATTTAAAATTTTTCCCCCCCTTTAAAAAAAACCCCCGACCCCCCAAAAAAACCCCCCCCCCAAACCCCAAAAAAGGGGGGAAATAAAAAAAAAAAAATTTTTTTTTTTTGTGGCCACAAAAAAAAAAAACCCCCCCCCCCCGGGGAAAAAAACCCCCTTTTTTGGGGGGGGCCCCCCCCCAAAAAAAAAATTTGGGGCCCAAAAAAAAAAAAAAAAGGGGGGGGGTTTTTCCCAAAAAAAAAAAGGGGGCCCCAAATTTTGGTTTTTTCCCCCAAAATTTTTTTAAAACCAAAAAAGAAAAAAAATTTTATTCCTTTTTTTGGGGGTTTAAAAAAGGGGGAAAAAAAACCCCCAAAAAAAAATTTTTTAAAAAAAAATTTAAACCCCCCAATTTTTTTTTGGGGGGGGTTTTTTCCCCCTTTTTAAAAGGGTTTCCCAAAAATTTTTTGGGAAAAAAAATTTTTAAAAAGGGTTTGTTTTTTTTCCCCCCTTTTTCCCCGGGTTTTAAAAGGGTTTCCCTTTTTTGGGGGAAAAAAAAAAAAAAAAATTTTAAAATTTTTTCCCAAAAAAAAAAAAATTTTTTTAAAAACCTTTTTTTTAAAAAACAAATTTTTGGGCCCTTAAAAAAGGGAAAAAAAAATTTTCTAAAAAAAAAGGGGGTTAAAACCCCCCTTTTTTTTTTCCCCCCCCAAAAAAAAGCAAAAAAATTTTTTTTAAAATTTAAAAACCTTGTTTTCCAAAAAAAAAAAATTTTTTTTTCCCCCCTTTTTTTTGGGGCCAAGGCCCCCCCCAAAAAAAGGGGGGAAACCCCCCCAAAAAATTTTCCCCCCTTTTAAAAAAAAAAAAACCCCAATTTTCCCGGAATTTTTTTGGGGGAAACCCCCCAAACCAAAAAAACCCCCCCCCAAAAAAAAACCCAAAAAAAAAAAAATTTTTTTAACCCGGAAATTTTTGGGGGAAAAAAACCCCCAAAAAAAGGGGCCCAAAAAAAAAAAATTTCCCCCCGAACTTTTTTTTGGGAAATTTTCCCCCAAAAAAAGGGAAAACCCCCGGAAAGGGTTTTAAAAAAAAAAAAAAACCCCCCCCCCAAAAAAAAAAATTTTCAAAAAAAAAACCCCCCAAAAAAATTTTTCCCCCCCCAAAAAACCCCAAAAAAAAAACCCCAAAAACCCCAAAAATTTTTTAAAAGGGGAAAAAAAATTTTTTTCCCCCGGCCCCCAAAAAAATTTTTAAAAAAACCCAACAAAAAAAAATTTGGTTTTTTTCCCCCCCCCCCCAAAAATTTAACCCTTCCTTTCCCCCCCTTTTAAAAAGGTTTTTCCCCCCCCCAAAAAAAGGGGAAAAAAAACCCCCCCCCACCCCCTTTCCTTTTTTTTTTTTTCCCCCCCCAACCCCCCAAAAAATTTAGGGGGAAAAACCCCCCTTTCCCCCAAAAAAAAATTTTTTTTTAAATTTTCCCCGGGGGAAAAAAACCCCCCCCAAAAAGGGGGGGGGGAAAAACCTAAAAAAAAAATTTTTTTTTTTCCGGGTTTTTTTAAAAAACCCCCCCCCTTTTTTTTAATTTTTTAAATTTTTTTCCCCCAAAAACCCCCTTTTTCCCCTTTTTTTTAAAAAAACCCCCCTTTTTTCCCCCCCTTTTTTTTTCCCCAAAAAGCCCCCAACCCCCCCCCCCGGGGGGAAAAAACTTTTTTTTTTTCCCGGGGAAAATTTTTTTTCTCGGGGGGCCCCCCAACCCCCCCCCCGGGGGGGGGTTTTTTTTCCCCCCTTTTTTTTTCTTTTTCCCCCCCAAAAAAAAAAAAACCGTTTTTTTAAAAAAAAAATTTTTTGTTTCCGGAAAACTAAAAAAAAAAAAATTTTTTTCCCGGGGCAGGGGGGGGGGCCCAAAAAAAAAAAAAAAAGGGGCCCCCTTTTTTTTTAAAAAAAAAACCCAAAAGGGGGTTTTCCCCCCCTCTTCTACCCCCCCTTTTTTTTTTTAAAAAAAGGGGGGGGGGTTTTTTTTCCCCCCAAAATTTTTTCCTTTTTTTCTAAACTGGCCCCCCTTTTTTTTTTTCCCCTTTTTCTTTCTTTTTTAAACCCCCCCAACCGGGGGTTTTAAAAAAAACGGAAAAAAAAAAAAATTTTTTTTCCCAAAAAATTAAATTTTGGTTTTTTTCCTTTTGGTTTTTCCCCCCCCGGTTTTTTTCTTTCCTTCCCTTTTTTTTTTTTTAAAAAAATTTTTTTTTGTTTTGTTTTTTTAATTTTTTTTTTTAAAAAATTTTTTTCCCCCCCCCGGGGGGCCCCTTTTGGGGAAAAAGGGGTTTTTGGGGGTTTTTTAACCCCCCCCAAAAAAAGGGGGGGGGGCCCCCCGGCCCCGTTTTTAAAGGGGAAAAAAAAAAAGGGCCCAAAAAAATTTAACTTAACTTTTAAATTTAAGGAAAAAATTTTTTTTTTCCCCCCAAAAAAGGGGGGGGGGGAAAAAAAATTTTGGGGGTTCCCTTTTTTTGGGGGGGGGTTTTGGGTGGGTTTTTTAAGGGGGGGGGGAGGGGGGAAACCCCCCTTAAAAAACCCCCCCTTAAAAATTTTTTTGGGGGGGAAAAAAAAACCCCCCCCAAAAAAATTTTTTTTAAAAAGGGGGGCCCCCCCCCAAAACCCCCAAAAAAAAATTTCCCCCCCCCTTTTCCCCCCCCCCAAAATTTTTTTTTGGGGAAAAAAAACCCGGGTTGGGGGGGGGGGTTTTTAAAGGGGGTTTTGGCCTTTTTTTTTCCTTTTTAATTTGGCCCCCGGGTTTTTGGGGGGGGAAAAAAGGGGGGGGGGGGCCGGGGCCCCCGGGGGGGGGGGGAATTTTTTTATAAATTAAAACCACCCCCCCCCCCTTTTTTTTTTTAAAAAAAAAAGGGGGGGAGGGATTTTTTAAAAAAAAAAAAAAAACCCCCCCCGGGGGGCCCCCCAACTCTACTGGCACCAAAACAGTTGGGGGAAAAAAAATTTTTGGGGGAAGTTAAAAAAAAACCCCCCTTTTTTTTTTTTTTTTTGGGGGAGAAGATCTCTTGGTGGATTTGTCCGATTTTGCTGAAGGTGATTTCACTGATCTTGAAGTGCCTGGACCTTCTTCTAGAGATTCTTGGAAAGGGGACTTCAGTAAGCCTCTCACAATTTGTTTCTTCTTTCTAGCAGTACTCTGGAGCTGACTGAATGACATATTGAACATGACTCTTGAAGATGCACTGCTTCCAGACAGTAGACACATACAATATGGGAATCAGTTGATGACATCTTTTGGCTGCATTTACCACATTTTCTGAAGCCCAAAGTATTAGTTTCCTTATGCTCCTTGGACATGTTCAAAATCACAGTCTGCACACAAGAGCAAATCAACAACAACAACTACTTAACACACTAAACACCTACAATATAATATATAAAATATCAAACTTTTTTTTTTGGGAGAAACTTCAACAAACAAGAGGAAGGAAAGAAGTTAGGTAGCCCTTTAACTAAAATGGGCAGCTGCAGCCCTTTAACCTAAGTGGGCTGACACTCCTTTTGTTTTAACAATAAGATTAACTATTTAAAGATTTCAAGGGTATCAACAATAAACAATAGCAAAATGGCCTCTAACTAAAAACAGGCAGTGGTAGCCCTCTAACTTAAATGGGCTAACGCCCTTTCTTTTTTAAATCAGAGTAAACTAGATATGAACCCCAAAAATGTTAACAACAGTAATAGTAGGAAAACCCTTTAACTAAAATGGGCTTATGTGATAGAAATTTAACTGGGACGGGGAGGAAACAAAGGCCTAAGAAAGAAAAATGACAGCCTGAAGCAACAACACAGCAACGAACTTTGTCTAACTAACTACAACAAAATAGTAAACGCTAAATTTACTTTAAAGTAGAAGAAGAACTTTTTGAATAAAGAATAAAGATTTGTTCATTTAGCCAGAGCTAAAATGGAAGCACCCAATCTGTTTAGCGGCAAACGAGATCTGGGGAGCTTCACTAGAGCATGATGGGATAGGGATACAGACACGAGCCAGTAGAAGACCTCGAGCTTTACTATACGGCCGAGTTAAAACAGGGATCAGTTCCAAACCCATCCAGTAAGAATGAAGGCAAGATAGGACAACATAACACCAAAAAACCCCAATCCTTCAAGCTCTTTTCACACTGCTAATATCTGTGTGGTCACTGAGACAATGGTTTAAACTCACAGACAACACATTGGCAATGCATGACTATAATGCCTTCCACACATTTAGACCAGCTACTACACAGATGGGGACTAAAGAGGGAGGTATTTAGATTTACATCAAAAGTACATCCAAAATAAATATACCTTAAGGCTGGTCCAACAGGACAATGCACTTGAACTTCTCCTTGTTCAAATCACCAGAGACAAAATCCTATCTCTCTTCCTTGCAAGCTATAGGTTTCTCTTTATGGCCCAGGAAACCCATAGCATGTGTTTAAACTTAATGGAAACACACACCATCCAACCCAATACCATATTCATGGGTGACTTTAATTACCCCCTATTAACTGGGAATTATGTATGACAGTAAACATACAGGCAAAGAAATTCCTGGACAAGACTGTCAATACATCAAACAGACATGCAGATATACTGAGTCTGGTCTTCATTAATATTGAGAGTGCTGCACACCCCCTAGTGTAATGTCTTCTCTGATAAGGTCACAACACAAAATGGTCTTCTTTGAAGTAAAAATAAACCCTGGAGTTGCAGCTAACTCTGGAATGTTCAAGAACTATTCAAAAGGCTTTCTACTATTAAGTGATAATATGGCAACATTCCTAGTCCCCCAAAAACCTGAAACAGCTGCTACCTATGAAGAACTGTTCACTGAAACTCTATACAAGCATGTTAATAGCTGTGTAGAGGCAGCTGTACATATCAGAAATAACAGAACTAACTAAAAAAAAAAAAAAAAAAAAACAAGATCCATGGTGGAATCATAACATCAACAGGCTAACATCAATAAACATATAAAAAAAATCATGGCAAAAATTAGGCAGTATAGCACCTAGCAGGATAAAAGAACTTTTGCACTATACAAACAACGCAGAGGACAAATATGGTCTAACAAAGACAAATTTGCAGTAAATTTGGCCTTCCAGGCCAAGGACAACCACAAAGCATTCTTTAGCTATGCCTGCAACCTCAAAGGCGATACACAACCGTGAGTGCAGAGCTCATTATCAATGGAGCCACCTATACTGACCCTATACGGTCCAAATGACGAAATGATGTGTCAGCAAGCAAAGCAGAGTGGCGTTGCTGAAACTGAATTCATCCTCAAGTCTTGCTGAGTACTTTCCCAAGGTGGACCCTGTTTTTCACAAAATCAGTCAAAAGACAGCACTGATATATACACTGTATTTTATATATCATATATCATGGACAGAAGTAGGTTAAAAATTAAAAAAAAAGATAGCCGAGTACACAAGACCCAAGATAAAAAAAGTGTCCAATCCTGGTAGGTGCACTGGTGCCAGGACCAGAAAAAATTACAGTGTAGAATCCTCAAGACACTGACACATTCCTATGTTGGGGCTGGGCTAGGCCAGGCCCGGGGGGGAGTATGCCCCCCTGATGTAGAAGGAAGTAGTAGTCCACACAAAATTACAACAACTGATAGGTCAAAAAGTGTCATAAAGACAATAGAGTGAACTACTGAGGATAAGAAATAAATTATGTTTTGTTACTATTACGCAAGAAGCCCAGAATTTCCACACACAAGACATACAAAAAGATCATGAGAGAAATTAGAGGAAAGAAAAATACTTCCACAAGAAAAAAATTTCAGAAGCTTCAAATAAAAAAAATGTGTTCATTAATACAAAAGATTTATGAAAAACATTATATAGAGCAAGAAACATTGATCTCTTTGGGAAAAAAAGCATCTGAGGAGGTGCAAAAATATAAAGAACAAAACCTAGAGATTTTTGAAAGGTATAAAAAAGAAATATGGATATGGAAAAGAGAGATCTGATATGGTACAATATTTATGGAAAGGAGATAGCCAAATTAATCAATACAAAAAAGGCAGCCCCAAAGATATTCGTTGAGAAATACAGGCAAAGACATCCAGATATGGCAAATTTCATAATAAAAATAAGATCACAAAGAGGGAATGTAGAACAGAAGATTAGTAAAGTAGAAGTTAAAAAAATATATGATGAAGTTATGGAATAATTGTGAATTGAAGGATCTGGTGTATAAAGTATAACACTGGATACACCACATCAATATGGAGCGAGTCACCAAAGTAAGGAGAGTAAGGAAGATCAGGAGACATCTGGAGAAGAAATATGGACACGAGAAAGAAAAAAGAGTTTAATATGGTGTAATATTTATCCAAAGGAGAAAGCAAAACTGATCTATACAAAAAGAGCAGCACTAAAGATATTTGAAGAGAAATATAGGCAAAGGCATCAGGATATCGAAAAATTTTCCAATACAAAAAATAAGAGAACAAAGAAGAAAAGTAGACAAAAGAATAAGTAATGGCGAAGTTACAGAAATAGAAAATGAGGTTATGGAGTACCTGTGAAGTAAAGGATTTAATGTAGAAAATCTAAGAAAACACCACAGCAGGATAGAGAAATGGATCCCCAAATTAAGGAGAAACCAGCGGAGTGAGAAACATCTGATCATTTGCCATGTGAAGTGTTCAGCTGGGGTTGCACAGCATGGGCAGGAAGAGGAAACTGTGGCAACTCTGATGCAGTCAGTGTTGTGGAGTGAAGGCCAGAGAGTTCCCATATGACAAAACAATGGATGACACAGGATGAAACTGAAGAGAATGTGGCACAGGAAGATGATCTGAATCTTTCTATAGAATGCCCACAGGAAATGGAGAGCAAAGAATGTGCTCTCAGTTTAGAAGAAAATGATCTAAGAGAAGAGTTGCTTGATTTAATAGAGATGGACATATATATTTAAGATTAATGAAAGAAATAGACTGCAGAAAATCAATAAAACCCTAAAAGTTACAAGTCTGATAAAAGAAAGGAGCACAGTGATTAGGACTGTACATAGAGATTCATGCAATATAACAGATGTAAATAGGATATATTACTGTGCAGTTAAATTAATGATAAAGTCTTATCACAAAAACACAGGTTAGTAAGGGAAAGGAAGGGAAGAAAATGAATGCCACCATGCAAGTATCGAATGATGAAAACTATACAGTAAATAAGACGAGAAGTATAACTGTTGGAAGAGTATAGAAGAGGGACCAGATCAGCAAAAATAAAAAGACAGATGTGATAAAACTAATGTGCAGTATCAGAACAGATCAGGATCTGTCATGCACTATCACAAATAAATTAACAATGTCAGCACAGGCAAAAACTTAGAAGATATGCAGATAAATACAAAGGAAAAGTACAAAATAAGCAAGTTATTGATGACCCACAAAAGTTTTACAGAGAACTGTGAAACTAGGTAAAAGGAACTGAAACATCTCCAAAAAAAGAAGAAATAGATATGTTTTGGAGAAATATCTATGAAGACCTTGTGGAACATAACAAAGATGTTAAATGGATAGAAGAAGTAAAAGAAAGAATAAGAAGTTCAAATGTATAGGATACAAAATGGAATGAAGAAACAGCCAGAGATTGAAACAATTTAAGAAAATCTCCTAACTGGAAAACCCCTGGCCCAGATGCAATACCTAACTTTTGGCTAAAAGTACTAACATCTTTACATGAAGATTTAGCCATGAGTGAAAACTATTTATATGCGCACCCAGAACAGACACCAGCCTGGTTAACAAGAGGAAAAGCAATACTCGTACTTAAGAGCGAACATGAAAGCTATCCTAAAAACTATAAACCAATAACTTGCCTTCCGATAATGTATAAACTTTACACTGTAATTAATGCAGACACAAGTTTACAGTCAGAGGAAAACGCAAATCAAGGCAATAGAGCAAAAAGGTAAAAAAAAGAATGTCATATGGAACAAAGGATCATTTGCTGTTAAATACATTCATGATGGAAAACTGTAAAAAGGGGAAGAATCTAAGTATGACATGGAGAGACTACAAAACAAAACATTTGACAGTATCCCACATTTGTGGATAAAAGAGTGCTTAAAAATCTATAAGATACACCCTACACTGACTGATTAAACTACAGCGACCATATAACAGAGGCAAACCACTTTGCAGTTAAGGCATGATAAAGGACAAATTACTATACGAGGGATAAAAATTCAAAGAGGGATATTCCAGGGTCATTGTCACCACTGCTATTCTGTCTTGTTCTTACTCCATTAAGTTGTCTGCTTAACAGATTAGGTCATGGCTATAACTTGGCTCCAAGAAAACAAAGTGTAAAAACTTCTCCTCTTCTTTTTGTACATGATTTAAAACTGTATAGGTCATCAGCTGAGGAACTGAAAGCACAACTGCAAGTGGCCAAAATTTTTTCAGATGATATAACAATGTTATTTGGTCTTGATAAATGTGCAAAAGCAACCTTTAAAGCAGAAAACCTGCAACACCAAGAGAACATCAGTTTTGGATATAAATATTTGGGAATTGATGAAGGATCAACACTAAAACATGAGCAAATGAGAACAAAACTCATTAAAGAATATTTTAAAAGACTAACCCTCAGATTCAATACACTCCGTGCAGGAATAGTGCTATTCCTGCACGGAGTGAACTATATCCATTTCCGCGTAGCTTTAACAGCAGCACACCTTGCATATTCATGAAGGCACACTGCTGCTAAGGGTAAATGGACACAAGCACTACTGAGTGTAGCGGGCGGGTTTAGGTAGTGCATGCACATCTAACATGCCCCCTGCACTCAAAGTGCCGTATGGCAATTTTTAAAAGAATTTCAATGTACACGGACACTGAAATGAAATAAAATTAGTATTTCAGTGTCCATGGACACTGAAATAGAAAGGGGAGCAAGAAAGCAATCCAGGGTGTGTGTGACAGGTTCTGTCACACACCCCCTACATTGTAAAAGTGCTGTACAGCCATATCCATCAACTGTACAGGTTTCCTCAGAATGGCCAGATGCCTGCCTCACATACCTGTCAACCTCCCAGAGCAAGAAAGCTGTACAAAACCATAAATAATGGGGAGAACAAAGGCACCAAAACAGGACACTTCTTAAATATTGCACATACAAACCCAGAAAGTAAGTAGAATAAAAGCTTTGCATTTGCACGGACTTTCTGAAGGGTATGAAGACTGAAACCCAAATGTCTGCCATTGTAAAAGTGCCATACGCCCATGATAGCCCTCAATTGTTGATGAAAATCTTGTTATTCTCCTACTAACTGAAATAGGACAATATTTAAAATTATCCCCGATTTTGGACTTGTACAGACCTTGGTGGCTGTTAGTCTAGTATAAACCTATGAATCTATTATTTATGCACAAAACATGGCACAAAAATACAATTAATACATAATTCATATGTATTTCTTCCTACAACATATACTCCAAATTCAAGAGTTGACATAAATAACTAAAGAGAATATAAATAATCTCTCAAAACATAAAAATGTACAATGACCTCTAGCATCCTTCAGTAGGTTTGTAAGCACGTACCACAATGTCTTACTGGCGTCATGTTTTTGTGTGATGCAGATGTTATTTCAACTGAGCCAGTGGGAACACCTACACAGTGTATAAGCATTAAAACATGTCCGTAATCACTACCAAATACTGCAGCAGGAAGTGAAGTCAGAACTTAGGTTTCCCAACCCCTCAAGAAAACTAGTTCCAAACTTATTGACAGTATCCACAAAAGGAAAACAAAATAAACATTATATTAAAAAACCTAACTAATAAGACACACAAAAGCTTTACACCATATAAACCATACAACATGGAAACAAGAAGTACATCATATATACACACGTTCTACTTAAAATTAATATCCAATAATTACATCAAGCACAAAGAGATGCCATCAATAATTCACAATTTAAATTAGAATCCTCCACACGTAAAAATGTTTACGAACATGTAATGTCCAAGTTTGTAGCATAAACAAGTCCCATTAATTCTTCTGGCAGCCATCTCCTACAAAACTGACTGCTTCTCCAAATGACTTGCACAAAAATCTACACAACAGCATAAACACCAGAATATAGCCATAATCTGTAGAATTTACTCCAAAATTCAAGTCACTTATAGCAATGACAGTCATTTATAATTTCACTGTCAGCAACCACAAGTAAAATTCTTAAAAAAGTAGTATTTTTAAAAAAAAGGCTGCACTATCCTCTAATCCAACCTTCCATCATGACTGTGAGTTCCGCAAATGAGCTGAATCAAGTAGAAAGTGACACATGCATCATTTCATAACACACAGCATACACACCCTAAACAATTAAGCCAAGTCTTGTCTCTGCACAGGGTGAACCCAGACAATGTCTGAATTTACTATTTTGCAATGAATGAATGAATAGCTTACACTGATTAACATATTCAAGTAAATACATACACTGAAATGAATAAGACATTGTAAACAGCTCAGAATTTAATCCTCTTATTCAATGAAATGAGAATCACTACCAAGCCAGACACCAATGCAGTTAGCACCTCATCAAGTTGAATATGGCCATTTTCACCTGTGCTAGCACCCATTGTTTAAACCAGTATGTCCAAGATCAAAAACACTTAACATACAGCCAAGGATGACTGTAGTAAATTTAGAATAATTAACACACAATCAATTAACTCAGGCTTCTCTTATCACAAGCTGAGAATTATGTAACTATTTTTTAAAGCCAATGTTTTAGTTTAGTTTAGTTAATGTAGCAAATTTCAAAAATTGTAATTTTTCAGTGGAGATTGATATCTACAGAAAATGATAAAGTATACAGTTTTAAGTGCCCTAGTTATGGGCCTGTAACAGACTTGGAAGAAGTAAGAAAAAAATAATTTCTGGAAAAATCTGGGGACCCACACATATCAGTTGCCCAAGAGGAGAGTTGTAGAAACAGAGGCTGGCATGATAGGAAACAAATCCATTTTTTATGATGCACTTCTCCTACAAGAACAAAAGCCTCTGAACATATCAGCTGGGTTACATTTACAGAAACAGGCATCTCAAGATGGTCTGAAACACAAAAGCAAAAAGAAAAGTACATTAAAGTACTTTGACGACTAAAAGGGAAATTAGCTAGACAAAAATGGCCTGCAAGGGCAGCTAACCTAGTACTTACCTTTGAACCTCTAATCTGACATTTGACATGCATATAAAGGTAATCTCCAAGTGTAGTACCTCACACTCATTTCTGCGCAACTTTGGATGTGGAGTGGGCGTGGCATCCATGATTGGCAGGGGAAAGTAGAGTATGAGTGACAGTCATGCTAAAAACATTACATACACAAATGATAAAACGGTCCCATAGCATAATAACACATTCGAATCAATGAAGTCCCAGTCACACTTTTACACTTAAACACCCCTCAGTGCTACAAAACATATGTTTAACTGCTGCCGGTTTTTGACGGTTTTTAATCACACCTGTTTAATAATCAATAAAGTGGTCCCAGTCACACTTTTAATAAAGTTAACGCTATGGTGGAAGGAATTCTGTGTGACATTTTGTATGATTTGAGTCTTATTTGCAATGGTTGAATAATGCATGACTTCTGTAAATTACTTCTGTAAAATGCTTATGGTTTCCCTAAATAAAATGAACGGTATGATGCAAGGAACTGTGTGTGTGTATTAGTATGATTTGACTCTATGTTTGACTAAAAGTAACAGTACGGCAGGAGCAAAATAAATATTCATGCGGGCTTGGGCTGGAGGCGTCTTCGGGGCGGGATTTGCTACTGTGCATCCTGCGAGGTACTACACTTGGAGATTACCCATATAAAAATGCATTAAAAAAATCACCAAAAACTCAGAATGTTTTACAGATCCAAAAACTTTCTCACCAACACAACTAATGCTACACTTGCCACTAAATACCCCCTCCCATCACTACTTTGTGATGCTCCCATTCTTAACTAACTTCCAGGCAGCACAAGAAGCAAAATTTGAGCAATGCTATAATAAAATGACTAAATTTGCAGCAAATACCCCCTTCAGAACCCATTACTGTATAGCACTGACAGCCTAAATTGTTAGAACTGTCCCATCAAGTAACATATATACAGCTTCTTTCCACCTATAAAATTATCTAGATACATCTGCCTGTCGGGCACTAAAAGCCATTCGGTAATCTCCAAGCGAAGTACCTTGCGGGTGGTTCCGCGCAGCTGTGGGCGGGGAGTGGGCGTTGCTGACATGATTGGCAGGTGTCCGAGAATGCATCATGTCAAGAAATGTCAACAGCTAGCACAATCTCAGTAATAACATGACAAGCTATTATTAACAGTACCTGACACTTCGCTAAAAATAGCGAGTCACATACATACTCACAGTTAAATGTTTAGCACCTTATTATATCTGGAAGAAGGTTTCTTTGTTGTTTTGGCTCAAACAAAAGTGTTAATGTTATGGTCGCTGTGTTTGGTGTAAGAAATGTAAAACTTCTTAAGAGCTGTGTAAACAACTTGGTTTTGGGATGGCAGGCCTGTGTCAAGGGCTTTTATCATGGTGGGAAGATTTGAGAGAAAATTGCTTTCTTTATTGCAATGGAGTACTTTGCTAAGGTATTTAGTCATTGATTAATATGTTTGAACATTGGATTAACTCAGAATGGATTTGTTTTAAAATACAATTACATTTAGTTGCATGCAGTATTGGTCAAAGAAAACAGGCAGGGGCTGCAATCTTAACAGTAAGATTAATAAGATAGATGATAAACAGTAACCGTTCTATATAATCAACTAATCAGCAGAAGTATAATGTATAGAATAAAGAGCTGATCTACTACTAAGAACTCCGCTCTAATAAACTACTTCATCTTAAAAACTTTTCCCCGCTTGCAGTTAAACTTGCTTGAAATATCTCCTTGTACAACATAAGGTGCTACTCACAAGTTGCTACTATACTTGCAACACCAAGAACTCTTCTGCATTTGTGTAGAATACACCTTTTCTGTTATGCTCCCACACTTTGGAAGTCTCTTCCTGTTCATCTAAAATAAATACGCGTCTACGCCCAAGTTCAGGCTAAAATGCAATACTTTCTCAAACACGTCTAGTGTGCTTGATTCCCCAAGGGCCATGTCACCTGACCACTACTTACTCTTCTCTTCCTTTCCTTGCCTCCTTTGTTTTCATTACTATTGGATTGCATTTTTTTTTAATATTTTCAAGAGAACAAGAATGTGTGTTGTTGAGAATGTTATATACGCTTTGCATTTACTGTGATCCCCCCCCAACCTGTATTTCTTACCAATGGTTTTCCGTGTGTTACCTGCACTGTTAAATGAAATGACATGTGCAATAGCTTACTGTGTTTCCGCTGATTTTCTGATATGAAATGCAACGCTCATGTTCTGTACTTTTGCCGCTAAATGGCTTATATGCAATCGTGAATAAAGTGAAAAAAAATTACAGCTATGATGTACCTGAATGGACTTTTGACATGTTTACATTTGCAATCGTCATTTTCTGTAGTTTTGCTGTGTTTATCATGAATAAAGTGAAAAAAAATTACCATTATGTGTTCTATGTGTTCGTAGACTTGTACTTGCATTTCTTTCCAATTCAATTTGTTTACATGCTTACATGACATTTCGGAATATATGTACAAACAATTCAACGTGTTCTTTAAGGCCGGAAAACATAAATATTCATGCGCGCTTGCCTAGGAGGCGTGTTCAGGGCGGGTTTTGCTATTGCGCATCCTGCGAGGTACTTCACTTGGAGATTACCAGCCATTCTACACAACTATGTTTGAACTCGATCGTTATGATCCAGAGAGGAAAAACCTTTCTGTCCATAAACTTATCAAACCTGCAGGGCATGATTTATATTTATACCGTATTGCTAAGGCCTGGAACTCCTTAGTTAGTTATATCCATCAGGTCAATACCCTACCTCTAGTCCTTTAAAACCATTCTGAAATAATTCTCAGGCAAAAATTGTGTCTATTCTTGTTCAACCCCAGGCTAACGATATTCCTAATTATGAACAAGTTCCTACTCATCTGAACAACACTGGCATTAATGTGCCACAACACAAAAAGCACCACAATATAGCCAATAAAGGTTTTATTATGAAATTTTCCTTCTAGCACCTCGGCTATACACAGCCTTCAAGGAGTAAAAGTTCCTATTCATACCTTACACCTCCTTGCTCACCCTCTTCACTCACTTCCTAACTTTATCTACCACTCACACCACAACAACAATCATCATACTGAAAAACAATGAAAGCAATATTACTGGGCAATAACTACTTCATACCGCTTAACTATCCAGGATTTTTGTCTCATATTATTACACTTCTCCTGGTCAAATGTTTTGATTTAATGGTAAATCACTGAAGACTGTTCAGTCAGTAATGTCAGACATTCAAGTTCATTCTTCTAAGTCTTTAGGAAATCCAGGTTGATGAAAACACTTATTCTCTTATGAACTTTTAATTGAATTAGGATAATATTTAAAAATTATCCCTGATTTTGGACTTGTAAAGACCCTGGTGGTTGTTAGGCTAGTATAAACCTATGAACATATTACACACAAAACATGGCACAAAAATACATTGAATGCTTCATTCATACTTATTTCTTCCTACAACATATACTTCAAAGTCAAGAGTTGACATAAATAACTAAAGAGAATTTAAAAAAATCTCTCAAAACTGAAATGTACACTAATCTGTAGCATCCTTCAGTAAGCTTGTCAGTATGTATCAGAATGTCTCATTGGAGCCATGTTACTGTGTAAAGTAGGCTCAATAGAGCCATCAGGAAAACCTACCCAATATCTGAGCAATAAAACATGGCCATAATGACTACCACATAAAGCACCAGGAGCTGAAGCCAAAACTCAGGTTTCACAACCCCTGAATAAAACTAGTTCTAAACTTATTTTCACCACCCACAAAAGGAAAACATAATAAATACTGTATAAAAATACCTCACTAATAAGACACACTAAAATCTTCAACAATGACCACATCTTCTCAGATGAGCTAAAATCCTGCTGATCAAAGCAAAAAGAATGTAGTAAACCTCCTGGAAAACCAGACCCCCAAGCAATCAGTGAAAAAATAGCCAGTTACCTGTGTAAATAACAACCCTCCACAAACACAAACACAGTGAAATAACTGCACACACAGAGAGAATGAAAACAAGCAACCCATAAAAAACGAAACATGTAATACAAAGCTTTACACTACATAAACCATACAACATGGAAACAAGTCAGATGCATACTTTCTACTTAAATGTCTCCAGTACACCAAACACAGGAGATGCCATCAATAATACACAGTCTAAATCAGCATCTCCCAAACATAAAAATGTTCACTTACCCGTAATAGCCAAGTGTGTAGTCTAAACAAGCCCTATTAATTCTTCTAGCAGCCATCTCCTGCAAGGCTCACTCCTTCTCCAGATGGCTTGTACAGAATCTGTATAACAGCTTAAATGGCAGAATATAGCCATATCTGCAAAACTTACTCCAAAATTAAAGTTACCTAGAGCAAACCATGGCAGTCATTTAAAATCCCACTGTCATCAACCACAAAAAGTAAAAATTATTTAAAAAAGTAGTAATTTATAAAAAAAATGGCTGCACTAACCTCGCATCCAACCTTCCATTATGGCTGTGAGTTCCACAACTGAGGTGAATTCTGTATAAAGTGACACACATATCATTTCATAAAATAGCATCCCCAACCCCAAACAATTAAGCCATGCCTTGTCTCTCCACAGGATGCATCTACATAGTACCTGACTTTTTACTACTTTGTGATGAATGCATGAATAGATTACACTGGTTAACACATTCAAATAAATACATACACTAAAGTAAATAAGGCATTTTAAACAGCTCAGCATTTAAACCTCTCAATAAGAAGAAATGAAAGTCACCACCAAGTCAGAAACCAATGCAGTTAGCACCTCATCAAGTTGAATATGGTCATTTGCACGGTTGCACCTATGCTGGCACCCATTGTTTAATCCAGTATGTCCAAGATCAAAAACACTTAACAGACAGCCAAGGATGACTGTAGCAATTTTAGAATAATTAACATGCAAATCAACTGACTCAGGCTTCTCTTACCACAAACTCAAAATGATGTAACTATTTTTTATATATTTAGTCAACCTTTTAGTTAATGTAACAAACCTTAATAAACTGTGAATTTTCCGTGGAGATTGATATCTGCAGAAAATGATGATAAAGCTATGTATACCGTTTTAAGTACTTTATTTACAGGACTGTAACAGACTTAGAACAGCTATGAAAAAGTAATTTCAGTGAAAATACAGGTAACTACAGATATCAGCTGCCCAAGATGAGAACTGTAGAAACAGAGTTTGGTATGAGAGGAAACATATTCACTTTAATGATGCACTTCCCCTACAACAACCTAAACCTCTAAACTTATGGGCTGGATTAAGTTTACAGAAGGAAACTGCAAAGGACCAAAGAGACCAGCTAAGTAATCACAAAAAAGGAACACTAGCCACTAACCACAAACTTCAAAATTAACTTTATTAAGGTTAAGCAAATGAAGCGAACAAAAGTGAATCATGCCCAGTGGCTAACAAAACTGACCAAACAATGCACCTTTCATAGAGACAAGGCATGGAAAATTTGGCAAAAAGATAGAACACATCAAAATGAAATTAATTTCAAAGAAATATAAGCCAAGAAACTAGTAATAGAAGATAAAAAATATATATATATTTCTCCTCTAAGCTAACAACCTTACAAAATAATCCTAAGAAATTCTGGAAGTCAGTCTCCACCCTTTTCAAATCCCTCTTCTGCACCTGATAAGACCCCTAATTAAATTTCCCATGACTTTAATACTCACTTTATTATCACCATCCAAAAATTAATCGGACTTCTCAACAAGACCAAACCAATACTTCCAGAATACTAACAATCTCATACAAAATGACAATGCACCACTCATTCCTGACAAAAATTCCAGTCCTTCCACAGCTCACTCATTTTCTACTCAACCAGTACCCACATCTCTCATATGTAAACTATCTGCAGACAACCTTCTCTAGAATATATACAACTAGCAGCAAATGCAATTGCATATCCAGTTAGTATTCTTATAAACCGCTCTCTCACAGAAGGATACGTTTCACATCTATGGAAAAAAAATCTATTATAACTCCACTACATAAGAATCACACAGGAACTGAAAACTAGGAAAACAACAAAGGATCCAACGCAGCTGTGGAGAAATCCAAACAGAAATATAAGCCACAGGACAGTACTTTAATCGAAATAAAATGAATCGCTTTTCGTCTGCTAAAAATAAGCAGACTTCTTCAGACAATACTTCACAGTACGCCAACTGCTTTTATAGTAATCAAATCCAAGTTAACTTGATAATTACACCAATTAATCTATTAAGTACATAAGGAATTTAAAAACAGAACCTAAAAAGTCTAAAAAAGCTAACCCCACTAAGCTGACATGTATCACCTAAACAAATTAATGATTTCATTAATATTATTAAAACTACAGATATATATATATATATATATATATATATATATATATATATATATATATATACACACAAATAGTCTGATGTATTCTGTGTTAATATAAATATAAATATAAATGTAAATACAATAATTGTAAGCAGCATTAAGTGATATTAAATAAATAAATTATACATTCACTAAACTAACAAACAAACAAGAGGCAAAATACATATGTGTTCGAAGCTACTCTAGAGTATCTATACTTAGAATAAATATTTCAAGTATATGTATTATTATATGAAACAGAAACTAACAAAAGTGACCTATCTTGAAAGGCTTCTAAGTTTCAGCAAACTGCTGATAGAACAACCTTCATTTAATCCAGGCCATGCATAGGCATTAAGCCTAACTTGCCATCTTAGTTCTAACCCTTCTAACAATAAATTAAGGGGAACCCCCCTCTTGTTTTCTGGAATTTGGTCTATAACAGTAAATTTGAAAACATGATCTTTAAACATTGTAATATGTTTAGCCAATGCATTTTCTTGTTTCTCTTTACTAATGGCGTATTGATGTTCATAAACACGTTCGCGTAGTCTACGCTCAGTCTTCCCTACATAGAAACCTATACATTTTTGGCACTGAGCTAAGTAAACTACCATGCGGGTGTTACAAGTCGATCTACAACGTATGTCAAAACGTTGGTTATTAACTATGAATCTATTAGACTCATGAATATGTTTACACTGATTGCAATTTTGACATTTGTACATCCCTGGAGTCCTCACAGGGTTACTCTCTTGTTCCAGTAGTGACCAGGTTTTTACCTCTCCGGAAGGTTATCCCTGGTTTACTACCTATTTTACTAATGACTGCATGGTTGTTCCTAAAAATGTCCCAATTCTTCTTGATAATGTCAAAGATGTAGTAACTATTTACATTGTAAGTTAAAATTAATCTAGTACTGGTTTCAAAAATAGGAGAAGATGTTGATACAGTTCCATCAACCATTGACGTTGAAGTATTACTAGGCTCTCCATGCATATTTACCCTAAGAATAGGTTGATATGTGCCCTTCAGTCTTTTATTAGTTACCTCATCTATTAGACTATTAAGTAATGCTCTAGGGTACCCTCTATGTAAAAACATGTCCATGAGCAAATTACACTCATTGCGGAAGTCGTCATCCAAGCTTATCATACGAGCAGCCCTAACCAGCTGTCCTTTGACAACTGACCTCTTTTGGTAGCTTGGGTGACTGCTACTATAATGTAGGAAAGAATTAGAGTGTGTTGGCTTTCTGTAAATACTGGCTACATATTTATTTAACTGGGCATTTTTGACCAACCAAATATCCAGATATGCTATAGCACTCCTACTAAAATTTGAAGTAAAAGATAAAAATTTAGTAGAATTATTGAAAAAATCAAGGATCAAGTTACTATCTGATTCGTCCCCTTCAAGTAAAATAAAAATATCGTCCAAGTAACGTGTATAGTATTTAATTTTTTGCATAAGTTCAGGGTTATTGAATACATATTCTCTTTCCCAATGGGCCATTACTATATTAGCCAAACTGGCCCCGCACGGTGAACCCATAGCCACTCCAGTTTTTTGTATGTAAAAATTCTCACCCAACATGAAGTAATTATTGTACAAGATTAACTCTAACAATTCCATCACTAATGATAGTTTGACTGTAGAAGCATGTCTTTTTATAAGAGTAAACCCGACCCATTCAATGGCCAATTCTAAAGGAATACAAGTATATAAATCTTTGACATCAATGTCAAAGGTTAACTCATCAATTTTTGCCAAAAAAGACCAGGAGTCCTTGCAAATTTGCTTTTCCTGCACTAGATATTTTTGTAAAATAGAATCTACTAGTTTGGCACATGAATAGATAGGACATGCTTCTACGGTTGAACTTGGACGAAATGCCCAGTTAAATAAATATGTAGCCAGTATTTACAGAAAGCCAACCCACTCTAATTCTTTCCTACATTATAGTAGCAGTCACCCAAGCTACCAAAAGAGGTCAGTTGTCAAAGGACAGCTGGTTAGGGCTGCTCGTATGATAAGCTTGGATGACGACTTCCGCAATGAGTGTAATTTGCTCATGGACATGTTTTTACATAGAGGGTACCCTAGAGCATTACTTAACAGTCTAATAGATGAGGTAACTAATAAAAGACTGAAGGGCACATATCAACCTATTCTTAGGGTAAATATGCATGGAGAGCCTAGTAATACTTCAACGTCAATGGTTGATGGAACTGTGTCAACATCTTCTCCTATTTTTGAAACCAGTACTAGATTAATTTTAACTTACAATGTAAATAGTTACTACATCTTTGACATTATCGAGAAGAATTGGGACATTTTTAGGAACAACCATGCAGTCATTAGTAAAATAGGTAGTAAACCAGGGATAACCTTCCGGAGAGGTAAAAACCTGGTCACTACTGGAACAAGAGAGTAACCCTGTGAGGACTCCAGGGATGTACAAATGTCAAAATTGCAATCAGTGTAAACATATTCATGAGTCTAATAGATTCATAGTTAATAACCAACGTTTTGACATACGTTGTAGATCGACTTGTAACACCCGCATGGTAGTTTACTTAGCTCAGTGCCAAAAATGTACAGGTTTCTATGTAGGGAAGACTGAGCGTAGACTACGCGAACATGTTTATGAACATCAATACGCCATTAGTAAAGAGAAACAAGAAAATGCATTGGCTAAACATATTGCAATGTTTAAAGATCATGTTTTCAAATTTACTGTTATAGACCAAATTCCAGAAAACAAGAGGGGGGCTCCCCTTAATTTATTGTTAGAAGGGTTAGAACTAAGATGGCAAGTTAGGCTTAATGCCTATGCATGGCCTGGATTAAATAAAGGCTGTTCTATCAGCAGTTTGCTGAAACTTAGAAGCCTTTCAAGATAGGTCACTTTTGTTAGTTTCTGTTTCATATAATAATACATATACTTGAAATATTTATTCTAAGTATAGATACTCTAGAGTAGCTTCGAACACATATGTTTTTTGCCTCTTGTTTGTTTGTTAGTTTAGTGAATGTATAATTTATTTATTTAATATCACTTAATGCTGCTTACAATTATTGTATTTACATTTATATTTATATTTATATTAACACAGAATACATCAGACTATTTGTGTATATATATATATATATATATATATATATATATATATATATGTCTGTAGTTTTAATAATATTAATGAAATCATTAATTTGTTTAGGTGATACATGTCAGCTTAGTGGGGTTAGCTTTTTTAGACTTTTTAGGTTCTGTTTTTAAATTCCTTATGTACTTAATAGATTAATTGGTGTAATTATCAAGTTAACTTGGATTTGATTACTATAAAAGCAGTTGGTGTACTGTGAACTATTGTCTGAAGAAGTCTGCTTATTTTTAGCAGACGAAAAGCGCTTCATTTTATTTCGATTAAAGTACTGTCCTGTGGCTTATATTTCTGTTTGGATTTCTCCACAGCTGCGTTAGATCCTTTGTTGTTTTCCATAACTCCACTACATAACGACGGAAACTCTCACGACCTCTCAAACTATCGCACCATCTCTATACTTTCCCCACTATCCAAAATCTTTGAGAAGTGTGTACACACACAATTACTCAAGTACCTCATTGATAATAATCTTCTGTCTCCCACTCAATATGATTTCTGCCCAAAGCACGGCACTATTACAGCCCTACTCTCATTCACAGATACTGTCAACAAAGCCTTACATACAAATCACTCCACTTTAGTAATCCTATTGGAGCTATCTAAAGCTTTTCACATAGTATCACATACTAAATTTCTGATCTAATTAACAAAACTTGGCTGCGCACCCAAATTTCTCAGCTGGTTTACATCGTACCTAAACAATAAACAACAATCTGTAAAGTGGCATAATGTCCAATCTGATTATCTGTAACAACATAGGAGTCCCACAGGCTTCCATTCTGGGACCATTACTCTTCAACATCTTTAATAATGACCTCCACAGAGTCTCTCAACTAGGTAAAATTATCCAATACGCCAACAATTTGACAATAATATCTACTTCAAACAATTTCTCTGACCTTCTCACAGTTACTCAAAATACTTTTACAGAGATTGAGTCATGGCTAAACAATTCACAACTGCTACGGCTACTAAACGTCAACAAAAACCCCAAAACTTCTATTATTCTCTTCAAAACCACCAGATATAGACTAGACAAACTCATCCTTTGAAACGCACATTCTCAACACAATAAAGAAAACACACTTTAAACTTAACTTTTTTGTCATAAACTTTACATGGACAAAACACCAAAATAAAAGTGGCCAAGTACCTTACTCATCCCTGCATACTTTATGGTAGTGCCATCTTTGCTAACCTTCACTCATCCCACTGCAATAAACTTCAGTCTTGTTACTATAAAAAAGCCAAATTCGCCTCAGGAAAGCCCAACCGCTCACACCACTGCCAAGCAATCTCTGAACTGAACTGGTTGAATTTCCCAAACTATCTTTGCTATATCCAGCTAATGCTAGCCCATAAACTAATTTATAAACCAAATATCTGCCTAGCACTATCATCAATGCTACAAACTTACATTCTTTCACATACCCTAAGATCTTCCGACAAATTGCTACTAAGTGTAACCAAGCCCAACAAGAGAGCTGGACAATGCTTGTTTTTCCATAGCATTGCTAAAAAAATGTAACTCCTTACCCTCCCATATTATCCAAATACACTGTATAAAGACATATAAAGTAGCATTAAAAACTTCCTTCCTACATAATCTCAAATGCCAATGCAAATCAAACAAACCACCATAAAACCTTTACTACTTATCTCTAACCCACTTCAATAGTTCAAAATAACTTTTACCCTGACAGCAACACAGCTCTATTACCTCTATAACTGTTTGACAAGAACTGCCATGTTTTTTTCATGCAATGCCAAAAAGAAAACTCAAGCTTTATACTATACTACCAACTGTCATTTAAGTTTATATAAGTTCTGATACATACTGATAAGTTTTATATTGTCTATGTATTCTTCTTTTATATATTTTTTCAAATTTTACATATTTTCACTTTCAAAAATGTTTTTGTCAAGTGTCTATATTTTTATTTGACTGTGGGGCTTTTCTCCCTGTGCCTCCACTGAAAATGGGTTCTTGACTCACTGGACTTTCCTGGTCAATAAATAAATAAATAATAAATTAAGCACTTTTGTTCCACATTTAGTAAAGGAACTTTATCAGAACTAAAAAATCAGTCCCCTAACTCCATTAAATACATTGGTGGTTGGTTAGCACTTGATAGGTAGGTTCATAGTTTCATAGGTAGGTACTAGGCTATTGGCCCAAAGGCCTAAGTAAGCCTAGCCAACAAGGTTCTCTTGCTTATGCCACCCAAGAAAGTTATTTTCCTGTGCTCCTGTCGAGCAGAGCCACAGAAGTGATCCCCAGGGTGTATTTCCTATTTCCCATCCACTCATCAAGATTTTTCTTGAAGAGTGCTAATGAGGAACTTTGCTTGACATAGATGGGTAGCTTGATCCAGAGTATGGGAAGTCTCTGAGACAGGAATCTATCCCTCCACCATGTCCTGTTTATTCTGGTGACAAGGTTTAGATCCATACAGCATGTAGCTCGGAGGGATTGGAATTTTTTAGGTGTAGCATGTCCAACAGCTCTGGGTTTGACATAGCTTTATATATTAGGAGGAGATATGATACAGAATAAAGCTGGAGTTTTTTGAGATGGTCAGTGTAGGGCATCTGTTTGAGGCCAGTAATCCTCTTTATGAGGTACTTCTGTGGCCTTTCCAGCTGCTGCAGATGTTTTGTGAGGTACATTCCAAAAGTTGTACTCTATAATGGGTCTAATGAGTGTTGAGTAGAGGGTAATAATGACCTCTTTTTTCCTGGATGAGAACCCTTTTGTGATGAGGTGTGCCATGTAGAATGATTTCCTGACTACTGTGGTGATGTGATTATCAAAGGACAGACTACTGTCCACCTGGGTCCTAAGGTCTCTTATCACACATTCGGCATTAAGCAGACTGCCGTTTATGTGGTAGTTCATGGATACAGAGTTTTTACCAAAGGGGATGATAATGCACTTTTTGGCATTGAGCTTAAGGCCATGGCTCTGACACCATCTGTCTCAGTGAGGCCCTTCTGTAGGATGTCCACATCATTTGGGGACTCGACTATGGCTCCTAGTTTGCAGTCATCTGTGAACTTCGTTAGCCAGAGGCCTTCTGTCTTAGCCTGTACTTCTGAGAAGTAGATACCAAACAGGAGATTTCCCAGGACTGAACCCTGTGGTACTCCACTTGTCACTGGTTTGAAGTCAGATTTGGAGTCTGCAACCTTTACAGTGTGGGTTCTGTCTGTGAGCCAGTTGGCAACCCACCTTGTGATGTAGGGATTTATACCTAGTTTAGTGAGTTTAGCTATAATTCCAGAATGGGGGATGGCATTGAAAGCCTTGGCAAGGTCAAGATAGGCTGTGTGAACCACCCTACCCTCATTTACGGCTTTGGTGACTGCCTCAATGATGTCGATCAGGTTCAGGAGGCATGATCTGCCTTTCACAAACCCGAACTGGGTGGGGTCCGGAGTTTGGAGGTTACCAATGTCTTTGTTTATAAGTTCCATGGCCTTGCAGACCAGGCTCGTCAGGCTAATAGAGCGATAGTTCCCTGGATCAGTGGTGGCTCCCCCTTTGTGGAGTGGGATAACTGCTGCTGTGCACCATTCAGTGGGCACAAAGCCTGATGTGAAAATATGATTGAACATGGTGCTTAGGTGGGGAGCCAGTTCGTTCTGAAGTTCGTGTAAAACACAACCTGAGATGTTGTCCGGTTCCCATGTATGCTGAGTTTTTGGCTTTAGAGAGTGCAGCTTTTACCTGCATAGTTATGATTACAGGGGCTCTGCATTCTTCCTGTATAGATATGGGCCCTTTAGGGGGTGAGAGGGGGGTAAAGTTAGAACTGAACCTATTTGTCAGGATGTTGGCAATATCAGTTGGTTCTGTAATTTTCGTGCAGTTGTGCCGTAACTCAGAACAGATCTAGCTGTTGCCATTGAGAGATTATTGACATAGCTATAGAATGCTTTGTGGTTGTCCTTAGAATCAGTGGTGATTTTGTTTTCATAGCTAGCTTTGGAGGATCTTATAAAGGATCTCAGCTTCTTACTGAGGCTGACCAGGGAGCTCCTCCACTCATGGGATTTTATTCTCTTTTGCAACAGTTTCTTCCTTCTGTTGTAGAGTTTGTTTATGGTGGGGGGCCACCAGATTGCCTTCCTTTTTTTGGAGGATAGCATCTTGGTTCTGTTTGGGATAGCATGATCCATGCACTCGTGTAAGTGCTTATAGAGTGCATCTGTGTAGGATTCAGCAGTCATAACTGTATTGTCCAGCTGCATGGGTGTCATGAAGTTTGCCACTTCTGTCTTAAGAAGCATGTAGTTGGCTTTGGAGACTTTTTTTACTGTGGTTTCCTTAATGGGGGTTGGGGGCAGGATGTGGACATCTAAGGTGATTAGCTTATGGTCGGATCTGACCATCGAGGAGTTGACTTTAGGTATGGAGCACCAGCCACTCATGTTGGTAATAACTAGGTCTAGGATATTGTTACCCCTGGTGGGTGTGTGGATAAGTTGATCCAGGGCATTGGAATTTATGAATTCCAGAAAGCATTGAGCAAAAGAGTTGGTACATGATCATGTGATGGCTTTTTATAGAATTTAATGGAGTTAGGGGATTGATTTTTTAGTTCTGATGAAGTTCCTTAATAAAGTTCATTTTCGAGTTGGTGGTCAGTGGCTGGTGCACCTTTTTTTGTGGTTACTTAAATTTACAGAAACTGGCATCTCAAGATGGCCTGAAACACAAAAGCAAAAAGTACATTATAGTATTTTCACTGATATAATGAAAGAGTCTCAGGGATCAATGATGTTTTAGACAGTTGAGTGCCTTGATCGGGGCAAGCATCCCCTAGTTATTTATGTCCTTCGTATCACACACACCCTGCACTTTTATCCTTCCTGAAACTGCTAGTCAAGCAAAGTCTGAAGCATCTGTGGTGAGTAATTGCTTTGGAGCAGGGAGGGAGAAAGAGAGACCTGGATTTAAGGATATCTTTTGTCTCCACCAAGAGATGAGTCTCTTCACACAAACCCTAGACTGTGATTTGAAAAGATGATGAAGGAAAGATTTCAGATACCATTATATATCCCTCATGTGGAGTCTTGCTAGGAGTACTCGGAAAATCGCAGATGCCATGAGACACAAAATCCTGAAGTATTCCCTTATAGTGACCAAGGTCAGAGAACCCCCCCCCCTTTTTTTTTGTTTCTTGGAAAAAAAGTTCTTTGAACCAAAGTGTCTAGCTGACATCCCAGGAACACAATCCTGTCTGAATTTAAGATTTTTGGATGTTCTTTACCCAGGAAAGAGAGAGATTCCTGACACTTTTTTGAAAGAAACTGTGCAAAGATAAGCAAGTCATCTAAACATAGAAAATGTGTATTTTCTGTAGCCTGAAAGGAGCTCCAACTAGAGCTGGACACTTTGTGAACACTCTTGTTCCAGTGGACAGCCTCGAGGGTAAGGCAGAGAATGGATAATGTGATCTAATCAAACCAAGCTTTAAGAAACACTCAAAGTCCAGATGAGTTGGGATCTGATAACCATGTTCTAAGCCTAGTGTTGCTTGGAAACTAGAAAGAAGTAACCGTTTACATCATTTTGAATTTGGGCACTAGCAAACAAGTTTAGGAAAGAAAGGTGCAGAACTCGTCTCCATGCATTTTCTTTCTTTGTCACTAGGAGCATCCTTGAATAAAAACCCTTCCCAGGGACAGCATATGATGAGGAACCTGTGGACAAAATACAGTGTGTCTAATCTGTTGGATGAGAAATGACCCCCCTGGGTAGGGATTGCCTTCCACTACCATCTATGCCTTGATGAATGTTTCAGACAAATTGATTTTGCAGAACATATCTACTGCCAAAAACAATCTATTGCCAAAGAGAAAAATGGAGATGCAGACTTTCTGGAAGAAAAAGGGACCAGAGTAGGAGAGGGTCACAAGTTCCCCTGAACAGTCATTCAGACTTGTTAGACTGTCCTTGTTTTTAGTAGGTTGTTCTTTTTGCCCACCACCACCATTTCTTAAATATATGTTTACCTATATTGTGTTAAGACTATTTATTTATTCTTGCCAAAATTAGAGAAGGATACAGAAAAATCATTGGAAAATGTTTAAAAATAAGGCTTGAAAACCTTACATTCCCTGGATCAGTTTGCCCCTTTTTATCATACTTTTCAATCACCTCTACAACAGAGGGACCAAACAGTACATCTCTATCCAAGTGAGAATTTACAATCTTCATTTTCCTTATCTGGGAGGTTATGAAAATGCAGCCATGCAAACCTCCTCAAAACCGTATCAGAGGCCATAACCCTGGAAAGATCACCACCAGTTCCACAAACTATAAACTATGCGCAGTTGCTTGTACAATAGAAGAAACCAAGTTATTTAAAACAGACTTTTCCTCACAAGAAGAAACTGCAGATAAAAACATTACTGATACTTAAACCAATGAGCCTGACAATTCAAAATTCTGAAAATCAAAGTTGCAGATGCATGCATTTTCTCCCCATACCTATCAATAACTTCCCCAGCCTTATAAGAAAAGGTAGGATTGGAATTAAAGTGAATCACAGCCATGGTATCAACTAAAGCTATAGCTGCTGGATCAGGTTTGGGAATAGTGTATAAAAATTTAAAAGACTGAGAAACACATTTTATCTGCCTCTTTAAGGGACAGCTGGCTGACTATCAGGAAAACAGCTGCCAGTCATACATACTTCCTCCACCAGACAAGGAATGGGTGTAGGTTCTGAAATTCCTTCTCTAACAACTCACAGTATTTCCCAAGTGACTGAGAAACCTCTAGGTTCTCCCATTGAAAACACCAGCACATTCTAACAATAGTCTCCAAAAGAAATCTCCATGGGGAGAATCAAACATTGAGCTCACGTTAGACAGTCTGAATCAGAAATCTAAGGAAGAAATGTATCAGTCCCTGCATCTTCCTGTTCAGATTCAGAATTTTGAATCTCTTCAAGAAAAGAGAATCCCTCTACAAGACTTACACCCTGAGCCATACAACTTATATAAATATGTGAAAAAATTAAAGTAGAAACAGTTTTTCCACACAAGCACTTATAGGAATAAAATTCACCGACAAAGCATGGCAGCCAATAGTTTTCCTACCAAAAAATTAATATATTCACAGAAAACACAGAAATTGTGGAAGGCTTCCCCAGCAGAGTTATTAATTAACTGTCCAGCCTTGAGGGGTTGTTAGCAGATAGGTGTACGAAAATCATAGAGGGAACACACAGACGGCAAGAAATCTCTGAAGCTTTTGGATCATAAGCTCCTCCTTTTCTGTGGTTCTGCTTGAGCCTACAGCAGTTAAGTTTGAAGGCTAGGCCAGTGGTCATATCCTTGTCTGTATATAACCCAAAAAGCTTAGGTTACTGGAAGAATGATCTACTTTTGAACATTACACCACAGATTTGCCAAAGCTTTTTTTTAAACCCTTTACACTGGAAAACTTAAATGAGTGGCAAACACAATCATCTTGTAAATGTTTACTGCCTGAAATACACACAGCACATTTGTTGAGAGGGGGTGTCTTGCCCAAAACTACACATCAACTATTCTGTATCTTTGGTATGCATAGTGACTACAAGCTGGCAAAAAGCAGCTACAAAAGCATATTTCAGAAGAAATTACTATAACTGCATAAGTACTTTAAAAAGATGCATGGGTGAGGCAGGAAATGTCTGAAAGAGATGGAAGGAAGTTGGTCACTTACTTGATAAAGGCAAGAAAAATTGGAACAAGCTAACATAAAAACTACAAAAATAATAGTTGGAAAGGTAAACAACTTGGAAACGAGTAACTTGGACACTGATTTTTTTAACTCAAAAACATAATTAAAACTCTTATACTGCCTTGCAGTATATTTGAAATTGGAGATCATCCAGCTTGTAGAAAAAAATGATCTGAAAAGGGTCTTTGCTTGTACTGCAAGTAAATGGAAGGGTCAGTAGGCTGGGAAAGTTTCAGATGCCAGGCTGTGTAAGCCCTGCCAGCGTCAATCTATTTAAACTGAATTCCCAATAAGAGCTCCAATATTTTCTTTATGTTGACGTGCATTGCTGTCAAAGCCCTTCTGTGTGTGCTCAGCAAGAAAAACACAGTGGCAATAAGACTTCTGGTAGGCAGCTCATGTTGTGAGAACTAATGTAACACTGTCAGAGTCTTGGTAGTTCAAAAACAAAAAAAAATAATGAAAGACCTTTAACTATAGCTTCAAAATCATGAAGCTTTAGAACACGTCATCCCAGAGAGTAACGCCAAAGAAAAAAATACTTGAAAGAAAAGAAAGGAAAAAACTCGCTGTTGGCAGAGATTGACATTAAGTACTGTGGGTGAATGGTAGGAACTTACCTGCAGCATGGCCAAGTCAAATTAAACAACTTCAGAAGCACTAAATGAAAAATAATAGGAATGCATGCAGAGATCTTAAAAAAAAATCGCTGGTACCCTCCTCGACTACATTTCAACAACTAAATAATGGCAGAAGACAGAAAATACCATTTCAAACCACTCAGATGAGATAACAAAAATGAAAGCTCTGGGGAAACACTACAGGAAGACTTATTTGAGCAAGAAACCAAAGAAGAGGATATGGCCTAAAGACTTGTAATACTGGAGAACAGAACCTACACATTTCGCAGCATTTCTTTAACAGGTTGAAGGAAATGACTGCAAAGATGATGCAGAAATGCTTTAAGTTCATTGATGAAAATTCCTATGAAGATATGGACCAAAAGAGCAGTGTGTTTAAACCCCTTGAGCACATGCAGTGAGGTAACCACAGTCAATCCTGGTAAAAATGTCACCATTTTCAACACAAAAGCAATACCCTCTAGAGACCTTGGAAAAACAATACCATCCTAAAGACCGGAAGCATTAGAATATTCATTGAAAAAGGCTACTCGACTTCATAGGTGTTTACTAGCCTAACGACCACAAGGGCCTTTTTAAGCCGAGCCATGCATCCCAAATCTCTGACA
The DNA here is from genome assembly GCF_019279795.1 of Protopterus annectens. Taxonomy (NCBI): domain Eukaryota; kingdom Metazoa; phylum Chordata; order Ceratodontiformes; family Protopteridae; genus Protopterus; species Protopterus annectens. The sequence goes on from NC_056726.1 coordinate 215,607,035, forward strand.
AGTTCTGATACCCTTGATAAGTATAAGCACAGGCCTGGGAGATGAACCATTTACAGGTCACCTGTTTGCATCAGAGACATAGGTGCCAAACCAGGGATGAATTTCCAATTTCCCATCCAATTGTCCAAGTTGCACTCAATTGGATTAGAGAGGAACTCTGCTTCACATGGACAGGAAGCCTGTTCCATAGATGGGGTAGTCTCTGAGATACATACCTATCTCTGCAGCAGGTCCTATTTATATCACAGGCAAGGTTTAAATCTTTAGAATGGGTGATTCTGGTACTGTTTGTTTTGTGGATATGCAGGAGGGCCATCAGAGTGGGGCCTGATAATGCTCTGTATACCAGGCATAGAACTCCCCTCAAAAGCCTGTAGGAGATAGAATACAGGGACAGGGCCTTAAGGAAGTCTGCATAGCACATATTACTTACGCCTCATATTCTTTTAGTGAGGAAACTCTGTGGACATTCCAGTTGTCGGAACAATTACTTCCTTGGACTTAGATGCCATACCTTTGTTTACAAGTTGCACAACATAGAATGATTTCCTCACCACTGTGGACACATGATGATCAAAGGCTACATTACCATCTATTTGTGTCCCTAAGTCCCTGACTACTGGGTCAACTCTAAGGGGTGTGTTGTCAATGTGATAGACATTCCAGTTGTCGGAACAATGACTTCCTTGGACTTGGATGCTATACCTTTGTTTACAGGTTGCACAACATAGAATGATTTCCTCACCACTGTGGACACATGATGATCAAAGGCTACATTACCATCTATCCGTGTCCCTAAGTCCCTGACTACTGGGTCAACTCTAAGGGGTGTGTTGTCAATGTGATAGTTATCAGGGATGGATGATTTCCCAAAGGATACTATTATGCATTTCTTGGCATTTAGTTTTGATCTATGACTCTGACACCAGTTGTCTGTTTATGTCAGCCCCTGCGGGAGAACATTTGTGTGTGTGTGGGATTCAGTGACAGCTCCTAATTTGCAATCATCTGCAAATTTAGTCAGCCAGAGACCACTGACATTGGCTTTGACTTTTGAGAAGTAAATGTCAAAAAGGAGCGGTAAAAGGACTGATCCCTGAGCGACTCCACTTATGACCGGCCTCTTTGTAGAGGTGGACTCCCCAATTCTAACTTATTTGGTCCTGTCTATGAGCCAGTTGGCTATTCACTGGATTACATACGGGTTTGTACCTAATCTCTTGAGTTTGTCAACAATGCCCGAGTGGGGTATTGTGTCAAATGCCTTGGCCAGGTCAAGGTAGGCAGTGTGATTGATTTTGCCCTCATTTATTGCCAGTGAGTATTAAAATGTTACTGAGTCAGGATTAGAGCAAGGGCCTAGCCAGTGATGTGGTAATCAGTAGGGGCCATGTTTTTGCTGAATGGTATGATAATACATTTTTTTGCATTTAACTTATGTCATGACTTTGACACCAGTCATTTGTTGCTATGAGACCATCTTGCAGTATGCTAACATCATTTGGGGAGTATAATGCCCTGTTTGGCATCTGTCTGGACACATTCAACAACTGGAATGCACAGAGACACCTCACTAAAAGAATACAAGGCCTAGAACACAGAGAAGCCTTATTAGAAGGATACAAGACCTAAACAACAAGTCCTACACTGAGTCACTCAAAGCCTATACCTGGCATCCCAGAGACAACAAAAAGGTGACCCAGGTGTGCCATATAAGGTATCCTCCAGCACATGACTGATGGATTTACTGCACATCAGCAAGTTAAATGGCATCAGAAATAGTCTGTCTAGGGATCTAGACCTCTTCTGCAACATCAACAAAATGGTTTAGAGTAGTGTTTTAACAGCTCAGCATTTAAATGTCTCATTCACTGAAATGAAAGTCAGTATTAAGCCAGAAACCAATGCACTTAGCACCTCATCAAGTTGAATAAGACCATTTTCACCTCTGCTGGCACCCGTTGTTTAAGCCGGTAAGTCCAAGATGAAAAACACTTAACAGAAAGCCAAGGATGACTGTAGTAATTGTAGAGTAATTAACATGAAAACCATTTGACTTGTGCTTCTCTTACCACAAACTGAAAAATTATGCAACTATTTTTTATATATTTAGTCAATTTTTGGTTAATGTAACAAACTTCAAGAAACTGAATTTTCAGTGGAGATTGATATCTGTAGAAAATCATAATAAAGCTATGTATACAGTTGTAAGAGCCCTATTTATAGGCTTGCAACACACTTGGAACAGATGTGAAAAAATAAGTTCAGTGAAAGTCGGGAACCACAAATCTCAGCTGCCCAAGAGAAGAGTTGAGAAACAGAGGTTGGCATGCCTGGGTATAGCATGCCCTTAGAATAGTCTAATTACACCTGTAATGACTGGGTGTAGGCTGTCCTTACACATGCAGAATATAGTCATTACACCTGTAATTAATGGACACAGGGTACTGTATGTAGAACTGATGTCTAGGTGTAGGGTGTCCTTACACATGCAGAATAGTGCCATTACACCTCTAACTTATTGGATGCAAGGAACCGTAATGCAGAACTGACAGATGGGTATAGGATGTCCTTATATATGTAGAACAGTAGAACAGTGTCATTACAAGTGTAACGAGTGGATACAGGGTCCATGAATGTAGAGCTGATGGCTGGGTGTAGGGTGCACTTATACATGTACAGTGTGTCTTTACGCATGCAATTAATGGCTAAAGGGTGCCTGTATGTAAAACTAATGGGTGGGTGTAGTATGTCCTTATACATGCAGAATAGTGTCATTACAACTGTAATTAATGGACACAAGGTCCCTGTATGCAGAACTGATGGTTGGGTGTACTGTGTCCTTATACATGCAGAATAGTATCATTACACCTGTAATTAATGGATACAAGTAATACAATTTGTGTTTTATTTGTTTCTGTATGTACTTGTGCTGGAATGTAGTAAGTGCAGGTATCCTGTATGTTTTCAGGATTTTTAGTTTTCAGTATTTTGAACTTTTAGGATTTTGGTTTTCAGGATTTTAGGCTTTCAAGATTCTGTAGCACTCTTAGGTATATATATATATATATATATATATATATATATATATATATATATATATATATATACACACACACACACACACACACACACACACACACACACACACACACACACATATCAAATCATCAAAACCACACATCGAAGACGGGATCGTTGAGATGATAATTTAGAAATCTCATTTCAAGCGAAACAGCAGAAAAAGATCTTCCCGGGGTAAGTAACCAATTACTCAAAAAGAAACAAAACCTAAATCACACCATCCCTAACCCATCCAGTAAATATAACAACTCCGAGATGGCACTACAGTTGGGAAAAGGAAAAAGTCCATTGTCATGCACAACAGGTTACTTACTCTTCGTTGTTCGACATTTAGTGTTCAAACGAACAGTGTTAGATCATCTGATCATTCGCTAAACTAAAGTAGACCCTATTGACCAACATGTGCCCAAGCTAGTAAGAAAATATTTCTATGTTGTTCAACTTATAAGCCAAAGTTTGGCATCTAAGTCCAGAGAGGTCACCATACCACTGTACTTGGCCTTTATCAGACCTATTATAAAGTATAATGCCCACTTTACTATGTACCTGACCAGACTCATGCACCAAGTGGAACACCCACAAAGGTTCCATACAAAAAGAGCATAGGGAGTAAACACAATATCCTACACTAATTATCTCAAAGCCTTGTCTCTTTACGTGGTATCATAGTGATCTTTGCCTGGCATACAAGGCAGACCTGGACCCTATTTGGATGAACCTTTTGCACATCCACAAAACAAACAGCATCAGAACTACTAAATTAAAAGACCTACATTTTGTTTGCAAGATAAGTAGGACATGTTGGAGAGACATATATTTTTCTCAGACAATTCCCATTCTGTGGAACAGGCTCCCTATCCATGTGAAGCTCCCTATCCCTATTTAAGAGTAACTTGGACCATCAATGTTGTAGTGTACTGGCTCACCAGATGAGCAGTAGCAAGCGCCGCCCAAACCATGCCCCAGCTGGTTGATGTCTTGCTGTTGTCATGAATATACAGTATGATGTGGTTTTCCTCTGCATGAATATTCATCCTGATGAGCAAGGGCATGCATGCGGAATTGGGTGAGTCAAAACAAGTACGACAAAGCCATGAATATTTTAATACTATTTGCACGGCTTTTCTGTGAATCTAAACAATTCATTTTGGCTTAGCTATTGCAGGGGGCAAGCCCCCTGCACCCACCCCTGTGGGGGTGCTGCACGCCACTCCCAACCCCCGCTACTCAACTATACCGAATCCGAGATCCGACAACCCTAGCCATAACAAATGTCCGGATACTTCTTCCCACAATGTTTACTTCCCTGGACCCTTGTCTAGCAGGGCGACTGACGTGATCCCCGGGGTGAATTTCCCATCTCCCATCCAGTCATCAAGGTTCCTTTTGAAGAGGGCCAAGGAGGCACTCTGCTTGACATGTATGGGCAGTCTATTACAGAGTATGGGGAGTCTCTGGGTCAGGAACCTATCCCTCCAGCATGTTTCGTTCATTGTGATGACAACGTTTTTGATCACTGGAGCGTGTGGCTCTGAGGGACTGGGATGTTTTAAGTGGAGCATGTCCAACAGCTCAGGGTTTGACATGGCCTTGTATGTTAAACAGAGATCACCTCTGAGTAGACGATATGCCACAGAGTATAGCTGGAGTTTTTTTAGACGGTCAGCATAGGTTCATAGGTAGGTACTAGGCTATCTGCCCAAGGGCATTTATAAGCCTAGCCAGAGTGTGTCAGCTTTCGCCGCCCCATTGATTAATTAACTGAGCCTCTGTCAAGAAGAGCCAATGAAGTGATCCCAGGGGTGTATTTTCTGCTACCCATCCACTCTTCAAGGTTTCTCTTGAAGAATGTTAGTGAGGGGCTCTGCCTAATGTAGTTAGGAACTTTGTTCCAAAGCATGGGGAGTCTCTGTGACAGGAATCTAACCCTCCAGCATGTTCTATTTATTGTTGTGGCGAGGTTTAGCTCACTAGAGCGAGTGGCTTGCAGTGACTTGGATTTCTTTGGGTAGAGCATGTCCTTCAATTCCGAGTTGGACATGGCTTTATAAGTCAGGCAGAGATCACCTCTGAGTAAGCGATATGCCACTGAGTACATCCAGAGTTTTTCCAGTCGGGCTGTATAGGACATATGTTTGAGGCCAGTAATCCTCTTGGTGGGGTACTTTTGTGGTCTTTCCAGCTGTTGGAAGTGTCTTGTGAGGTACATCCCAAATGGGGCATTGTACTCTATGATGGGTCTGATGAGTGACGAGTAGAGGGGCACTATAACCTCTTTATTTCTAAATGCGAACCCTTTAGTAATTAGATGGGCTACATAGAAGGATTTCCTAACTACTTTGGCAATATGATTGTCAAAGGAGAGATTACTATCTACCTGGGTCCCCAGATCTCTTATTACCACTTCTGTATTAAGGGGGCTGCCACCTATGTGGTAATTCATGGGTGTTTTGTTTTTCCCAAACGGGATCACTATGCATTTTTTGGCATTTAGATTGAGACCATGAATTTGACACCAGGTGTCCGTCTCAGTAAGGCCTTTTTGGAGAATGTCCGTGTCAGCCAGAGAGTCAATTATGGCTCCCAGTTTGCAGTCATCAGCGAACTTGGTTAGCCATAGTTCCCCTGTGTTTGTCTGTACTTCTGAGAAGTATATGCTGAACAGTAGGGGTCCCAGGACCGAGCCTTGTGGGACACCACTTGTGACTGGTTTAGAATCGGACCTGGAGCCCGCTATTCTTACCATGTGAGTTCTGTCTGTAAGCCAGTTTGTAACCCATCTCGTGACGTAGGGGTTTATGTTCAGGCTGGTGAGTTTTTCTATAATTCACGAGTGGGGAATGGTGTCAAAAGCCTTGGCGAGGTCAAGGTAGGCTGTGTGAACCACCTTCCCTTCAACTATGGCCTTGGTGACTGTCTTGAAGAAGTCAACCAGGTTTTGTAGGCATGATCTGCCCTTAAAGTCAAACTGGGTCGGGTCAAGTGTTTGGAGGTTTCCAGTGTCTTTGTTAATGAGTTCCATGATGATGCGCTCCATAGCCTTGCAGACCAGGCTAGTCAGGCTTATGGAGCGATAGTTACTAGGGTCAGTTGTGGCCCCTCCTTTGTGGAGCAGAATAACTGTTGCTGTGTGCCATTCTATGGACACATAGCCTGTGGAGAGGCTGAGGTTGAACAGTTTGTTTAGTGGGGGGTTAGTTCATTCTGTAGTTCGTGCAAGACGCAGCCTGGGACACCATCTGGCCCCATTGACGCTGTGCTTTTGGCTTTTGAAAGGGCTGTTTTCACCTGAGCGTCTGTGATTTCTGGGACACTACACTTTTCTGGTATTGTTGTGGGCCCTTTTGGGGGTGAGAGGGGGGTGAAGTTTGCACTGAATCTCTCTGCCAGAATGTTGGCAATATCAGTAGGTTCAGAATATGTTGTGCTATTTTGCACTAGCTCAGAGCATATCTGCAAGTTGTCACTTAGATTCTTGACATAGCTAAAGAAGGCTTTGTGGTTATCTTTCGAATCCTTTGCTATTTTACTTTCGGAGTTAGCCTTGGATGATTTTATGAGGGACCTTAAGTTTCTTACTGATACTGATCAGGGATGTCTTTCCTTCTTGGGATTTGCTTTTTTTCTGAACTAGTTTCCTCCTTCTATTGTATAGCCTGTTTATGGTAAGGGTCCACCAGACTGGTTTCCTTCTCTTAGGGCAGTGAGTCTTGATTTTGCTAGGGATGGCATGATCCATGCATCCTTGTAGGTGCTCGTAGAGTGCATTTGTAAAGGTTCCTGCATCTTGGACACTGTTATCCTTTAGCGTGGGGGCTGTGAAATTTATCACCTCTGTCTTAAGTAAGGTGAAGTTTGCTATAGAAAAGTTTTTCATTGTGGTTTCCTTGGTTGGGGGTGGTGGTGTAGTGTGGACACCCAGAGTGATTAGTTTATGGTATGATCTAACCAGTGACAGGTTGACCTCCGGTGTGGAACACTTGTCCCCCATGTTGGCAATGACCAGGTCCAATATGTTTTCACCTCTGGTAGGGGAGTTTACCAGCTGATCCAGGGCATTTTAGTTGATAAATTCCAGGAAGCACTGGACCTGGGAGTTTGTACTTGAGTAGTTTTCCCAGTTAACGGTAGGGTCATTGAAATCACCCAATATCAGGGTGATCAAAAGAGAGGTTGCTGTCAACCTTTGTTCCCAGATCTCTTATAACACTTTCTGTGTTCAGTGGACTATCAATGTGGTAATTCTTGGGAACCAGGTTTTTCCCAAAGGGGATGATGACACATTATTTGGCATTGAGCTTAAGGCCATGGTTCTGACACCATTCGTTAGTCTCATTGAGGCCATTCTGTAGGATGTCAGCATCAATTGGGGAGTTAATAATAGCTCCCAACTTGCCATCATCTGAGATCTTTGTCAGCCAGAGCCCCTTCGTGTTGGCCTGTACTTCAGAGAAGTAGATACTAAACAGGAGAGGACCCAAGACTGAACCCTGTGGGACTACACTCATGACTAGTCGGCAGTCTGACTTGGATTCAGCTACTTTCACACTGTGGGTTCTATCTGTGAGCCAGTTTGCAACCCACCTAGTGATATAGGGGTTGATGCCTAGCTTATTGAGTTTTTCTATGATTCCTCAGTGGGGAATGGTAGCAAAGGCCTTGGCCAGATCAAGGTAGGCTGTATGAACCACCTTGCCTTCATCCACAGCTCTGTTAACTGACTCAAAGAAGTCAACCAAGTTAAGCAGGCATGATCTGCCCTTCACAAAACACATCTATGTGGGATCCAGAGTTTGGAGATTCCCTATATCCTTGTTTATTAGGTCCATGATGATGTGTTCCATAGCTTTGCATATCAGACTCATCAGGCTAATGGGGTGATAAATTCTCAGGGTCTGTAGTCACTCCTCCTTTGTGGAGAGGGATGACTGTAGCAGTGTACCATTTGGTAGGAACAAAGCCTGAGGTGAGGCTGAGATTGAACATGGCACACAGGTGAGGTGCCAGTTCACTCTGTAGTACATACATAACACAACCTGGGATATTGTCAGGTCCCATAGAAGCTGTATTCTTGGCCTTGGACGGTGCTGTTTTAACCTGTGCAACAGTAATATTGGGTGCCTGGCAATCTACTGGTATTGTGATTGTTCCTTTGTGGGAAGGTGAGATGGGTAAAGTTGGCACTGAATCTGTTGGTCAATATATTGGCAATATCTGTTGGCTCGGTATAGGCGGTACCATGGTGCAGTAGCTCAGAGGAAATCTGGGTATTGCCATGGAGATTCTTTACATAACTACAGAAGGCCTTGTGGTTGCCTTTACTATCTGCTGCAATTCTGTTTTCATAGCTAGCTTTAGAGATTTGATAAAGGATTTCAACTTTTTGTTGAGGCTGATAAGGAAGTTTTTCAAGTCTTGGGATTTCACCTTATTTTGCATCAGTTTATGCCTTCTGTTGTAGAGTTTATTTATGGCAGGGGACCACCAGATTGGCTTCCTTTTTTTGGAGAAGAGCATCTTGGTTCTCTTGGGTATGGAGAGATCCATGCATTTGTGTATGTGTTCACACAGTGCATTGGTGTATGATTTGGCGGTCATGCAACTATTCTCCATTTGTATTGGTGCCGTGAAGGTAGCCGCCTCTGTTTTTAGGAGCACAAAGTTAACTTTGGAGAAATTTTTCATGGTGGTTACCTTTGGGGGGGGGGGGTTGGGATGTGGATTTCCAAGGTTATTATTTTGTGGGCAGATCTAACCAGGGAGGAGTTGATTATTGGTGTAGAGCAACGGTCACCCATGTTAGTAATGATGAGGTCATGGATGTTGCTATCTCTAGTGGGGGTAAGAACGAGCTGGTCCACGGCATTGGAATTAATGAATTCCAGGAAACGTTGGGCAAGTGTATTGGTACATGAGTAGTTGTCCCAGTTAATGGAGGGGTAGTTGAAGTCGCCCAGTATGAGAGTGTTAGACTAGACCCTAATACTCTCCAGGGTGCTTAGGAACATGGAATGTGAGTCTTGGGACATGGTTGGGGACCTGAATCACTGTCTTACCCAATGTTAGTTGCACCTGAAGTATCTCAGATGTGTTATGTTGGGCTACCAGTCTGGTGGTGCTCGCATCCTTTATGACTGTCTTTGGAGCTTCAGTCCAAGTTCTGGGGCCAAAAGGTGTGGAATGAGTTATAGCCTGGTAGTGAATGGCTGCTTTCTGCTGCCTTAAACCAGGTCTCTGTTACAACACAAATGTTGATGTTCTTCATTTTAAGGAGTGCTTTGAGCAAGTGCATTTTGAGATTTAGACTGTGTTGAGCAGCATGACCCTCAGATTGCATTTGTTTGTAGCTGTTACAGTGGTAATTTGGTCTTTGGAACACCACCTAAAAAAGGCACTATAGGGGTGGCAAGAGCCTTGGCCAGTATCCAGAAGCCCAGGGGTGACAGATGCAGCCCATCTCTGGCAAAGCATTGAAGTCTGTCAATCATGTTATCCCAGGCAGACAGATACTGGACCCCCTTAGAATGACACCAGAAACTTAGCCAATTGTTGAAATCAATCATTTTCTGCTTGTACTGTGGTATCATTATGGATGATGGTAGGATGCTGCTCAGGGATAAGGCCATACCTGCTTGGGCTACATATAAGAGAGCTCCTCCATGTCTCTATTCATGTAGTCCAGGGAGGTGCATCTCAGGTCATTCACACCCTCAGGTACAATGACAGAGTCATATTTGTACCTGTTGTTGAAGGACCTGAGTGCATGCATTATGTGGCAGATCGTGGCACCTGACAGGCAGCTGACTGTTACTTTTCCTTATTCAACCTAGTAAGTGGGACATCAGTGTGCCTCACTATTGAGTCACCTATGACTAGTGTGTTGGGCATGCTGTTTTGCCTTAGGGGTTTGGTTGAGTGGCACACTGTTTATGAGAGTGATGTGTCTCGTGATTAGTGTTGTGTTGTGGTGATCAAGTGCAATTCTGCTTTGGAGGTCTCTGCTCTTTGGGTAGATTTTTATTGAGAGCCTCCATGAAGGTGGGTGTGTGGTTTGTGTTTTTATGTGAAGGCAGTGCTGGTGTGTGTTCTGGAGGGCTATGTGTTCCATGTGGTGTGGTGCAAGTGTTGACCAGTTTACCTTTATAATGTCAACTGTTCATAGTCGAATGGACACATCATTGAAACGTTTCTTCAAAACCCGAACCGCGAAAACTTCAAAAATGCAAAAAAACCTCGAATGTCGACATTTCCGACCATGCCACACCTACAAACAAGTGCTAACATGGGTCAAAAAGGGGGCAAGATTTTGCAATTCGGAACTTTGGCATTCAAGGTTTTGAGAAGTCACAGTTCGGAGATCGCGGAAGTGGGTTCGACATTCCAGCCATCAACATTTTAAAGGTAAACCATGTTGACCTTCTCCTCTTGACCAGTTATTCTGGTCTTGGCTGGAGAATGGGTGGCTTCCAGTTAGGATATATAAGTGCATCTCTCGCAAGTCTGAGTGCTGGGAGGTAAGAGGAGAGGGTTGTCTGTGTACATGAGGCAGTTGCTACATTGCCTCAGGATGCTCAAGTTCACCAGGTTAATAGGAGAAAGCACAGGAACCTGACCTTTAGACATGCCTGGAGGGGTGGGCATTAATAATAAGTACTGGAGCTGTTTCCTTAATAACAGTTGATGTACTTCTCTTCACTGTTGCAGTATTCAGTACAGAAGTGATGTATCGCCCTGGGTAGCCTGTCACTTGGCTAGTATAAATAAGCTTAAAAGAGATCTTGATTGTATCATGTATCACATTAATGCTATTGCTCAGAACATAGGGCATACAAGGGACTTATCGACACAACTACCTAGAACTGCATTGTCCCAGAAGAGAACAGTTGTCATAGGACAAAGAAGTCTACACACATCCAGAAGGAAAAAAATGCAGAATGAACAAGAGGGGAATGAATACTGCAAAAATGAAAAGAAGGACATCTTCTGTTAAGGTACAATTTTACACAACTCTACTATGTCATTCTATACATCTGTTGCAGTATTCGGTACAGAAGGGAGAGTAAAAAAGCTCAAGAAACAGAATGGGAAGTGGAAGGCTGAGAACAGCCCTAAACAAACCAACATAAAATGGTTTCAGCAAAACCTGCTCTGGCACTAGAAACAATATCCAACTTATAATGCTTAGTAAAAGTATGCACTGAAGACTTTGCCACAATAAAAAAACTTTTACTTAAGCTTAAACCCTGTACTCTAGCCCCTGACAATCTACCCCCATACCTCCTGCAGCTAGCTGCAAACTGTATAGCTGATCCCATCAGTGTACTCATTAACAGATCAGTTAAAGATACCCTTGTCCCAGACATCAGGAAAAAAAGCATTCATTCTCCCCTTACACAAAGGGGGCACCAACACAGATACCACAAACTTTTGACCGATAGCTATTCTCTCTCACCCCTCTATAAAATACTGGAAAAATGCATTCATGCCCAACTCCTCAACCACCTGCTTGAAAATCAAATTTTATCACCCACTCAGCATGGTTTCAGACCAGGGCACAGCACCACTACAGTCCTCCTCTCTTTCCTTGATGCAGTTAACCAGGCATGGGACTCTGGTAAAATAATCACTTCTCTTTTCCTCAACCTCTCCAAAGCTTTTGATACCATTTCCCACAATATCCTCCTCTCTAAACTATGCACCATCCACATTTCCCCACCTACCCTACAGTGATTCATTAGCTATCTCTCCAACAGGCAGCAATCCATCAAATGGCAGCAGTCTTACTCTCCCTTCCTCAGCACTTCCACAGGGGTACCCCAAGGCTCCATACTTGGTCCTATCTTATTTAGCATTTTTATTAACAGCTTTCACACCACTCTCTCACAATGCTCAGTAATCCAGTATGCTGATGACTCTACAGTAATATGCACTGCAAATTCCAGCTCTGAACTCCAGCAGATCACCCAGAATGTCCTCACCTCTACTGAGTCTTGGATGCTTAACAATCATCTTGCCCTAAATCCCCAAAAAATAAACTAGTAATTTTTACCCCTAAGAAAACCACTCCCCTAGATAAAAAAACTCTTCAGTATACAAGACAATAACACTATAGAAGTTGTCCCACACACTAAATTACTAAGCATTATTGTAGATGAAAACCTAAACTTGACCTACACATAAACAGTAACATAAAAAACATACCAAAAGTTCAGTATGCTGTACAGGCGTCAACAATTTCTTAGCCTCTCAACTAGAAAAACTCTTGCAAATACATTTTTATTACCCTCTCTTCTTTATGGTGCCCCTCTCCTCACTAATATCCAAACTTCTACAAAATCAAAACTTGATATGTGTTACAACAGAATTGCCAAATTTGCTACCAAGGCCAAATTCTAATCCCACCACTGTAACTCCCCCACCATCTCTCATTCACCCAGCTAACTACACACACAAAATAATCTACAGACCCACAGACTGTCTTGCTCTCTCATCTCTACTTGCCAAATGCCAACCCAGCAGGCAACTAAGATCTGAAAATCATCTACTTCTAAAAGTAGAAAAGCCCACCTTACCGGCTGGTCAACTGCTCTACTCATTCACCGTCACCAAACTATGGAACTCGCTTCCTCCTTCGATAAGAAATACGGGCAGCACCACCACCTTCAAACAAACACTGAAAAATCACCTCAACTCTTCCTGGCTATGTACCTTTTCTATAACAACCCTTCCTGGCTATGTCCCTGCTCTAGAACAACCCTTCCTGTCTCTGTACCTGCTCTAGAAAACCCTTCCTGGCTCTGTACCTGCTCTCGAACAACTCTTCCTGGCTATGTACCTGCTCTATAACAACCCTTCCTGGCTTTGTACCTGCTCTATAACAACTCTTCCTGGCTGTGTACCTGCTCTATAACAACCCCTCCTGGTATGTACCAGCTTTATAACAACTCTTCCTGGCTATGTACCTGCTCCATAACAACCCTTCCTGGCTTTGTACCTGCTCTATAACAACCCTTCCTGGCTGTGTACCTGCTCTATAACAACCCCTCCTGGTTATGTACCCGCTTTATAACAACCCTTCTTGGCTATGTACCTGCTCTATAACAACCCTTCCTGGCTCTGTACCTGCTCTATAACAACCCTTCCTGGCTGTGTACCTGCTCTATAACAACCCCTCCTGGTATGTACCCACTTTATAACAACTCTTCCTGGCTATGTACCTGCTCTATAACAACCCTTCCTGGCTCTGTACCTGCTCTATAACAACCCTTCCTGGCTTTGTACCTGCTCTATAACAACCCTTCCTGGCTGTGTACCTGCTCTATAACAACAGTGGCAGCTGGTGACTTCAAATCATAGGGGGGCTGCAGGAAACAGCTGGATGGGTGTGGCCAACAAGACAGGGTGTGGCCAACAAGACGGGGTGTGGCCAACAAGACGGGGTGGCTATGGTGCAATGGGATCAATGCTTCACATACTTATTTACATGAAATAAATGCTCAGTCAGTATGGCACATGCTGAATAGTCTACACAGCACACATCGTTACATACACACATTGGTTTGAACACTTACCTCTGCGGTATACTGCAAACAGTAGTTCATACTCAGTTTCTGCACCTGAGGAGAAGCTGTCGTGCACCTTAGAAGCTGTGGTCTGGAACACACATCAGGTCATACTGGATTTCTCCCAACTCCTTTTTCATGGAGGCTCAAAAGGGACTTTACATTAAGCCAGCCTAACTACTACTAACAAGCAAAGCAATACTTATAAATTTAAGTAGAAAACTAAAACTAACCCCTTACAATCTAGCTCTAGTAATAATCATTACTCAAACTTTAAAAGTAGCATTAAAAAAAAAAACTCTATTCACTGACCTGTAAAAAGATAATTCATAATAGGTGCCACCTACAAGACACATCAGTGAATGAAAAAAAAAAATGCAAACTAACTATCCTACCACCTACTAATGCAATCAGTACCCCTTTGTTTGAGGCTGTTCTTCAGTGATCTCCGCTAGGAATATAGAACAGTTAACTGCATTTTCTACATACACTAATATATCAGAGAGTTGGGCAGTAACAGTCCATACTGGTGTTTCTCAAACTTTTCTGATCGTGGCCCACTTGAATAAAGCATATAACTCAGTGGCCAACAAGCCTCTTCCATAAACCACATGACATCACATATCCAGGTATACACAAGCACCAAAATGAAACATTTCCCAAACACTGACACAGTAATGAATAATTTTCCCCAGTAACCCATTCATTAGTTTGTATTGTGTATGCACAAGCACTGAAATGACACAAATTATTTTGCCCAGTGGTCGCTTCAGCTGTCTGACCATGTATGCACAAGCACTTCCCTGATACACGAATGAATTTCCCCAAGCAAAATCTTCATTACTATGTCCAGGTATACACAAGCACCAAAATTAAACACTTCACAAATACTAACACAGTAATGAATAATTTTCCCCAAGTAACCCTTCATTAGTTTGTACTCTGTATGCACAAGCACTAAAATGACACAATAAATTATTTTGCACAGTTTTCACTTCAGCAGTCTGACCATGTAAGCACAAGCACTTCCCTGATACACAAATTCCCTACGCAAAATCTTCATTACTATGTCCAGGTATACACAAGCACTGAAATGAAACATTTCCCTAAAAGAAAAAAGACCCCTTCAGTAAAATGTCCAGGTACAATATGCAAAAGCACTAAAATTAAACATTTGCCCATGTGACCCCTTCAATAACATACAAGCACCAAAATGAAACATTCACCCAAGTGACCTCTTCAGAAAAATGCTGAGGTATCCCCTACGCAAAATCTTAATTACTATGTCCAGGTATACACAAGCACTGAAATGAAACATTTCCCTAAAAGAAAAAAGACCCCTTCAGTAAAATGTCCAGGTACAATATGCAAAAGCACTAAAATTAAACATTTGCCCATGTGACCCCTTCAATAACATACAAGCACCAAAATGAAACATTCACCCAAGTGACCTCTTCAGAAAAATGCTGAGGTATCCCCTACGCAAAATCTTCATTACTATGTCCAGGTATACACAAGCACTGAAATTAAACATTTCCCTAAAAGAAAAAAGACCCCTTCAGTAAAATGTCCAGGTACAATAATACAATATGCAAAAGCACTAAAATTAAACATTTGCCCATGTGACCCCTTCAATAACATACAAGCACCAAAATGAAACATTCACCCAAGTGACCTCTTCAGAAAAATGCTGAGGTATCCCCAAGCACCAAAACGAAAAGTTTGCCCCTTTCCTTCAATAACATAAAAGTACAATACAACACCAAAATCATAAACATTCACCCAAGTGACCGCTTCAACATAACTATAAGCATATATTCACTGTGTTGTGCTTCCATTACTAATCTTTTCTATGTTTAGCATCTAACTGAAGTCCAAAAAATGCATTACTGGATCAGAATATATCTTACTCAGCAGTCTACCCCATGAAAACTCAAATGGAACATGTCCCTATCAAAAAGATGTTCCACCTTACAAAACTCTTGCCAGTTAAGTACTACTTCCAAATCTGTGGTAGTACAAAATTTGCATAGTAGCTAATTATCAAATAGCAATGATTTAGATTTTAGAGAACAGATAGTCTGAAAATGAAGAAGGTACAATTTCTGAGAAACACAAATTTATATTACTTAGTCTACAGACCTCAAAAATGTTCTGAACCAGATTATACATGTTTACACAGGGGTACCCTTCAGATTGTAATTATACATATCTGTTAGTGTGGCCCGAGAAACACAAATTTATATTACTTAGTCTACAGACCTCAAAAATGTTCTGAACCAGATTATACATGTTTACACAGGGGTACCCTTCAGATTGTAATTATACATATCTGTTAGTGTGGCCCGAGAAACACAAATTTATATTACTTAGTCTACAGACCTCAAAATGTTCTGAACCAGATTATACATGTTTACACAGGGGTACCCTTCAGATTGTAATTATACATATCTGTTAGTGTGGCCCATTTCATAATTTTTAAGTCACAAAAGCAAGGCTGAAAGTATTTTGTCATAGTCTGTGTTGTGTAAATGCAGATAAATATTAGAATTCGATATAAAACTCAATTCAGAATTTATTGGAATATTTTATTTTACTGCTCTGAATATTCTCTATAAGATGAAAGTCTAATACTGATGGCCTAGGATAGGGGACTCTCTTCATGTTAGTTTACAATGTCCATTGAAAAAGTAGCAGAAACAAACAAACAAATGCAGGTTCTGTAAAACTGAACTGGAAACAGTTGCACATCTTGTTACTGGGTGTGATACACTTATGACAGAGGGCTTATATATTGAAAGACACAATAATGTGTCAGGAATGTTGTACTGGGGATTGTGCAAACATTATAATATATAAGTAGTGAAGCACTGGAAACATGAACCACAAAGCATTCTATAGAATGGTGAAGTTTTATCACATGGGATCACCTATTACCAACAGTTCAAAAATGGATGCGAGAAAAACAGATACAGCAGTCCATGAAAAAAAGACAAAAGTAACATATGCGTACTGCACAATAAAAATAATGGAAATTTATTAGAGTTTGTTTTGTTTTCTATAATGTATGAGAAATTATGTTGTTGAAAAGTAATGATTTAACAAAGATGTTTTTAGAAATTATAATATAAAGATCAATGACAATTATGTTTTCAGTTATGCTGAAATAACAAAGCAGTATAAACCTGAATACAATATTGTGAGATACAGACATAAATATTTGATTTCACAGATAAAATCTGGCAGATTCAGTTTAACAGCTTCATGCTAACAATAATATTAAGCAAACAAGACAAAACTAGGAGGTAGAAAAAAAGAACAAGGTGAAAAGGCGATGAGTTGATTGATAAAGGAAAAGAGTCTAAAGGAGAAATATAGTGGAGAGAGGTAGATCAGACTGGTTTGGTCAATGAAGAAATATAATATGGTAAAAGTTAAGGAATGCAAATTACTGTAGAACTTTTTACAGAATTTATCATTTATAGTAACTAGAGTGCATTGTTTCTTCATGCAAGATCTGTATAAGGAAGCGGTGTAGTCTGAGTGTCTGTAACAGTCATGGGGGGATTTATGCAGATGTTTGAGAGAGAGGCAGTATCTGCAGTTGATAAGTGCATACATGAGGCATGAGAGAAGAAACAGAAGAAGAAGAATGTTTAAAGGTATCTTCTTTGAGATATTCCATTCCAACCCAGTAATAAGCACTGTTGACCTTTCTGAGCTTATCCGAAGCCTTTTCCTTGCATGTTGCTAGTCTCTCTGGCAGGACTAACTCCACTCTACTCTCACTCCCAAGCCTTTCTCCTTTCTCCACTCTAATCCCCTCTTTCCTGTGTGTTCTTGCTGCTGGTACAGGTAACACTTTTGTGTATGCTCCCTCCAACTCCTGCTGGCACCTGCCACTGTAAGCCTCTGTAGGTAGAAATATATTCTTACTACAGTTTGTGTATGACCTACCTCTTCTCACATATGCCTCCAAGAAGAACTTCTCTGAATTGTTAATTATTTCTAAGAAAATCTGCCAGTTCATTTTCATTACTCCTTGTAATAAGCTTAATTATTTAACTATTAAGTATGCAAACTGGCTTAATGAAAAACAACATAGACAACTCCTTCGGCTAACCCTCATTCATAAAACAGTTTGCAATGATTCCTTATCAATACTCATATCTTAGCTGCTGTAAAATCCCAGCAACAGCAGTGGTCCTCCTATGCTGAAAATTCAATAGTTCTACAAAGACATCAAAATAAATCTGTGTCCACTAACCATTCATTCTCCATCTTAGGCCCCAGATAACATTAGAGGCTGTCATTCATTCAACAATTTCAGAGAAATAAAATTCTTCATGCTTTAAGCATTCTGCCATTATATAAGAATTCACAAAAGTCAAATGTACAATGATACTCTAAATTTACACTACTCAGTCGCAGACCTCACAACAGAATGATTAGAAATCTTCTATAAAATCATTTACAAACATTCACCAATGGTACAGCTCTACTTCTCCTCTTTGGCAAATACATTCTAATATATACAATGCATTGGATTAATAAGTAATGAAATAAATAGTAAATAACTCACCTGTTGATTCCAGAACAGCCTGATGAAAGAAGCAGGGAAGCACTGAAGCAGCAATAATAAAACCACCAGGTCCACCACAGTTGTTGTTGCCTCGCACTCTTCTTCTCTCTTGTTGTGCCAAAAAATTAAAAAAAATGTTTTTTTTTGTACTGTTTAAGCAGCGGGGAAAAAAAAGGTCACTACTAGGTCCAACGCCGAAAACCGACTGACTGATTCTCGCTCTTTTCCCAGGACATAAAGCCCGAGAAGAGAGCGACAACCAATCAGCAGCATTTGCCCAGCAAGCACGTCATGACGTGCCTGCGGACGTCGCAGTCCGAGCCCCTTCCATGTCTATGCGGTTTGTGTCTCAACCGCATAGACTTCTGGGGAGTTCTGGGCATTACAATGATGCCTTAGAAGCTCTTCCGGGCTGCAATGAAAACATTGCAGCAAGACTTAAAAAAAAAAAAAAAATGCTGTTGCGCTAGAAGCGCGCAATGCACATGCGCGTAATTTCGAGTCGCGGACTCGAAATTTAAAGTTTAAAAGAACAGATTTCATTTTTTTTTTACATAAAAAAAAAATAAACTAAGCACTCAGCTGTCTAGCTGAGGGGGCTGCAGTCTGGCAGCCCGATGCCACGAGCCGCCCCTGTATAACAACCCCTCCTGGTATGTACCCACTTTATAACAACTCTTCCTGACTATGTACCTGCTCTATAACAACCCTTTTTGACTATGTACCTGCTCTATAACAACTCTTCCTGGCTATGTACCTGCTCTATAACAACCCTTTCTGGCTTTGTACCTGCTCTATAACAACCCTTCCTGACTTTGTACCTGCTCTATAACAACCCTTCCTGGCTTTGTACCTGCTCTATAACAACCCTTCCTGGCTCTGTACCTGCTCTATAACAACCCTTCCTGGCTTTGTACCTGCTCTATAACAACCCTTCCTGGCTTTGTACCTGCTCTATAACAACCCTTCCTGGCTCTGTACCTGCTCTATAACAACCATTCCTGGCTCTGTACCTGCTCTATAACAACCCTTCCTGGCTCTGTACCTGCTCTATAACAACCCTTCCTGGCTGTGTACCTGCTCTATAACAACCCGTCCTGGCTTTGTACCTGCTCTATAACAACCCTTCCTGGCTTTGTACCTGCTCTATAACAACCCTTCCTGTCTCTGTACCTGCTCTATAACAACCCTTCCTGGCTGTGTACCTGCTCTATAACAACCCCTCCTGGTATGTACCCGCTTTATAACAACTCTTCCTGACTATGTACCTGCTCTATAACAACTCTTCCTGGCTTTGTACCTGCTCTATAACAACCCTTCCTGGCTCTGTACCTGCTCTATAACAACCCTTCCTGGCTGTGTACCTGCTCTATAACAACCCCTCCTGGTATGTACCCGCTCTATAACAACTCTTCCTGACTATGTACCTGCTCTATAACAACCCTTCCTGGCTCTGTACCTGCTCTATAACAACCCTTCCCGGCTGTGTACCTGCTCTATAACAACCCCTCCTGGTATGTACCCGCTTTATAACAACTCTTCCTGACTATGTACCTGCTCTATAACAACCCTTCCTGACTATGTACCTGCTCTATAAGCTAACCTCTTCCTTCTCCTTATATTATAACTAAATACTTATGCTTTTTACTACTAGTGACTGATGATACTTTCTCCATAGTGTTATTTTTTATCACTTGTTGATACTGGTACAATAATGCTGATTAACTTATTTCCATTTTTACCACTCTGAATTCAACTGGCAACCAACTAAATTACTGCTTTTATGTATATATTCTGTATATGGTACTGTAATAAAACCAACTAACTTCCTGACTTATGTATATATTCTGTATATATTACTGTAACCACTATGTGTAAGACTGTTTCTACTTCTGTACTAATTAATGTTTAATTTGTTTTCCGCATCTATGTTCTTGTCGGAACTTTTCTTCCCATGCCTCCACCAAAAATGGGCTCTTTTAGGCCCAGTGCACTTTCCCGGTAAACAAATGCAGTAAATAAACAAATAAATAAAAAATCAGTCTTCCACTGCATAGGCTGATTTTCTGTGACTGGAAGTTGTCTGTATCATGCAAACCAAGTGTTTAATAAACTTTGAGACACTAAGTATTCTCATCATGGACCACTGTGACAGCTGTAATGTCACTAAGAACCTGAATGTGTACATATGTACAGAAATCATAAGGAAGCCACAGTTAAACACTCACATTCCTGGACCTTTAACCTCAAACAAGACTGGACTAGTCTAACAGTATGCAAATTACAAATGCATACACGTATGTACAAGCAAATAGTCGGCTAAATCCATCCCATCAAGAAATAAACTGACCACGCATGATGTATTCAGTTAAAACAAACACAATTGCAATAAAAATAAATCAAAAATGGTATATGATCCCATCCAAGAGTATGTAACCACCTATACAACCCACATCAAGTTAAAATAGGAAACTTTTGAAATAAACGAATAAACACAATGTTATAATGCATTACTGCTTAGTAAAACAAATACAGCAAAAGTACACAAAATACATAATTTTTACCCATTTATTCCTCCACATACACCAGCAGAATAGGAGCTGAAACCTTAGTTTCCTGTTCTCTGACTTGTCTGTCAGAGAATAAATACTAATAAGAATTCTGCCAGGTTAATAGGCAAGTAAATGAGAAATGACATATTATGAATAGCGTAGCTAAAGATATCAAAACCATTCAGGCACAAAACATCCTCATGCTCAGTTATTCCATGATAGACCACTGCTCAGAAGCATAGGTAGGATGGGATGGAAGGGGCAGCCAAACCAGATGCAAGGGGTGTATGTACAAATCTAAGCATGTCATTCAACGGCAAAGGCCCTAGTGATCTGTGAAAAAATAAAGGCCTCAAATCCTTCAACTACTTGAAAATATTAACAAAACCCTCCTTATAAAGTCAATCACCTCCTGCCTGTGCTGAAGTGACTGTTGTCTCAGTTTTCAAGCCATGGAAGACCTGATCCTATTTCACCTCCTACTTCTTCACAAAACCCAAGGATCTACACACACTTGTACTGGAAACCTAAATTTACACCAACAAATAAATGACTGGCTAGAGATTTTAAAAACTCCCTACAGAGTACTTTGACAGACATATTAGCAGAACAAATAGTAATAAGTAGGTACATGTTTATTTCCCCTCTGTCGACCAAGCTAATCTCAGTAGATTAGTGGGCTCTTTTCAAAGCAATCAGAAGATGGTATTTCTGCTACTAGGGGAAATTTGGCCACGTCCTCTGAGAACTTCCCCTACTCTGATAAGTGCACTGAGATCTACCACCACCAACTAAAGCAGATGGACTTCAATTTAACATTTCATTCAAAGGATGACCCACAGGAGTGTAGCACCTCAATGCTGCACTGTATTGCCAGCGATCCAATCCCCTGGAGTAGGAATAGAGCCCACAGGCTTCTGGTCTTCTAGCAATAAAGGCAGGCATGCTACCTGTCACATCACTGACACGGCAATGATTCAAAAAATTATTCTTCTGAGCTGTATAAAAGATCTTAATTGACTAGACATAGCAAAGCCAAGAAACATGCCACTCTATACAGATTTTCACAGAATGTCCATATTTTTCCCTTATATTTTTGGTGTGTTCCTCCTAAAACCTGTACTTTCCTGGCAAATAGCTGAGGATTGAAGTCATTAAATAATGACAAACATTTTTGAGTTTAACACTCCATATCCTCCAGAAAATTGATGATAATGGAAAATCTATTATTCTATCAACTTTGTAAGTTTGTAAGAGCAATATTTAAAATCTGTACCTATTTTTGTCAACATCATTTTAGGCTCTAAGAGGTTGAGAGATATGCCAAGAAAACAAATATTAGAAAATAAAAATCAAAATCTGTACCACCCATAGTGGAAGTTTTGAAAACTGAAAGGTGATGAGTACTGGAGGCAGGATTGGTAGAAAAGTGAAGGAGTACATTTCTTAGAAATAAATGGAATTTGTTCGAACAATACTCAGGTGGACAAGTAAGGTTTAAGGGAAGGGAGGAATTGTGAAAGGCATGTAATGTTGGAGTGAATGAAAACTGTGAAAAGAAAACATAAGTGTATACCACACAATAATAATAATAATGAAAACTATACCTATAGTTTGTTGTCTTTTCTCTTAATGTATGTGAGCCCATGTTGCATTTGAAAATGTAATAATGTAATAAAGACATTTAAACCTGTGTAACTTATACAATGCTGCTTTTTGCTTTTTCTAATAAAGATATTGAATTAAAAAAGGGTGTATAAGAGGATGGCTTATGGCCCTGTTAGAGAAGTTGCCTTCTCAATGTGGGGAAAGTCCTTGACTGGAACAGCAGTTAAAGATAGTGTGCAGCAGCAAAGGAGAATTCGACAATCTTCCATTTGGAATCCAAAAATATGGAAGTTATAAGCTTTGCACTATGGTAAAATTTTTTTTGAGTTATCTGTGTGACATACAGAAAAGGTCCGTCGTATTGTCTCTGTTACTGCAATACATATAAGAAGAGTCTGCCCAAGTATTTTTTCCAATAAACATTCATTAATGTACGGACTATTGGTCTGTGTGGCATTATTTTAAAGTACTGTCTGTGTATGTGCTTGTGTGTGAGCTTGTGTATGTGCTCGTGTGTGAGCTTGTGTATGTGTGTGTGTGTGTGTGTGTGTGTGTGTGTGTGTGTGTGTGTGTGTGTGAGTAAGACAGAGAGAGAGAGAGAGAGACAGTATAGTTCTACTCTGAGTTTTTGCAACTGCTAGAAATTAGCTGAAAATCATAGGTTCATAGGTGTTTACTGGGCTAATGACCACAAGGGCCTTTTAAATCCTAGACATGCATCCCAAATCTCTGACAAGTTTTGATAACTTTGATAAGTGTAAGCATGAGCCTGGAAAGATAAACCATTTACAACTGCAACTGTAGTCAGAACATCCTTCTGTATCTCACAATTAATCATAGAGGGCATCTCATATAAAACCATAGATAATAAACAGAAGGATGGCAAAAATGAAAATTTATTGTTAGCGCTTTCTTCTTCAGACAAATCCCAAAACACCCCTCTTTAAATACTCAGGTTAATTGTGGAATTAAAGCTCAATTAACTCTTAAAGTTGCATACCTTTGATGTACAAAGCATAAAGCATAAAACATATATAAGAGATATATAAGACATGTAACCCAAGACCAGCAAGAATAAGCAATACAATTTCATTCATTTTAAGCACGGAATAAAAAAAATGCAATTTCATTCATTTCAAATCAAACCCAACATAAAAAATAAAAATGAAAAAATATAAAAATATAAAATATATAGTATATAGGAACGCAGTTCTAACTATGTACATATAAAACTTTTTTATGCTGTGCTTAAAATGAATGAAGTATTTTAAGAGGGGTGTTTTGGGATTTATTTGTCTGAAGAAGTACATGTTACTGGTTGTACGAAAGCGCAAACAATACATTTTGTGGGACTTGTATCATTTTTGCCATCCTTCTGTTTATTATTTTAGTTTGTTCCTTTTTGACTTTCAAAACCATAAATATTATAGTTCCTCTGTACTCTGATGTGGTTAGACCCATTGTACAGAGTAGTGCACCCTTTGTCTTGTGCCAAACTAGACGCATCAAAAAGCTTAAAAAAAAAATAAATAAATAAATAAAATAAAATCTGCAGCCTCAACAAATCTCAGTAATCAGGAAAGGTTGGAATCATTGTTCCTGTACTCCATGTCATATAGTGTCATGAGGAGAGATCTTGGCTTTGCTTTCAATGCCGCTGGGAACCTTATCTAAGACATCCTTTTTCTTGATATATCAAAGAATAGAGCTAACATTATAACAAGAGATCTCAATTTACATCGGATATTAAACAAAATGGAGACATAGGCTCATTATTCAGCATATCCCCTTGCTCTGGTATAGACTCCCTTTGCATGTCAAGCAGTGTGATTCCCTTGTCTACCTTCCAACATATCTTAGACAAACTGATGGCTACCATAAAACACACTGTGGGATTTACAGGCCTTGCCCTCCTTGAAAAGTTTTGTAAAGCATGAGGGTGGTTATGAGCAAGGCACACAAAGCCTCTGGTTAATTAGCTTTGTTTTTCCTTAGGTCAGTACAAAAAACATGCACTATATGTGAAAACATCACATTGTCTCTTTTTTCAGCAACAATAAACTGTTCAGGGTTCTTATGGAAAATATGAAACCCCATATATGTGCTGAAAATTGTTCAGTTCACCATGGTTGTTGGGGAAAAATTGAATAAATCTATTGTATGCAACAGCCTTCCAAATACACACAAGAACATCAGTCATTGTCCAATCACCAACACAGAAATATGTTATGTATACACACACACACGCACACACACACACACACACACACACACACACACACGCACGCACGCACGCACACACACACACACACACACACACACACACTAACTGAAATGCAAAGGCCTAAATGTTGCTTGAAAATCTTCTGTTTTTGTCTAAATCACTTGGGCTACACTGCCATTGGTTAATAATAGGTTCTTAGAGTAGCAGAAAATACGGTTATCTTACAGATTAGTACCTCGCAGGATGCGCAGTAGCAAATCCCGCCCCGTCACGCCCCCGGGCCGGACTAAGCCATATTATCAAGTACCATCCTCATTACGCGACTACTATACAACTCAAAAACAGATGTTTTTACACGTAAAACAGTCACAGTTGATCAGTTACACAGTAACATAAACACACAGTTAACAAATGAAAATAGTACTAATAGCTAAATACTCCCAACTTGGAATGTTTATTACTGCTAAAAGTCAAATTCCGACATAGCGACTACTATGGCACACATTGAATTTCTTAATTTGAATGTCTAAGCAGTAACTGTAAAAACACAATTCATCTAATGCTGTGCCATACAACTCAAAAACTGTCTATCGTGGCGCAATTAAAAATAACAGATGTGTAAAAATATTACGCGTGGCTAACTATTTTTGTTGGGTAAAGAAGTGTATGCACAAGCACCCGTACTGCTATTAAAGTCAAATTCCGTCAATAATGGCAATAATCATGCACTAGCTGTAAATTTACTGACAGCACCTGTTAAGTAACCCATAAGCTTTACTTAGCGTAGCGTGTTTTAACAAGGTCTGTTACTTTACTGTAATGAAGGGATATCATAATTATGTAATGTGATTTATTTGGTTTTTATATTAGTCTTGTTTCTGCGTTAGTGGTGCGATTAGTAGATGGCACAAGGACTTTTTCATGGGACTCTTGCAAGTAATGAAGTGTGAAATCTTGCATTAGGTACGTTTAGGGAGTTATGTTTTCCATCTTCTAGACCGTGGGTGTATTCCTTTTAAATATGAAAAGTGAAGTGAATGTTGTTGAATGAAGACCTGTGCAGGAGAGTAGTTTTCCCAATGTTAATTTGTAATTTTTATCTTTAGGGAGATTCACTCAGTCTGGTATTCTAATCAAAATTGATTGAGAACAAACAAGTTTGAGTGGCGTTTCATAGTATGCTATGTAGTTGTCACGTGATTTCTGTCAATAAAAAGGGTTGAAGAGGCTAAAATGCGTGGCGTTTCATAGTATGGTATGTATAGTATGTATTTTTCCTTATCTGTACAATCTGTTTGATAAAAAGCAACGTCGCGCTGTTCTTCCGTACCGTGTTTTACAACAAGGTCTGCTATTTTACCTACATACAAGGTCTGCTATTTTACTTTAAAAACTTGCGGCATCGTAATTCCCATCGCCGTAATAAACTACACTACAGAACCAGTACAAAATCATGCACTTTCGTTAATGTTGAACAACTGCAGTATTTACACATGCAGTTTAACACCTGACATCCAAACCAAGCAGCTGTTAAGTAACCCAAAAGCCTTGTCACACCTATACTCTCGTTAATGATGCACAACTGTTAATGTTGAACAACTGTAAAATTCACACATGCAGTTTAACACCTGAAATAATGGCAATAATCGCCCCCATTGTCCTGCACAAGCTGCAATAATTGCCCCCATTGTCCTGCACTACCTATAAATTCACTGACATTACCTTTACCTTGCCTGTACGTTGATCTACGGCCATTGCTGCTTTGTGACCTTAGCAAAAGGAATAGGATGGATGACTCATCACTGCGCAACATCACCTCCTCGCCCAAATCCACAATTACATTCCTGCAGTCTGTAGGAATTGTCCCAATGGAGAAACGCTGCCATCTATGTGGGTCTCGTTCGTCCTTGGTGCGGCATCATGCTTCCTTCTCCTGGAGATGTACAGGAAGGAAATGTAGAAGCAGAGCTGGAATGCTCTGTGGAACCTTTTTCCATCACAGCCGTCTGCCTGTCGATACTCTCCTTAAAGTTATGTACTGGTGGTGTAGGAAGCTCCCAATCTGTAGGCTAGCGCAACACTTGACAGTATCCATGACAACTTTGGTGGACTGGTATCAGTTTCTTCGAGATGTGTGCAGCTGGACACTTCTGCAGGACCCCCTTCTACTCGGTGGTCCAGGTGTTGAAGTCCAAATAGACGAATGCCTCCTTGTCAAGGCTAAATATAATCACGGACGAGTGTTAGGCAGAATGGACTGTTGGGTCTTTGGTATCTATGACTGTTCAAGCAAATGTGGCTACCTTACATTTGTTGAACGATGAGACGTGGCTACCTTACTCCCGATCATAAGGAAACATGTGTTACCTGGTTCGGTGATTGTGTCCGACGAATGGGCTGCATATAGGGGAATTTCTGACCTCTCACCAATGCAATATACTCACCTTACTGTGAATCACAGTAAAAGTTTTGCAGACCCTACTACAGGTGCACACACTAACGCAGTTGAGGGGATGTGGTCACGTTGTAAGAAGCAGCTGAAGCAAATGAACGGGACACTAAGACATATGGTGGACAGCCACCTGGATGAATTCATTTGGCATGAAAAGTATGGCAGACAAAGCAATGACTTGTTTATGTGCCTCCTGGAACATATAAGAGAGTACCAGGAGGCACACCGGGACGAGCTGGGTGCCCGTAGTTATGGACAATAGGCACTGTAGTCCAGGCAATGTACTTTAAAGCGTTCTTCCGTAGCGTGTGTCGCGCTGTCAACTGTACTTTAAAAGGTTCTTCTGTAGTGTGTTTTAAGTAAGTGAACCAGTCCAATTGAATATTGGTGTGATTTGTGTCAATAAAATGGGTTTAAACTAAACAAGTTGTTAAAGAATTCTTAACAGATAAATAACAAGGTGTCTTACATATACTGCTTGTCATATGCATAAGACTTCGTAATAGCTCTGTATAACAAGGTCGCGCTATTACTGTAGTGTAACTCCTGCACTGTATGCGTTTCCACTTAACAAGTTGTTAAGGAATTCTTAATAGATAAATAACAAGGTGTCTGTCAATAACTGTCTATATAACAAGGTCGTGCTATTACTGCAGTTTTCACTGAACAAGTTGTTAAATAGATAAATATATATCTTAATAGCTAAATAGCAAGTTGGTTAATCTATATAGCAAGGTCGCGCTATTACTGCAGTTGTTAAAGAATTCTTAAGTTGGTTTATGTATATACAAAAAGCGCTGTTACTTTACTTTAAGACTCTGTATAACAAGGTTGCGCTATTACTGCAGTTTCCACTGAACAAGTTGTTAAATAGATAAATATCTATCTTAACAGATAAATAGCAAGTTGGTTAATCTATATAGCAAGGTCGCGCTATTACTGCAGTTGTTAAAGAATTCTTAAGTTGGTTTATGTATATACAAAAAGCGCTGTTACTTTACTTTAAGACTCTATATAACAAGGTTGCGCCATTACTGCAGTTTCCACTGAACAAGTTGTTAAATAGATAAATATCTATCTTAACAGATAAATAGCAAGTTGGTTAATCTATATAGCAAGGTCGCGCTATTACTGCAGTTGTTAAAGAATTCTTAAGTTGGTTTATGTATATACAAAAAGCGCTGTTACTTTACTTTAAGACTCTATATAACAAGGTCGCGCTATTACTGCAGATTCCACTGAACAAGTTGTTAAATAGATAAATATCTATCTTAACAGATAAATAGCAAGTTGGTTAATCTATATAGCAAGGTCGCGCTATTACTGCAGTTGTTAAAGAATTCTTAAGTTGGTTTATGTATATACAAAAAGCGCTGTTACTTTACTTTAAGACTCTATATAACAAGGTCGCGCTATTACTGCAGTTTCCACTGAACAAGTTGTTAAATAGATAAATATCTATCTTAACAGATAAATAGCAAGTTGGTTAATCTATATAGCAAGGTCGCGCTATTACTGCAGTTGTTAAAGGATTCTTAAGTTGGTTTATGTATATACAAAAAGCGCTGTTACTTTACTTTAAGACTTGCGGCATGTCAATCAAACCTGCCAATCACAGCAGACACGCCCAAAGCTGCGCAGTACCGCCCGCGAGGTACTAATCTGTAAGATAACCGAAAATACTTGTGCTGGAAGGTAAGCAAAACACGTATATGACAAAGAGAGGATTCCAAGAAAAATGGTGATCCTAGAATGTAGTCAGACCAAAAACAATACATCCCGATCCATGATCTGATCTCTTATCTTCTAAATGCATGCTCCCCAGTCCACAGCAGTGTACAGTAATAGGGGAAAAAAAAAGACAGCAGCATTTGGAAATTGTGTGAGATGACAAGACACTACACAACAGGGTAACAAAATGAAAACCCCCTGCATCATCAGACATATTCAGGACTTTATGCCCACAATAATGCATTAACAACAGCACAAATAAATGAAAACAACACACATTTTTCAGTCCCCCACTGTTTAGGCTGAATGTCTAACTCCAGGTTAGCTTGGTGTTATGAAAATAATGCCTTTGATAACTGCTGACCCCCCCCCCCAAGAGTTCTTCTGTGACACTTCTATATAACTTAAGATGATATATAGCAGCACTTTTATATTACACAACCAGCTACCTTTTAGTGCCCCACTGTAGAGGATAATTGCTACAAATTTAACTCCCATTTCTCAGCAAACAGTGACACTGTAGCATATTTATTCATTAAAGAAAGAACCAAATTAAAAATAAGACAAAAAGGTAAAAAAAATCTATGTACTACTGACACACTGCAGCTAAAATTGCGAACTTATAAGATAAACAAACAAACCTAATACTACAAAGGACTACATTCTTTAGACATAACATACTGCAACAAAAATAAACTATACACACACATATATAAATACAAACACACACACACACACACACACACACATATGCTTCCTCAATGTATACTCACTGTACAGGAGCTAAAAACAGTGATTTGTCACTGTTTCGCAATCTCTCTACAGTAAAAAGTTATACATACCTGTAATAAACAGCTGCCATTAAGTATACATGTGCTGTGGTCGCAGTCTTCTTCTGCAAAGAGTATGCCTTTCAAATAATCACCTCAGAAACTTGCACAGTACCCATGGAACAAAACATGGCAATTATCCATAGCATATAATGCAACAGGATAATTTGGTCTTTCACAAAACCCACTCAGCCCAATATTTAAATAATGACAAATAATATAAAAATCGCACTAAATTTTCTTCAAACTTTTCACTTTATTGTGTGTTATCAACTGAGCCACAGATACTTCCTACAAAGCCACACCCCACCAGTAATAGCTCCTGCAACAGTTCTCATACATTGACATTACAATCTTTTTAATGAGAAACATTGATAGTATGGGAACCTCTCAGGTATGCAAAATGTACCTCTGTCTCCACTGTCCCATCAAGTCAGATGAGGGACATTTTCACCTCTTTAACCACCTCATCAAGGTGAATGAGACATTGTCATCTCATTTCACACCTACTCAGCAATTCTCATTACCCCTAAAGAGGATTGTTTTAACTGAAATAAGTGATTAAAGATCCAAACTTATAAGGGATGGGTTTTCTCTTCACATAGTGCAACATTTTATGAAAATGCTGGCAGTATTTGCATACATTTAACTTGGTATACAGATAATTATGAAATGTTAGTTAAAATGTAATAAGTGATATCATTTATTACACAAATTTTGAATTTTGTGTGAAGCTTGAGATGAAAGCAATGAACAGCATTTTAAGTGATTCTGGATATGAGCAATGGATGCCCAGGCTGACTGTCATCTCCAACAACAATTTAAAAACAAGGATCCATGTGAGTAACTGCATGCTCGCTGGTTTTCAGTAACATATCCAATAATAAAAATAATCTGTCCTTAGCAACTGCCGTATTCTGAACCAACATTTCTGAGTCACTTAGTAGCCAGAGTAAAAGGATGTGTACTGATTTAGGTGGTCACTACTGGTCAACATTACAAAGACTGGAAAGTTTACGTGCACACAGCATTACAAGGGACAGCCTCAGGTGAAATGGCACCCTGGGAGAAAGGCTTAATTTGCCCCCTTTGCCACTGGTTATGCCACCGTGCACGCATTCCTCTTTATTCTGCCCTCCATCCATAATAACCTTTTTCTTCCTTTTCTCAAATTGTTCTACTCTTCATCATTTTCCTGCATTTTAGCTTTTATCACAGCCATAGCCAGCTTTAGGCACCAGCGAACCCTGCGGTCACTGGGGTCCCCCAACCACAACAGGTTACTTTACCCTGATATTTTGCAACAGATCTGTCAAACCAACAAAAGCTAGTACAACAGTCTTGTGTACTTAATAACATTCAAAGATATCTCTGGTTATAGTAACAGTGTTTTATCAAGCAACAGGCTTCACAATTCCATTAAATAATTTACCACTTATATGGTACTTCTGGCTTAGTTAAACTCTGCTAGTGAACATTCAGCCCTCAAAAATGAACATAGCCAACTTTAGGTACTTGCAATACCCATGGCTGCAAGGGGGCCCCCTTCGTCACCCTTGACTGTGTGTGGGGGCCCCACAAAAGCTGCTGCTGGTTGGGGAAAAATGAGGAGAAAAAAATGTTATTAATTTCCTGATTATGCTCTTTAACCTGAACAGGTCTGTGATATGACCCCCTTAGAATAAAGCTAATAATGAACATAAGCAAGGTAAGCACTAGAGAGATCAGCAGCCCAGAGTGACTGTTCTCCATGCAAACCTTGGATTTTAAGAAAAGCTGATGCTTCTGATCTTCAGGGATGGTTTTCTTTTTTCAGAGAGTTTTATAAACACTGGCAGAACACTAGCTACTGCAACTTTCAACTTATTTTCAGAAGAATTAATTGCAATACTTATAATAGCAGAATAAAGGCTCAAAATAATGAACATGTTCCAAATATTACACTAATTCAATTTAAAATTTAATAGTATAACACCTTTTTCATCAGCTTTCATTTTTTGGTCAACAAAGTATAAAACTCTGATGTCTGGATTTATTGACTATCTGTAATCCTGGATGATTTACAAGCAAATCAAAATTTTTACAAAGGATACAGCAAAGCCATGAGAAAAATCAGGGAAGGTAATTAAAAGTGACTTACCCCTGCTGCTGTTTGACACCTGCTAAATGGCAGTCACTGATCTGGTGTGACAATACCAGTGTTGCACAGTGTATTGCTATTTGTTGAAATAAGTACAAAA
>NC_056726.1:215648899-215666399 GCF_019279795.1 Protopterus annectens
CCTTTGGTAAAAACTCTTTATCCATGAGCTACCACATAGGTGGTAGTCTACTTAACACCAAAAGTGTGATAAGAGACCTTAGGACAAAGGTGGACAGTAGTCTCTCCTTTGATAATCACATCACCACAGTAGTCAAGAAATCCTTCTATGTGGCACACCTCATCACAAAAGGTTAATAATCCAGGAAAAAAGAGGTCATTGTTCCCCTCGACTCTTCACTCATTAGACTCATTATAGAGTCCAATACCCCTTTTGGTATGTACCTCATGAGACATCTACAACAACTGGAAAGGCCGCAGAAATACCTCACAAAGAGGATTACTGGCCTGAAACAGATGCCCTACGCAGACCATCTAAAAAAACTCCAGCTTTACTCCATCGCATATCGCCTACTCAGAGGTGATCTCTGCCTAACATACAAAGCTATGTCAAACCCAGAGCTGATGGACATGCTCCACTTAAAGAAATCACAATCCCTTCGAGCTACATGTTCTAGGGACCTAAACCTTGTCACCACAATAAACAGGACATGGTGAAGGGATAGATTCCTGTCCCAGAGACTTCCCATACTCTGGAACAAACTACCTATCTATATCAAACAAAGCTCCTCATTTACACTCTTCAAGAAAAATCTTGATGATCGGATGGGAAATAGGAAATTCACCCCGGGGATCACTTCTGTGGCTCTGATCGACAGTGGGACAGGAAAATAATTTTCTTGGGTGGCAAAAGCCAGGGTACCTTTTTGGCTAGGCTTATATAGACCCTAGGGCCAATAGCCTAGTACCTACCTATGAACATGATCAACAAACCACGATGCTTTACCAGAGATGGCCTGCACCTGTCGCCCCTGGGATTGAGGTTACTGACTATGACTCTTGCCACCCCTATAGTGCCATTTTAGGCAAGGCTCAAAGGACAAAACTCTCAACTTAAAGGACACAAACATGCAACATCTGAAGGTAATGCTACTCAATGCCAGAAGTCTAAACCTCAAAATGCACTCCCTAGAGGTGCTCCTAATAATGGAGAACATCGATGTCTGTGCAGTAACTGAGACCTGGTTCAAGGCTCCAAAGAGCACCCCGGCAATACCAGGCTACAATTCTTACCACACCTTTCGGCCACCAAATTAGGACCAAAATACTAAAGCTGGAGGAGTGTCTATATTCATCAAGGATACTCACACCACAAGGTTAGTTGCCCAACACGATGCATCTGAAATTCTCCAGGTGCAGCTAACACTTGGGAAGACTGCAATCCAAGCTGTAGCTTGCTATAGATCCCCCACCATGCCCCAAGATTCTCACCACAACTTTCTAAACACACTGGAAAATATTAAGATACAACTGAATACCCTAATACTGGGAGACTTTAACTAACCTGCCATTAACTGGGAAAAATACTCGGGTACCAACACCTTTGTCCAACAATTCTTGGACTTCATAAACTCCAATGCCTTGGATCAACTAATCCATAGTCCCACTAGGGGCTCAAATATCATAGATTTGGTCATTACCAACATGGGAAATCGATGCTCCACACCAGTGGTCACCCCCTCGTTGGTCAGGTCAGATCATATGCAAACCACCCTTGGCATCCACATCCCACCCCCCAGTAAGGATATAACCATAAGAAACTTCTCCAAAGCCAAATTCATGCTACTCAAGTCAGAAGTGACAAACTTCATGACATCCATGAGTACGGGAACCGTAGGTTCAACTGCTGAATCCTACACTAAGGCACTGTATGGGCACATCCACTCATGCATGAATCGTGCCATCCCAAACAGAACCAAGACATGCTCTGAAAAAAAAAAAGAAGAAGCTGATCTGGTGGTCCCCAATCATAAACAAACTATACAACAAAAGAAAGAAACTGCTGCAAAAAAGAGGAAAATCCAAGGATGCAAAAAAATCCCTCATCAGCCTCAGTAAGAAGCTGAGATCCCTCATAAAATCCTCCAAAGCCAACTACGAAAAAAAAAATCAACAAAGATTCCAAAGACAACCACAAGGCATTCTATTGCTATGTCAAGAATCTAAATGGTAATGCTCAGATCTGCTCTAAGCTACAACAGAATGGCACTAAATATACTGAGATCCCAAGGATATTGCCAATATCCTGGCAGATCGATTCAATGCCAGTTTCACCCTCTGTTCACTCCACCAAGGGACCCTTCATAATAACGGAAGACTGCCAAACCCCGGTAATCATGACCTCACAAGTAAAAACTGCACTATCCAAAGCTAAGAATACAGCTTCCATGGGACCAGATGACATCCCAGGCTGTATACTACATGAACTGCAAAATGAACTGGCACCTCACCTAAGTGTCATGTTTAATCACAGCCTCACCTCAGGCTATGTGCCCAATGAGCAATGAGTGGCAGACAGCTACAGTCATAGCACTCCACAAGGGGGGATCCACCCTGGATCCCGGGGAACTACAGCCCCATCAGTCTGACGAGCCTGAGTTACAAGGCCATTGAAAGCATTATCATGGATCTTATAAACAAAGACATTGGCAACCTTCCAACACTGGACCACACCCAGTTTGGGTTCGTGAAGGGCCAAGCGTGTCTCCTGAACTTGATCGATTTCTTCAAATCAATATCCAGAACCATGGATGAGTGCAAGGCGGTCCACACAGCCTATCTGGACCTTGCCAAGGCTTTCGACACCACCCCCCACTCTGGAATCATAGATAAACTAACCAAGCTGGGCATAAATCCCTATGTCACAAGATGGGTTGCCAACTGGCTCACTGACAGAACCCACACTGTTAATGTAGCTGACTCCAAATCCAGTTCTAGACAAGTGACAAGTGACGTACCACAGGGGTCAGTCCTGGGACCATTTTTGTTTGACATCTACTTCTCTGAAGTACAGGCCAACACTAAGGGACTCTGGCTGACAAAGTTTGCAGATTACTGCAAACTGGGGGCCATCATTGAATCCCCTAAAGACGTGGATATCCTACAAAAGGACCTCACAGAAACAGATGCTTGGTGGCAAAGCCACAAGACTCAAGCTCAACGCCAAGAAGTGTATAGTAATCCCCTTTGGTAAAAACCAAGTACCCATGATTTACCACATAGGTGGCAATACTCTCAACACCGAAAATGTGATAAGAGATCTAGGAACACAGGCGGACAGTGGTCTCACCTTCGATAACCACATTGCCACAACAGTCAGGAAATCCTTCTATGTGGCACACCTCATCACTAACAGTTTTTCTCCCAGAAAGAGGGAAGTCATTGTCCCTCTGTACTCATCCCTCATCAGACCCATTATAAAATACAATGCCCCATTTGGTATGTACCTCACAATACATCTGAAACAGCTGGAAAGGCCGCAGAAATACCTCACTAAAAGAATCACAGGCCTAAAGCAAATGCTCTATGCTGACCACCAAAAAAAACTCCAGCTATACTCTGTGGCATAGCGTCTACTCAGAGGTGATCTCTGCTTAACATACAAGGCCATGTCAAACTCGGAACTGTTGGACATGCTCCACCTAAAGAAATCCCAGTACTTTGGAGCCATGCACTCCAGGGATTTAAACCTTGTCACCTCAATAAATAAAACATGCTGGAAGGATAGATTCCTGACCCAGAGACTCCCCATACTCTGGAATAGACTGCCCATACATGTCAAGCAGAGCGCCTCCTTGGTTTTCTTCAAGAAAAACCTTGACAATTGGATGGGCGATAGGAAATTCACCCCAGGGATCACATCAGTAGCCCTACTAGACAGGGGCTCAGGGAAGTAAATACTGTGGGCAGAAATATCCAGGGAACTGCTATGGCTAGGCTTGTATAGGCACTAGGGCCGATAGCCTAGTACTGACCTCTGAATACTATATATATATATATATATATATATATATATATATATATCTGGAGCATTTCTTGCCGAGCCTCCGCTGAAAAATAGCTTTGTTCCAAGTCGGACTTTCCCGGTTCACAAATGTTAAATAAATAAATAATAGAGCCTCCAGCCAACATGACAAAACATGACAAACAGACCAGTTTGACAACAGCATCATCAGTCACACGTGCATACACTCACACCACTATATATATATATATATATATATATATATATATATATATATATATATATATATATATATATATATATATATATATATATATTTTACATGTTCTTAAACTTATGTAAAGAATAGGTTAATAAGTTATGTGGCATTTTGCTGTTTGTATTGGTTAACTAATTAATGTGTGAGCTATAAATACAGTATTATTTCAACTTTTGTAAGACTGCATATGGGTGCTTGCTGAACAGGCCATCCTTAGGTGAAATGGTATCCTAGTTAATGAAATTCTTGGCTCCCCTACTGCTGACTGTTCTCCGTCATGTGTCTCCTGGTGCCTCCCCCAGTTTTCCCATACTCGCCTCCCCAAAGCATCCAGCTGTGACTACAAATACAATATCAATATTCATAAAGTAATGCTTTTATTGAAAGCTCCTCATACTGAAGACATATATATATATATATATATATATATATATATATATATATATATACTGTATATATATATATATATATATATATATATATATATATATATATATATCTTCTACTCTGTAGCAAGCTGCTTGATACAGGTGTAAATGGGAAAAAGTCGAAGACTGAAACATTTATGTATATTAATTCTATCTTTGTGAAATATCTGAAAAGTTTTGGTGATCCTGGTATCACAGACTGAGCTTAAAACTATACATAGGTTGCAGTACTCACAACGTCCTGTTAATGATCAGAAGCCATATTACACCATATCACTACAAAATTTTTGTTTAATCTTTATTTATTTGTTTATTTGTTTAATCTGGTTGTTTACCAGGATAATTTGACTTGGAATTATCACTGTTCAGTGGGGGCCTGCGAGAAAGGCTTCACAAAATATAGCTATAAGGCATTAAATATGATGATTGCAAAACTACAGTAAAGAGCAGAAGAATTACACATAAATACATGTCAGTGTAAGAAACTAGCAGAAAATTAGTTTTAGTATAGTCAGTTTGGATGTTAATGATACGACCCCAGACATCATATAGGGTAAGGATAGGTATGAAAGTAATAGAATGAAATATTGCAAAAGTTTAAATCTATTAACTTTACAATAGAAAAATTAAAATGCCAACTATGATCATAATATCATATTGCATTATACACAAATATCAACAACAAGAAAATGATAACGTCTTTGCCTGGGAGTTAGCAGAGAGGATTATAAGCTGGTGATGCGCTGCTTCCATTGGTGCAGGGTTTGCTTCCCTCTGCCTTCATTTTCATACTGTGTTTCCCTGAGAAAGTCATTTAAATAGACAGTGCTCTGGGGTAATTGGGAAATTAGGCTAGATTCATTCAACATCCCCTGAACCCAATGCCTAGTAGCTACCTATGATACAGTGTATAGTAAAAAGGTAAGAATAGAATTGTTGTTGTGTAAGATTAACTATTTATATGAAATGATATAAAGCTAGTATGTGCAAAGAGAAAGGTCATGTGAAGCAGTATATAATTAATAATTCAAATCATAAGTTAATAATGTAGTAGGAGCAAAGATGACAAGTCTACCTATTACTTAAGTAACATAAGCAGAGTCATTTTTGCTGAGATGTGTTTGATGGAAGCTTTGAAAGACATAGAAGGAAGACGATTGGCATGTTTAGTCTGATAAAAGATGGATACATGTGACGTTTACCCCTTGGCATGGTTATTAATCCTAAAACAGATTAGGTAAGCATTTCCACATGCTTTTTTGGATAGTAAAGACAATATGGATGTCAAATTAAAATTATACATGCACACTTCTATTATTTTATGTTTCTGTTACACTCGCTAAACAGCAAAAGTGCTGTTTAGTGAGTGTAAAATAATGGCTAGATTGATCGCACTTGCATGTACACACACACATGCACACAGTTCTAATTTTTTCTTTATTTTACACTCACTAAACAGCATTGCTTAGCGAGTGTAAAATAACGGCAGCTAGCGTTAGTCTGTGGAGCTTTTGCTCAAGCTCCATAGCTCTACTGTAATCCTTTGGTCTCAAGTGTCCATATTTTCACAGTATACCCAGCTTTTTGTTTTGTATTATTAGTCAGTTCCTGATAAAATTTGTGATTTTCTGGTAAGTCTCTGTGATGTGCTGTTGAGTGACTAAAAATGACATGCGTTTCAGTTTCGGACACCATATACTTCAGAAAAATGCATGTTACCACTAATCCTGTTATTCTAGCAATGCTCCTAGTTAATAAAAGCAATATTTTTTTTTTGGGCCTTTGTCTCCCCCATTTTCTCAGCTGTTGTCCAGACTTCTAGTCTTAAGAGATTGAGAGGCAGCCCACAATGTAATCTCCCTAAATTTCACGGAAGTGTTGCTACGGCAACAGAAAATAAGACTTATTGTGATGTTTTTTTTAAAGTCGGATTAAAGTTGGAGCTGAATTTTAAACACTGGGATTGTCCCTTTAAACTAATACTTTGTTGAAGCACCTTTTCATTTCATTACAGCATTCAGTCTTCTTGGGTAGGACTCTATCAGCATGGCACATATTGAAGTGGCAATATTTGCCCACTCTTCCCTTGCAAAAGCACTCCAAATCTGTCAGATTGTGAGGGCATCTCTTGTGCATAGCCCTCTTCAGGTCACCCCACAGATTTTCTATTGGATTTAAGTCTGGGCTCTGGCTGGGCCATTCCAAAACTTTAATTTTCTTCTGGTGAAGCCATTCTTTTGTTGATTTGGATGTAAACTTGGGGTCATTGTTGTGTTGAAAGTTGAAATTCATCTTCAGTTTTCTAGCAGATGCCTGAAGGTTTTGGGCCAAAAATGACTGGTGTTTTGAACTGATCATAATTCCCTCCACCTTGACTAAAGCCCAGTTCCAGCTGAAGAAAAGCAACCACAAAGCACGATACTGCCACCACCATGCTTCACCGTGGGGATGGTGTTCTTTTGATGATGCAAAGTGTTGTTTTTGTGCCAAAGGTACTTTTTGGAATTGTGGCCAGAAAGTTCAACCTTGATCTTATCAGACCATAACACATTTTCCCACATGCTTTTGGGAGACTTTATGTATTGTTTTGCAAATTTTAGCTGGGCCTGGATGTTTTTCTGTGTAAGAAAAAGCTTCTGTCTTGCAACTCCACCCCATAGTCCAGACATATGGAGAATATGGGAGATTGTTCTCACATGTAGTACACAACCAGTACTTGCCAGAAATTCCTGCAGCTCCTTCAGTGTTGCTGTAGGTCTCTTGGCAGCCTCCCTGACCAGTTTTCATCTTGTCTTTTTATCAATTTTGGAGCCATGTCCAGTTCTTTGCAATGTCACTGTTGTCCCATATTTTCTCCACTTTTTTATGACTTCTTCACTGTGTTCCATGGTATATCCAATGCTGTGGAAATTTTTTTGTACCCTTCTCCTGACTGATACCTTTCAACAATCAGATCCCTTTGATGCTTTGTAAGCTCTCTGCGAACCATGGCTTTTGTTGTAGCAGGCAACTGAGTAAATGTCTGGAAAATCTTACTAGGACAGCTGAAGTTTATTTGGGGTTAATCAGAGTCTGTTTAATTGATGGCAGGTGAGTATCCAAGAAGACTGAATGCTGTAATTAAATCAAAAGGTGCTTCAACAAAGTATTAGTTTAAGGGTGTGCAAACACAACAATTTATTAGTTTAAGGGTGTGCATACTTATGCAACCAGCGTATTTTACTTTTTTAATTTTTTATATTTTTCCTCTAACATATTTGTTTGTTTTTCAATTGACTTGTACAGATTATAGGTCACATTAAAGGTGGGAAAGTTTTGAAATGATTTATTGTGGTCTCATTTTTTTATATCACAAAAACCTGGCATTTTAGCAGGGGTGTGTAAACTTTTTATATCCACTGTGTGTTGTTGCAGAAACTTGGTTTGAGTCCCAAGAGAGCACCCCTTCAATACTTGGGTTTTGTGCTTTCCACTCGTTTAGACCTGATGGAAACTGTGGTGGTTTATCCATATTTGTTAGAGATCGCATTGCCTTGAGTCAGATACCTAGAGACCCACAAGCAGAGGTTACAGAGATTCAATTCACACTATTACTGTCTACTACAGAACCTCTTTCATGTCTCCAGTGAATCACAAAACATTCTTAAATATTCTGTATGAACTCTTCATAAATAGGAATGCTGTTATTCTAGGCGATTTTAACAATTAATTAAGTGACAGACCTATACCACCAGCATAGGATATTCTCAAAAATTATCTGATTTTATAAACAAATACTCATTGGACTAGATTATTAAGGAATCAATTAAAGGACAGAATATGCTTGACCTGGTCTTAAACTTATTTTCTGTATGTACTTTCCACAAGGAATTCCCCACATTGGTCAAATCACACCACAAACTAATAAACTTTTCCATTAGAATCTCTAAACTGTTTGAAGCAAATATTACAGTATTCAAGGGCTTCAAATATACAATCTACAAATCTATGATGAAATGTCTTAAACTTGAGTATAATGGCGTTACCCATAATGTTGATACTGCAAAGAGTTGCACAAAAAAGTTCCACTCACACCTGGATAAATGTATTAAATTGGCAGACCCACCTAGATCCAGGCAAATGGGACGGTTTAAATGCAAATCATTATGGTGGTTCTTAAGCATTAATAAGCTATGCAATAAAAAGAAGAAACTCCTAAATATTTATAGCAAAACAAATGCCCCCTCACACACACAGATTGCAGAGAGCATCAAGCAACTAGATAAGAAACTAAAAAAGGGCTTAAGAAAAGCAAAATATTCCATGAACCCCAGACTAGCTACAGAAACCAAAGATAATGATAAATCACTCTTTAGTTACATCAGAAAAATAAGAAATAACACCCAAAGTTGCCATGAGCTTTTGGTACTAACTACTCTGATCCGATATTTCCAGTATACTGGATAATAAATGTACAGTACTATTTTCATCTTATGGACATCTATTCCAGACTCTGTTATCCCTGGTGGAATCAAGCCATCATCTATAATAAAACTATACCAAAACTATAACAAAAGTGCATGCAATGAAAGTACTCTCCAAAACAAAGAATACCTCATCCATGGGACTTGTGAGTATACCTTGTCTAATTAATGTCATTAAAGAAGCATTAGTGGACCTACTCCTCAACCTCTTTAACCTGTGCCTAGCAACTGGCTTTACATCATGATAAGGCACACAGCTGCTAAGCTGCTACTCCACAAGGGTGACCCCAACACAGACTCTGGGAATTACAGACCCATAAGCCTAATGAGTCTTGTATGCAGATCTAGTAAGTGTATTATGACTGACCTAAATAACTGTAATATCAAAAATCTTACCAGACTAAAACCACAACAGTTTGACTTTGTCAAGGATAGATCCTGTCTAGAAAAACTAAAAAGAGGGTGAAAGGAATAAAGGAGGAGAGTGAGGGATGATGAACTGCAGGGATAGCTGACAATGACCCTGCACC
Source organism: Protopterus annectens (assembly GCF_019279795.1). Classification (NCBI taxonomy): domain Eukaryota; kingdom Metazoa; phylum Chordata; order Ceratodontiformes; family Protopteridae; genus Protopterus; species Protopterus annectens. Next base: position 215,658,423 of record NC_056726.1, read on the forward strand.
TCAGAAAGAACATGAGTTAATGTTTGCCGGAGATCTGATCTCTTTCAGTGATAATTTTATTCCATTTAATTTATTTTTAACTTGGTAGTACTAAGCAGGACTAAATGGTTTGCTTAAGTGACTTTCTTAGGGTCACATATTATGCAAATGGTGGAATCGAGACCCAGGATTATAGATGAAGCTTTAGCAGCTGAAAGCCCTAATACCCTTACTAAAACTACAAGGCTTCAATGTTGAAAATACTTGTTTCACAAGATCTATTGCCTATAATTGTTTTTTTATAAGGAAAGCATGAAATAGATATTATACCGTAGAGAGTGAAAATCAGCCAAACAATATGATGTTTGAAAACAGAGTATCTCATCAGCATACCACCAGCTAGTGATTCATATTTCATCTTGATTACCTACTACACTAGATGTAACATTCAGGCAAGCAGAGCTTACCGAATCAATCCACTTCATTGTGGCTACAGTTAAACAAGATAATGTCAACATTTGTATAGGTCCACAAGATCTCAATAAATGGCTCAATATTGCAAAACACAAGCAATATTGCTAGACAGAATAGAGTAGACATTATGCGAGAAATAATGCTCTCCAGGGTATGTGTTTATGTGTAAATAATGCATGCCCAGGGGTGTTCTGAGGGCTAAGGTACTTCGAGAATGAATAGCTGTTAAATTGATTTGTATTTTTTTATTAATATATAATTGTTTATATTTTTGATGTAGATAGTTGCTCCACCTGATGTTCCAAACCTGCTATAGTATACGTAATTGTTAACAGAGGAAGTATTTTACATGTAAAATATGAGTTATGTTAAGTACTTGATGTCTACAGTCTCATATACACACACGCACACACACAGACAAACATATACATAGAAGCCCACACATTCAGAAATATAGACAGGCATACAGGCAGTGTCACATGCGCACACAGAAAAAGACACACACATACTGAAATTAAAACCGCTTTGTCAGTGAGCACATCATCAAATGTCTAATACAGAAAAAATAAACGAATAATCATAGAATGCAAAGTGTTGCAGCTCTCTTCCCTCCCCCCTTTACTGTCCCTGATTTTGTCTATAATGCTGCTCTGTGTATTGATGCCTTCCTAAAATACTGAGGATTAAACTCCATCAGTAATGCCAAATATTAAGAGTTTCATACCTCCATGCTGATGGAGTGCCTGTTGCATTTAGCACTGCCTCTCTCTATATCTTTCTCTGTTTCCCTCATGCAAATACACCCATGCACACACACACACACACACACACACACACACACACACACACACACACACACACACACACACACACTGAGGAGTAAAGTCAGTAAATAATGCGAGATAGGAGTCTCGTAACTCTGTGCTAATGGATTGCCTGCTGCAGTCAGTGCTCCGTCTCTCTCTCTCATATGCTTTCACACACATACACACAAACACACGCTTTTCTTTTTTAAATGTACTTTTCATCTTAATTTTACACTCGCTAAAAAGAAAATGATGTGTAGTGAAATAAAAAAATGGTGACTTTTTCTACTGTCCAAGCTTCATGGCAGCTTAATACATTGCCATGAAGTGTCAGTCTTCTTTTTCAGCAGGCATTACCTGTACATTAACAACCTAGATGAGAACATTCATTCTGCAGTCAAAGTGGGATGTATAAATCGTCCATTCTCTAAAGGGAAATAACAGACTACTCAGGTATTTTATGAGACCTGACACCACAGGTGGAGGGAGTTGTCTCCCCACCATTAGGAGATCTGCTATTTCCCTGTAAAGCCCACCCTGGATGGCATTATTCCACTTAGAATGTGGACTATCATGTAAATTGTTTTGCATTTGTTTTATTAGTGGTATATACATTTTTGTGTTTTTATTTTTAACACTTATGTAAAATAGTTCCTCCATCTAATGTTTCAAAATTGGTATAGTATATGTAATTATGTTGGAGGAACTATTTTACGTCAAAAATATAAGTTATGTAAGTATTTAAGAATATGTATATAAACATACATCCAAGCACACATATATAGACACAGAAAAGTGCAAATAGAAGAAGAGACAGAAAGACACTGTTATACAAATACAGAGACTCAGATGCACATATACACATAAGGATACACACACACATATTCACATTGTTGACTATGCACAGCTCAGATGTCAGTAATCAAATGAATGATTTAATACATAAATAATTACTATAATGTGTTTTAGATTGTTGCTATCAAATACAGTCCAAACCATTTTAAGACATGCATACTCAAATGAACACACAGAAGAGCTGCTGCTGTAGTTATGTTTTATTTTTTTTTTCACTAGCCACATTTTTTTAAGAGCTAGCTGCATTAAGCAAGGAGAAATTAAATGGCAGGTCCTTGTAATTGCTGCTGCAGTCACTTGTGTTAGTTCTGTTATTTTATTTGTTAGTTCTGTTATTTTATTTATTAGTTTATTTATTGATTGATTTTTATTTTGTTTTTTGTTCTTGCTAACTAGCTTTTTAAGAGCAGTGATTAGCCTGGGAAAAGGAGGTGGCTGCTTTAATAAAGGATTTTAGTCTCATTGTATAGATTTCATGCCAGAATAGACACACTTCAATTTTACTGGTGTCTCCCTATACATTAATCCCACTTTTAAATGCTGAATGCCCAATACGGATAGTTAGTTCTCCAGTCCCATTTTTTAATACCTTTTACAGACTCTAGAGGAAATAGTTACTGCTTTGTCTATTGTAAAGTTATTTTCAGTTATTGTAGTGTCTTTCGGCTTTTCCCGGTTAGGGGTCGCCACAGCAGAACTCCGGTCCGCTAATGATTGGTAGTTGATTTTTACGTGCAGAGTTACCAGCCCTGATGCACAACCTTCAACGAAGGTACGCCCATTCATGCATGTATCCGTGCAGAAGACCCTCTAGCTGAGAATCAAACCAGACAGCGTTTTACTGTGAGGCGACAACGCTACCGCAGCACCATCACCGTGAGTTGGAAAGTTATTTTCAGTACTGAATGCAAATCAGACATATTAAACTGGATGATGTAAGCAGAAATCTATATATGTTTAGTACACCTTTTGGTGGTTATAGGTGTTTATATGCTGCCTTTTGATATCATGTCAGCATCAGAAGTATTTTATTATGCTGCAGTTATCATGAATGAGAAAATGGAAGGTACTGTGAATGTTATTTATGGCATTTTAGTTTGTGTGCTACAAGGCAAGAACACTGCAGTTGATTAATCATATTGTTGGCCAAATTAACACTGCAAGATTTGAAGCAGCAAGACAGTACATAGTATTAGCTTTACATACTTGAAATACATTGTTCAGATATTGCAAAATAGTTACAGCTATATGCTGACAAAGAGCATGTCATGGTAAACACACAAACTTCATAAATAATCTGTTATGTAATTCTTGGAGAAGGTACAATATCTGCTGAAATTTCAGCCGCACTTGTCAAAGTTTTCTGTACTAGCAGGAAAGCTGTTAGAGTATGCTACATTATGGAGTTGGTTAGGGGGATCTCAAGCTAAAACTTTGCTTTGATAACCAGGCTAGGAAACACTACACCGGAACTAAAGTACTTGGATATAACGTTACCAGCTATATTACAAATGGATACAAACTAAAAAGGGCTAAGAGCAGTGTTAGTGCAGGAAGACGACCTCTTGTTTATGCAATGGAAGTACTGACAGATACACAAAACAATATATGCTCAGGTAGAAAAGAATAATATTGGAATATTGTTTGACTATCATGTTTCATGACAGCTCTTGTAGAAAATGTATCAAAGCAGAGTCACATAAGGATTTGCAGATTATTTTGAAGATATTCTTAAAACAAGGCTCCTAGCTGCATTGCAGAAGATATTGTTAAGTCTTCAGAAGTGTGACATTTACCCCTTAGCATGGTTATCACATGCCAGTTCTTTTCTCCTACTGCCCCCTGCAGGCACAAATTAAAATATCTTATATATTTCAGCATCTGCAGAAAAAAAAAGAATGGACATATTTAATTTCTATAGTAATGATTAGTTTGAGTCCTAGTCATAGAGTTACATCTCATGAACCTCAACAGACTTCCACTTAGATGTTTACAAACTCCACAAACATTTCAGTGTTGGAGAAAGACACTTTATAAAATAGGTTCAGATAAGCCTTCCTGATTATAAACAAGGTACACAAATCACTGTTATTTTTAGGAGTTAGTTTGAACAAATATCCACTCAGAGGAAAAGCATGAATGCTAAATTTTATTTCATATTGACCCTATTTATTTTCAAATCAGACTGAAAATGTGGTATCACTGTGTCTAAAGTAATGTGTTTTCATGTTATGGAATACGTGAATGTGGTGTATTTACAAGATGAGAAAGTGATCTTTTGAACTAATTATGTTGTCCCAAAATCCTGACCATCTTTATTCTCAATTAAAAATGCATTTTTGAATGGTATATATTGCCATAGCAACTTAATTATAGAATCCTACTATGTTAGATTTATAGCCTAATTCTGTGGTACATCACAACCATTGATACTTCTTACAAATTTATATAATTGCATATTTGCTTTTATGTTGTTGTGTAGTTGCTGCATTTTCCCTGATTATTGTCATGTGTATTTAACAGTTACCAATTGTCTTATTGCCTGGGTTGTGGTTGAAAAGGGTCTTTACACCCATTCATTACAATGAAATAATTAACTAAATAACTAAATGAATGGAAGAATGAACGAATAAAATACATATATAAATGGATTAATACTTGCTATGATAAGTTTGTAGTGCCTCATTTAAAAACCAAGCAATGGAAAATATGGGGGACAGTCAGTTAATTCTCCAATGTGATTTTTCTTCTTTTAGTTTGTTGTGAGATGTCAGAGGTTACTTTGTGTTTGGTAGAGAATGGTATTACTGTGCAGTTTGCCATTAGTTTTCATCAATGGAAGAATCTTATACTATTTGTGGTTTGTGCTTACAAGTATGCAGAATAAGACACTGAGCTTTTCTGAATGCATTCTTTTATACTCATCCACAAAAGAAACACATTTGCACATAGTCACATTAATCTGTGGCTGAAGACATATAAATTAATTATGACTTCATCATAGCCTAGCTCACAATCACCCAACCTCCCTGCTGTCTGTCTCATGGCAGCAACCACTTTGAAAAAGTATATTCCATTGACTCTGTTCATCAGACTATCCCGGACTCCACAGCAATTGTTAAACGTCTCTGTTCTCCACTGACAGCTGGTGATACCAATGTAATGGGTCTGGGGGCTGCATGAAGCAAATTAATGGGTTGGGGTAACTGAAATGGGGTAAGGTTCTATTACAGTGGGTCAATAACTATTACTTTGGATCAAACAACAGATAGGGCTATTCACTTTCATCCACAGACTGCCTCAGTATGTACCTGCTCATTATAGCCATTTTATTGAATATATGTCCCTCAGATATCTGACTGCAATCAAAACGACTAGTGTTAGGTGAAATGGAGTCTTAGAGAAAAGACTTCATGTGGTCCCCTGTTGCAGTCTAGTCTCCTTTCACCTCCATTGTGCCTCTCCCATGTTTTACCCTCATGCTGACCCCACACTATTCAGATACATTGCTTCTTTCTATTGTTTTTTTTCACACTTTGTCTTTTTTTTTTTTTTTAGTTTTTCCTCATGCTTTTAACACAGCCTAAGTGGACAAGTCTCCACTGTAATAAGGTTAGAGAAAGTGACTGCATTAAGCCAGGGGTTTGGGGAGCCACTAGGCCCCCTGGAAACCATAGGATTCTAGATGCTCTGAGGTATATATTACAGATGTATTTCACAACTTCTTGTTCTAATGATGGCATCAACAAATAAATAACAAGTAAGGAAAGAAATTCAGTCTTATTTTTTTCTTTCAAGGAAAAACAGGTTATTTGTTTATTTATTTACTTATTTACATTTGTTTAACAGGAAAGTCCAAAGATCCCTTTTCAGTGGAGACCTGGGGAGAAAAGCTCCAACAATGACAATTAGTAGTACAAAATTACAGAAACACTAATACCTTTGAGTTGAATCAAAAGCTTAATGTTTAAAGCCATCAAAACAGTAGTTCCCCAATAAACTGAAAAGACAGATTCTTGCAAGAAATGTTAACTGACAGTACTACCTGCTTCCTACCCCTCTAAAAATAGCTTCTGTGTTCCATTCTGGTGTTAATTAGATTTGGGATGAAAGTAAAAGCACAGATGGCAGAAGCATGAATTATACTGCTGAGATCCCGAGAGAAGAAATCAAAACACATGAATAAAACCCACACAAAGACAAGGAATATATGCAAATTTCATCCAGAAAGCATTACACCCAAAAACTCAACCAGTGAATCAAGTATTAGATGTTTAGTGCAGCAATCTGCCAATAACTAGCTGCTTTCACACACATCCTGCCTAGACTGCTAAAGACAGCCACTTACTGAGTACAATGCTAATGGATGACTGTGATGGAAAGTAAAAAAAGTAAATAAATAGTTCACTGTAACCCCTCCACTGCACATACACAGTCATTTTCTTCACAAGCAATTCCCATACTTGTCAGATACCACCTCTTTATTGACTGTGCACTCCAGATATCTGATTGTGTTACATATATACTCAATAAAATGCACCACTTGGCTTCACACAAATGCCTTCTACTTCTGCAAAGCCAGAATAATGACTACTTAACTTGAACAAATAGCAACAGTGTCAGTCACATTCATCCACAGACAGCCACTGCACCTAGCAATTAAAGCCAACATTATTGACTGTATATACCTCAGATATCTAAATGTAATAAAATAAAAAAAAAAATGAATGTGCTTGGTCGCTACACTTGGTAGAAGTCATTGCATTTCATGGGTGTGCAGCCAGTACATTTGTACGTGTGTGTAGGCGTGCGTATGCGCGCATGTGTCTGTGTGTATCTATTGAGTAGTATACCTTGTGTCTAAATATTTTGTAGAGGCAACAGACCAATAGACTGCATTGTAGATAAGGCTATTTTTATCCAAATAGTATATAAAAGAGCGCTTATAGAATGTTCTGTGATAAGTTGGTACTGGTAGCATTTACCCTTATTCAAATAATTGCAGATGGTGAGGTCATGTTACATGATGAATTGAAAGGTGGGGTGTTAGTAATTTATGAATGAAAGCATTCACTAATCACTGCTGAAGGTGGCACATTAGCTCTATTTCTATAAAAAGCTGTTACTCCATTTATTTGGACTCATGGAGTGCAAGTTTTTTTTCTTTCTTTTTAAATCCACAGCACTCGAGTATGTAGTGTGCCTAATTCATTTTTACATGTCTAGAAGCTGTTATATTATGACTGAATATGAGTATGTTATGGTGGTTTTGTTTTTCATTGGTTCACTTTTTTTTTACATTCCCTTTCTTGTGATGCGAAATGTAGAAAAGTGGTTGTGTATACTCAGTTAGTCCACAGTGAGCCCACCTTATACTGACAGACTGTTATGAAAGGAAAGTGTTGGCTATAAGCTGTGCATCTAGAAATGACTTTATTTCTGTAAAATTTGGAGCAAATCATGCAGTAGCATTTCAAGCACTATTGACCTCTTAAAATGTACTGGCTGCACATCCATGAAATGCAATGACTTCACACCAGTTTAACTGGTGCACATGCAGAGAATTCAGTAATTTGGCACATTTGTTCTTGTATTTTAAGAGGCAGATGGCAAGCTGTTGCCTGAGAGCTGCTTGTTTGGAGGGGGTGGGGGGGGTGAGATGGATGGTGATCATGTTAGGAAGTATTCGAGTATACTTCCAGGCACAATACTGAGTCTTGGATACATGTCATTAGAGAAGTGACCCTGGCAGCATGCCGCCTCCCCAACACACAATCACAAATTTGTGTACCCTTTTCATAGATCATGGGGAATATATGTGTGTGTATCACACTGACGAAGCCAGGGGGTGAAACCGGTTTGT
>NC_056726.1:215671399-215693899 GCF_019279795.1 Protopterus annectens
TTCATCGTGCTTTGGACTTTATACAGTCAATTAATATATTTCTGATTCCTAATAGACAGTGTATCTCTTACGTTTTGATTTACATCATTGGTTTGGTTCTATTCTAGTTTAACTAAGGGACACTGTTTTGTTTTCTAACCATTTAATAATTATAAACATGTTAAACATGTTAGCAATAATGTTTGGTCTTAACTATGTTTATTTCCTAAAATGAATGTGCCACTTAACTCTGGTTATGTCCATTGGATAGATCAATACTTTGGCATTTCTATCCTATTGCTTATAGCATATGATTGCTTTGTGATTTAGAACAAGCAAGATTTTGTTTGTCATTGTGATTTTTATATCTATTCTGGCTGTCTTTTATACATTCAGAGATTTTCCTACAAGTGCAGACATATTCCATTGATTATTTAGTAACAGGCCAACAACTGACCATTAAGGTGCTGCATATTGAATTATGCTTATAATGATTTAAATTTTCCATCTCAACTTATCCAATTGACTATATATAATGTGTTTACTCTAGTCCTGACCCACTAGACTTGCTGTTTTAAAATACCCATTGGGTCTATATATCTCTTTATCATTATTGATCTATGTGTGATTATGCACTGTAGGTAATCTATTTATAGATATATACATATTCAATATCAACAACCTAGCGTATCACTATCTGTATATATAAACTTTTTTCTACCTACCATTTTATACAGTCCATATTCTCATTTTGGTTTAACAAATTAATGGAGTTATCTCTAATTTGGTCTATTGATATGTCCTTTACGGTGGCAGAGATGAATGGTCAGTTATCTTAGAATTTCTGACCAAACAATCTTGTTTTGCTCATTTATTTATTCATCATTTATGTTAGCAGAGACGAAGTGTTGGCTATCAGAAAGGCTTATACTGAATAGATTGACCACTGATTGTAAGGGACATTTAGACAAACCTTTTTGTTTGCTATCCAGTGGCAAGTTTAATATATGGACATTCTTACTTTTATATACAGTGTGTGGTTGTTTGAGTTGTTGAACCGGACATAAATAACTCTGACAGTTATTATATATTTGGTAAATTCAGTGCTTACTCACACATTTCAATAAGAATAGTTGATTTAGTTCACAGCAATATTCTTTTGGGTCAGGAGCTGGATTCAGACACATTATTTGGTATGGATTTGAGTGGAATTTTGCAAGGTCTTTCAGCTGACAAGGACAACCTTGATGCTTTTGGTTTTAATACCAACAATGTACATAATTCAAATAATAGTGCAGCTGATACTAGACAGAGATGTGGGTCGGTCTTTCAAAAATTAAACAGAAACATGAAGTCCCTAAGATCAAACATCTGGCACTTGAAATTATTCAAGGCCTACAAACTTAAAGATATCACACCAAGAGGTCTTAGGATCCGTCTTCAACCACTTGTGTCAAATATTGATACTCAGTTGTCACAGAATTGGGCTTCAGCTCAACATCAGGCCTCAATGCTTTTTGTTGACACCTTATCTAGTTATTATGAGAGAACTATTGAATCTCAAATAGCAGAAATTCAAACATTTTGTTTGGAAGCTCAAGTATTTGCAACTGAAGTTTTTTTCCAGGAATATATTTCTGATTTAGCTAAAGACTTAGCCAGTTTAGAACAACAATTGATGAAGAGGAAAATATATAAATTTAATAGGGAGTTAGCTGATTATGACAAAGGTAAACCCTTTGTCACATCCAAGAATGTTAGGTTTACTGACAGAACTAACAAAAATAATAAAGGCAGGAAAAGGCCAAGATCTATACTGAGAAGGACAGAATCCACACTTAGTGGCACATCAGAGGATGAGACCTCATCTGTTACAGATTATGATGTCCCTTCACGCCAGGCGTCCCCAGCTGCTAAGAGAAAGCAGCCGGCCCCTTTAGACACAAGACAAGAAGGGGAGGGAGGAAGCACAGAAATAGACATAGGAACATCCACTCTGCAGGCTTTGCTACAACAAATTGTGAAACAATAAATAATGTTCTTAATATTTCATCATTTGAACTATTACCTGTACACTACCAAGTATTGAATAAAGGCCTCAATTTTGTTCCCACTGCACCTGTTTCTGAATATAATTTGTTACAAGATGTTAATGGTTTTTGTAGATTGTTAAACCTTAAGCTATTTTTTTCAGGTCATGACAATACTCAAAGATCTACTGGTTTCAAATTTGGTAAATCTGCCTTTACACCACCCATGGACAAACATGTTTCCATCTTCAAAGAATGTGTCATGAAAGATTTACATTTTTCAACATTATATCAACCCATTAGAAATAATCTTATTCAAGCCGAGAGATTTGCTCTTTCCGAGCTTCAACATAACCATGACATTGTCATCACTCCAGCTGATAAGGGGGGAGGAATTGTGGTTATGGATCATTCTAAGTACAAGGCGGAGGCCTTAAGACAACTGTCTGATGCTCATTATTACATACAAATGGTTGTAGATCCCACACCCAACTTCAAGGTACAAATTGATTCCTTTTTGGATCTGGCAATTGAGGAGGGTATTATTACTAAACAGGTTGGTAAACAACTTAAAGTAGATGAACCTATGCCACAATACCTATACCTTCTCCCAAAAATACACAAAGATTCCAACGATCCCCCAGGTAGACCTATTGTTTCTGGTAGAGGATCCCTAACTGAACCATTATCTGCTTTTCTAACTTATTATCTGAAGCCACTACTACCCATGGTCAGATCAAGGATTCAAGATACTACAGAATTTCTAAACATTATCCAGGATTCTCAGTTAGAAGCACACTGGTGGTTATGCACATTGGATATTTCATCCTTATATACAAGTATCCCCCATGATGCTGGTATTTTGGCCATTTCATATTGGTTGGAGAAATCGGAATTATATTCCACTGGCTTTAATAATTTTTTGGTGAAACTTACGGAATATGTTCTGTGCAAAAACATTTTCTATTTTGATGGAAAACCATATTGGCAAATCAAAGGTACTGCAATGGGGGCATCTTTTGCCCCCATATATGCAGATTTATTTATGGGATTCTTCGAACAATCCTATATATATGATGTCCATCAGAATCTTTATATGAACCATTTAGATATCTGGAGAAGATATCTAGATGATTGCTGGATGGTGTGGCGTGCTAATAAAGACCAGGTGGCTGATTTTGTAGGTTATCTGAATAACAATCCCTTTGACATACAATTTACTGTCAACATAGAGCATCAAGAGATTGTTTTTTTGGATGTTGTGGTCTCAAGACTTTCAGATGATACATTGGCCACCTCTGTTCATAGAAAATTTCCTCAATATAACACATTGCTTCATGCAACCAGTTCTCACCCACGCCACATCATCAGTAATATTCCTAAATCTCAGTTTTTGCGCATGAAATGCATATGTTCTTCACAAGAACAACATCAAGTTTGTAGACAAGATTTGGCTAATAGGCTTATCACCCGTGGGTATACAAAGCATCACATCTCCAATACTATTGACCAGACCAACCATGTGACACGTTCAAATCTATTACAATACAAACATTTGAAACAAGATGACAATTCTAATTCTGTCCAACCAATTAGGCTTGTAACTACTTATGGAAATAACACATCCAGATTCAGGGAAATCATCAATAGACACTGGGACATATTAAAATCTCTTGAATTTCTTAATGAGATTTTACCAGAGCAATGTGCTTTCTCATATCGCAGGGGATGCACTATACACTCTCGCCTTACTCATTATAAGAGGTACACACCTGAGATGACTGTCCAAACCACGTTATTTGGTGATCCATTTGTTGGCTGTTTTCCTTGTGGTCATTGTAGTGCCTGTTAACATATCTTAAAAACCAAGGAATTCTCTAGTAAAAACACATCAAAAGTTTATAATATCACCATCTTTGGTAATTGCAGCTCAGATTGGGTCATTTATTTGGCCACCTGTACTTGTTCTGCTTTTTATGTGGGTCAGACATTTAGGCCAGTTAAACTCAGAATTAGTGAATATTTTAGTGCGATCAGAACTAAAAGGTTGTCTAATGCCCTATATAAACATATTACCAATCACCCCACTGCTGTTTTCAAATTTGTGATTATTGACAAGATTCAAATGCATAGGAATTTTAAAGTAGGTTGGCACACGAAGCTCAATAATATGGAAAACATGTGGATAACCAGATTAGGAGCATTGTTCAAACCTGGGCTTAATGAAATAGAATAACATGTTTACAATTATTTAGTTTGTGTGAACTTACTAAGCTATCAATAACCCCCACGTATTTTGATTGGCATTATGATTCCTCAACAACAATGTATAGAGGTGAGTTATCCCATTAATAATATTAATAAGATATACTCTTTATCCTCATGTATAATTATGTGGATTATGCCAATTAATCTTTCTTTATAATATTGTATTTTGATTCATTTATATTCATATTTATAAGTATTATTTTGTTGTTCTTTTTAGTTTTAACATTTACATGTAGTAACTACCAGAAGATTTTCCATAAGTATTTAATTTTAAAGGAATTGTCATTATATACTTATTTTTGTAATGTTTCTTTAAATCTTTAGTATTTAAAACCAGGATGTTGGGTGCTACATAATTTTCTGTTATAAGTCTTGAGCATTGAAGAAGGCTTTGTATAGCCGAAACCGGTCTGTTGTTTGTTGTGAGCCATTTATATGGCTTTAACTTTTTGAAATAATTAAATAATTGTCCTGCTTTACCATTGTGATGGTCCACATTTTGTTTTACCCTTCATTTTGGTTTGGACTGAGCACTTTGTCCCTCGTGCGTGCCTTTGGGCTGTTCCGTTTGTTGCTACAATGGCAGAGAGACAAAAGGAGAGTCTTTGGAGTGTTTAAGTACCATTTTTTGGTTTTCTTGTTACTTATTGCTATTTCCGCCTAAACACTCCTTTTCTGGCATTTATTGCTTCTCAGAATGCTCATTTTACACTGAAATTGCATTTATTTGTGCCTGCACTTTAAAAATTCGTTGTTTGTTGTAAATTGTATTTTTAAATGTTACTGGCTTCCCACTCAAGTGTGACAGCCATTACTGCACTATAAAAGTGTTTTTGCATTTGTTTCTACTGTTTTCTTGAAAAAAATACAAAAAAAATCCCAAAACAATCTTGCTATTTTCCCACCTTACTAAGCTAGAAAAGTCCAGTTTCAGATACCTGCTGATACCTGGACTGTGTTTAAGCTTCTGTGTTTGGCCATACCTTACTTGGGCAAACAGGAAGTTTATTTGTTCACCAGTGAGAGTGGGGAGTTCTGAACAGCCTACCTGTCCTTGGAGGAGTGGATTCTGGCCAGAAACTGTAGTTTTATTGGCCATTTTGGGTTAATTTCTATCTCTTTAATCCTTCTGATATAAAAACCGCATTTGCTCAGTTTTTGCATTTGTATAAGCTCAGCAGATCCTGCCCAGGTGTCCTGCAGAGACCTACAATGACAGAGAGACTATGAGCAAATGAATAAATAACTACATAAATAAATGCCACACAGGAATTTTGCTGCTCAGCTCACTATTGTCCAAATATGGTGAGCAACCCACTCTAATCCCCTTCACATAGCTCTCATATCACTCAAGCTACTGCAATCCTCCACCCTCCAACAAGCTTCTCAACCTCTTAAGCTATAGGTGTGAGTATAATCTCAGCAGATCCTACCCAGGTGTCCTGCAGAGACCTACAATGCCAGAGAGACAAAGGGAGAGACTTTGGAGTGTTTAAGTACCAGTTTTTGGTTTTCTTGCTGCTTATTGCTATTTCCGCCTAAACGCTCTTTTTCTGGCATTAATTGCTTCTCAGAACACTCATTTTACACTGAAATTACATTTATTTGTGCTTGCAGTTTAAAATTCATTGTTTGTTGTAAATTGTATTTTTAACTGTTACTGGATTCCCACTCAAGTGCGACAGCCATTACTGTACTATAAAAGTGTTTTTGCATTTGTTTCTACTGTTTTCTTGAAAAAAATACAAAAACATCTTGCTATTTTCCCGCCTTACTAAGCTAGAAAAGGCCAGTTTCAGATACCTGCTGATGCCTGGACTGTGTTTAAGCTTCTGTGTTTGGCCATATCTTACTTGGGCAAAAAGGAAGTTTCTTTGTTCACCAGTGAGAGTGGGGAGCTCTGAACAGCCTACCTGCCCTTGGAGGAGTGGTTTCTGCCCGGAAACTCTAGTGTTATTGGCCATTTTGGGCTAATTTCTATCTCTTTAATCTTTCTGATATAAAAAACGCATTTGCACAGTTTTTGCATTTATATAAGCTCAGAAGATCCTGCCCAGGTGTCCTGCAGAGACCTACAATGACAGAGAGACAAAAGGAGAGACTTTGGAGTGTTTAAGTACCATTTTTTGGTTTTCTTGTTGCTTATTACTATTTCTGCCTAAACGCTCTTTTTCTGGCATTTATTGCTTCTCAGAATGCTCATTTTACACAGAAATTGCTTTTAATTGTGCCTGCACTTTAAAATTTGTTGTTTGTTGTAAATTGTATTTTTAACTGTTACTGGCTTCCCACTCAAATGCGACAGCCATTACTGCACTATAAAAGTGTTTTTGCATTTGTTTCTACTGTTTTCTTGAAAAAAAAAAAACTTGCTATTTTCCCACCTTACTAAGCTAGAAAAGTCCAGTTTCAGTTACCTGCTGATACCTGGACTGTGTTTAAGCTTCTGTGTTTGGCCATATCTTACTTGGGCAAAAAGGAAGTTTCTTTGTTCACCAGTGAGAGTGGGGAGCTCTGAACAGCCTACCTGCCCTTGGAGGAGTGGTTTCTGCCCGGAAACTCTAGTTTTATTGGCCATTTTGGGCTAATTTCTATCTTTTTAATCTTTCTGATATAAAAACTGCATTTGCACAGTTTTTGCATTTGTATAAGCTCAGCAGATCTTGCCCAGTTGTCCTGCAGAGACCTACAATGCCAGAGAGACAAAAGGAGAGTCTTTGGAGTGTTTAAGTACCATTTGTTTTGGTTTTCTTGTTACTTATTGCTATTTCCACCTAAACACTCCTTTTCTGGCATTTATTGCTTCTCAGAACACTCATTTTACACTGAAATTGCATTTATTTGTGCCTGCACTTTAAAAATTCGTTGCTTGTTGTAAATTGTATTTTTAACTGTTTCTGGCTTCCCACTCAAGTGTGACAGCCATTACTGCACTATAAAAGTGTTTTTACATTTGTTTCTACTGTTTTCTTGAAAAAAACAAAGAATTTTGCTATTTTCTCACCTTACTAAGCTAGAAAAGTCCAGTTTCAGATACCTGCTGATACCTGGACTGTGTTTAAGCTTCTGTGTTTGGCCATACCTTACTTGGGCAGAAAGGGAGTTTCTTTGCTCACCAGTGAGACTGGGGAGCTCTGAACAGCCTACCTACCCTTGGAGGAGTGGTTTCTGCCCAGAAACTATAGTTTTATTGACAATTTTGGGCTAATTTCTATCTCTTTAATCTTTCTGATATAAAAAAACGCATTTGCACGGTTTTGCATGTCGTGCAGTGCCGGTTAGCTAGGGTTAAACTATTCCTGACTCCACTAAGTCTACTCTTCAGTTTTTCCCTTGAAACTAGACAAACCTTCAACTTTAGCACTTAAACCATTCACTTTACAGCCCAGCACTCGCTTAAAATTCATAACAAGCACTAAATACCCCAAGCACTAGCCCCCCTTATACTGTCCAGAAGGACAAGCTTCTCTATTCGTCCCCACCAGTCAATCAGAAAAACAGCTCACTCAACCTATTCAGGCATGTCCAAAGGGCAGTTTCTGGTGCACTCTCCAATCCAGATCCTCCAATCCTCATGTACACGGACAACCCTCTCCTCCTACCACCAAACATTAATATATGCGAGAGATGCAATTATACAGCCAGACTGGAGGAAAAGCTCTCTCAACCCCAGACTGTAACTGACAGTCAAGAGGAGAAGGGTAATACTTGCAACACACCACCAGTCTCACATAGACCTAACAAACCAACACAGGCAAATAACACACATAAATAGACGAAAACATACTCGGAGGCTCTAAATGAAAATCTGCAAAAGGAACAAAGACCTCCAGAGCAGACATCCAAGCAACCTGTACAACTCATCACCAACCATGAAACACATACTTCCCATAATCAGTGTGCCATGCAAACACAGCCCTTATGGCAAATAACATACCCAACACACTAGTGATAGGCAACTCTATAGTCAGACTAATCACTCTGGATATTCACATTCCACCCCCAACTCCAATCAAGGAAACCACCGTGAAAAATTTTTCAAAAGCAAACTCACATTGCTTAAGACCGAGGTGGAAAGGCTCACAGCCCCCACTCCAATGGACAATGTTGTCCAAGCTGCTAAAACCTATACAAAGGCACTCTGTGATCATCTGCAGGAGTGCATGGATCATGCTATCCCAAGTAAAACCAAGACTCACTCCTCCAAGAAAAGGAAACCAGTCTGGTGGACCCCTGCCATAAACAGGGTCTACAATAGAAAGAGGAAACTAGTACAGATAAGAGCAAAATCCCTAAAAGGAAAGACATCCCTGATCAGTATCAGCAAGAAACTATGATCCCTCATTAAATCATCCAAGGCTAGCTTCAAAAGAAAAATTTCCAAGGACTCCAAAGATAACCACAAAGCGTTCTTTAGCTATATCAAGAACCTAAGTGAAAACTCTCAGATCTGCTCTGAGTTGGTGCAGAATGGCACAAAACACACTGAACCGACTGATATTGCTAACATTTTGGCAAACAGGTTCAGTGCAAACTTCACACCCCTCTCACCCCCTAAAGAGCCCATAACCATACTAGAAGAATGTAAGGCCCTGGCAATCACCAACACACAGGTTAAAACAGCCCTATCCAAAGCCAAAAACACAGCCTCAATGGGACCGGACGGTGTACCAGGTTGCGTCTTACAAGAGCTCCAAAATGAGCTAACCCCTCACCTAAACACACTGTTCAAACTCAGCCTCTCTACAGGCTATGAACCCACAGAGTGGCACACAGCAACAGTTATCCCACTCCATAAACCTGGGGACCCTGGGAACTATCGCCCTATAAGCCTGACTAGCCTGATCTGCAAGGCTATGTTGTGCATCATCATGGAACTCATTAACAGAGACATTAGGAACCTCCAAACTTTGGACCCCACCCAGTTTGGCTTTGTTAAGGGCAGATCATGCCTCCTAAACCTGGTGGACTTCTTTGAGATAGTTACCAAAGCATTAGATGAGGGTAAGGAGGTCCACACAGCCTACCTAGACCTTGCAAAGTCTTTTGACACCATTCCACATTTTGGTATTATAGACAAACTCACCAACCTGAACATTAACCCCTACATCATGAGATGGGTTGCAAATTGGCTCACTGACAGAACCCACACGGTGAGAGTTGCAGACTCTAGGTCCGACTCTAAACCGGTTACATGTGGCATCCCCCAGGGCTCAGTCCTGAGACCCCCTCCTGTTCGGTATATACTTCTCAGAGGTACAGACAAGCACAGAAGGACTTTGGCTGACCAAGTTCACAGACAACTGAAAACTAGGGGCCATAACTGATTCTCCGGCTGATACAGGCACCTTCCAGAAGGGTCTTACTGAGACAGATACCTGGTGTCAAAATCATGGCCTCAAGCTGAATGCCAAAAAGTGGATAGTCATCCCCTTTGGAAGAAACAAAGTACCCGTGAACTACCACATAGGTGGTAGTCCCCTAAATACAGAAAAAGTAATAAGTGATCTGGGGACCCACGTAGATAGCAATCTCTCCTTTGATAATTATATTGCCAAGATGGTTAGAAAATCCTTCTATGTGGCCCACCTAATCTCAAAAGGGTTCACGTCCAGCACAAAGGAGGTTATTGTGACACTATACTCATCACTTATTAGACCCATTATAGAATTCAATGCCCCAGTTGGGATGTACCTTACAAGACACCTGCAACAGCTGGAAAGACCACAAAAGGATTACTGGCCTCAAACAGATGACCTATGCAGCCTGACTAAAAACTCCACCTGTACTCAGTTGCATACCGCTTACTCAGAGGTGATCTCTGCTTGACATACAAGGCCATGCCCAACCCAGAATTGATGGATATGCTCCACCTAAAAAAAAAACAAATCCCTAAGAGCCACACGCTCTAGGGATATAAACCTTACCACAACGATAAATAGGACTTGCTGGAGGGATAGATTCCTGACCAAGAGACTCCCCATGCTTTGGAACAAGATTCCAATATACATCAGGCAGAGCCCCTCACTAGCACTCTTCAAAAGAAACCTTGATGGGTGGATGGGAAACAGAAAATTTACTCTGGGGATCACTGCAGTGGCTCTGCTGGACAGAGTCACAGGGAACTAATGGCTCTGCTGGTCAGAGGCACAGGGATACAATCCAAGAGGGTGGTGAATGCCAACACACTCTGGCTAGGCTTATAAATGCCCTTGGGCAGATAGCCTAGTACTTACCTATGAACCTCTGGACCTATTAACCCAAGAACTAGACAGAAAGCTAAAAAATAATGGGGTACAAATTACCAGAATCAGGGCCAGACATTGTCTTTATATACTTACAAAATAGCTTGAATAACAGCTTTCCATTAGCATGCCTTTTCTATTTCTGAAACTCAAAAATACCTGTCTCTATTTGGTGAATGCAGTCCTCACTAATTTGCCATAAAAACACAAACTTTGCAAGGAACAAACCAAAATATGAGTCAAAAGCAGAAGAGCATCTATGCCCTGTACATAAATAAACACATGCATAATCAAACCTACATAGAGACACACACACACACACACACACACACACACACACACACACACACACACACACACACACACACACACACACACACGCACACACACACACACACACACACACACACACACACACACACACACACACACACGCACGCACACGCACACACGCACGTACACACGCACACACACATGCACACACATGCTTAAGATACCTTCTTACATGCTAGACAAGTGGTTTAGATTAGGGCTAGGAAAAATAATCCTGCACTCATACTTTTTCACCATCCCATTACTTCCTTTACTTTCAGTTTTGGGTGAGTTCAGTTTGAGCCAATCACCTGATCAGCCTTAGCCAATACATATGGATATTCATCACGTCATACAATAGCCATGTTTCTGCACTCTGCAGGAGGCTGGAAGTTCTGTAGTAAGGGATCACTGCATTATTCTCAGAGTGGAGTAGACATTTTTTTTGATGAACCTGGGAAGGTCTTCGGATTGCAGTGATGGTAACGTTATTTTTAATAAGAAAAAAGGTACATACAAATAACTTGGTTACTTTGTTTTTTTTTTTTTTTTGTGAGGGGCGGCAGGGGTGCTGCAGCTAAGTAGCTAGTATCATGAGCTACCATTACTGTTTTATAATTTTGAAACTTATTTTAATATGATTAATTTATAACAAGGTCTGCCAGTGTCACCTAGTTTTCATCACCAACCTTTCCTTTACATAAGGGTTTACTGCTCTTGGCATACAGATAGAAAGGGTATTTTTCTCTCAACAGAGGGCAATGATCCATCAGATGAATGAACGTCTTACAACTACAAAACATATATATCATATGGCTTACACTATGAATCATTGAGTGACAAGTTCCCAAGGAAGAAACTCCCCAAACACAGCCTACTTAAAATCAACCCAGTCAACATAAAAAACATAAGCGAGCATTTATTTAGGGATTAACCCCCAGCACCCCCCATATGGAGTATAAGCCATCCACATCCCCAAGTACACACACACACACACACACACACACACACACACACACACACATATATATATATATATATATATATATATATATATATATATATATATATATATGGGTCACCTTTAAAATCTCGAACTCGCGTTTGCCCGAAACGGAATCCGACGGGACGAGAATACTGAAAACGCAGATGACCGAAAAGGTGAGAACCCGACGGACTCGGTAAGTGTGCGATCGAGTGAGGGATTTAGTGTTAGGGAGCGGACAGGTAAGTGTGCGATAGTGAGGGACTGTGGGTTAGGGGTGGGTTAAGTGAGTTAGGGTTAGGGTGCAGGTAGGTGTGTGCGATAGCGAGGACTGTGGGTTAGGGGTGGGTAAGTGAGTTAGGGTTAGGGTGCAGGTAGGGTGTGTGCGATAGTGAGGGACTGTGGGTTAGGGGTGGGTTAAGTGAGTTAGGGTTAGGGTGCAGGTAGGGTGTGTGTGCGATAGCGAGGGACTGTGGGTTAGGGGTGGGTAAGTGAGTTAGGGTTAGGGTGCAGGTAGGGTGTGTGTGCGATGGTGAGGGACTGTGGGTTAGGGGTGGGTTAAGTGAGTTAGGGTTAGGGTGCAGGTAGGGTGTGTGTGCGATAGCGAGGGACTGTGGGTTTAGGGGTGGGTAAGTGAGTTAGGGTTAGGGTGCAGGTAGGGTAAGTGTGCGGTAGTGTCAGACCTTAGGGTTAGGGTTTGGGTTAGGGATAGTGCATATGTTATGTAGTGTACTGTGTTGTTTACGTGTAGTGTGTTGGTGTAATGGTTTTCTATGTTTTGCGTTGTCGGCGTTTTATGTTGTCGGTCTTTTTGTTTCGGTCATTAGTGTGTCGGGCAAACGCGGTTTCGAGGTTTTAAAGGTGATCCATATATATATATATATATATATATGTAAAAACATTGATATAGATGTACAGAGATCTATATAGATATATATCACTTCATAGTTGGGCCCTCATTAGTTAAATATGACCACAAATCAGTCACCTTTGAACTGACACCAACACCAGAACTCACAAAGGGTAAAGTCAGACTAAAAAACTTCACCAAGGCAAACTATACCCTCCAAGGGGAAGGCATAAATGCTTTCCAGGCCCCACCCCCTACTGGAAGTGGTAACTGTATCAAGGCTTACACTAAAGCCCTGTACAATCACTTGTATAAGTGTATAGACTCGGCTGTTCCAGATAGAATCAAAGCCAGAACCCCAAGCAAAAACAAGCCGCCCTGGCGGACATCCAGCCTCAACAAACTTTACAACAGACGCAAAAAGTTGCTGTCTAGGAAACTTTAGGTGAGTCCTCCAACAATGGAAAAGCACCCTCCTTGGGCTCAACAGGCAAATAAGACAGCATGTCAAATTCTCTAATGGTAACTTTGAGAAAAACTTAGCAATCACAGCCAAGGATAATCATAAGGCCTTTTACAGCTACTTACGCAGCCTAAACAGTAGGACCCAAGCATGTGCTGAACTAGTGACTAATGGTATTACACACGCTGATCCTGCAGAGATAGCAAACCTGCTGGGGGACAGGTTTGGTGAAAATTACACTCCCTTATTCCCTCCCAACTTATCACAAACCTTGAGCCCAACCCCCACCCCACCCTACCTATCCAAAGAGCAGGTAATAAAACCTGACTGAATAATACATTTCTCCTGGACTCCTTTTCTGGCGTCATATAATGCAAAAAATATGACCTCTATGGGACCAGATAGCATCCCAGGCTGTATTCTAAACAAATTAAAAAATGAACTAGTACCACCATTAAGTACCCTATTCAATCACAGCATAGCCACAGCTATGTTCCTGCAGAATGGAGAACAGTAATAGTTATTCCCCTCCACAAAGGTTGCTTAGCAACAAACCCAGGGAATTATAGACCCATAAGACTGACCAGCCTCATCTGTAAGGCCATGGAATGTATCATCATGGACCTAAGAAAAAAAGCTTGTAGCAGTGAACAAACAAAAACTCCAAAATCCAAAACCAGTGTAGAAACGGAGAAAAAAACGGCAATTTAAATTCTTTCTGGCCAACGTTTATTTACCAAGCCACAGTACACTCAGTAAAATAGTTAGGCTGAACAAAATCTGTTGTAAAACATAAACGCTATTAAACCCTTGCGTTTTCGTCTGTTGTATTGAGACTTCATCAGATGAACCTTTATTTAACATTTACACTCCCTTTTATAGTCTGCATAATCACTTTAATTAATGAACTCAATCTAAATCAATTAACCCAATTAAATTCCTTTTACATACTTTCCTTGTAAAAATATACTTCCCTATTCATTTAAAACAGATTTATAAAATATTTAAAAACACTCATTTTGTAACATATTAAAACAAGTAAAATTATTTCCATGTGGTTAATATAAACTCATTTCTTTCATGGGATAAAGGACTAAATACAAAAATATAAATACAAAACAATTCATTTTGTGGTATTCGGCTGCCATCTAGTGGAGATTCATATTTGTTTAGCATGCAGGACCATAAATTAAAAAACATAAAGAAGTCCATTTGATATAAGGGTATTTTTATAAATTATTTTCATAAATTATATTAATATGTAAATGTTTTTTTTTAATACAAAGGACTTCTTTATGGTTTTTAATTTATGGTCCTGCATGCTAAACAAATATGAATCTCCACTAGATGGCAGCCGAATACCACAAAATGAATTGTTTTGTATTTATATTTTTGTATTTAGTCCTTTATCCCATGAAAGAAATGAGTTTATATTAACCACATGGAAATAATTTTACTTGTTTTAATATGTTACAAAATGAGTGTTTTTAAATGTTTTATAAATGTGTTTTAAAAGAATAGGGAAGTATATTTTTACAAGGAAAGTATGTAAAAGGAATTTAATTGGGTTAATTGATTTAGATTGAGTTCATTAATTAAAGTGATTATGTAGACTATAAAAGGGAGTGTAAATGTTAAATAAAGGTTCATCTGATGAAGTCTCAATACAGCAGACGAAAACGCAAGGGTTTAATAGCATTTATGTTTTACAACAGATTTTGTTCAGCCTAACTACTTTACTGAGTGTACTGTGGCTTGGTAAATAAACATTGGCCAGAAAGAATTTAAATTGCCGTTTTTTCTCCGTTTCTACACTTGTTTTGGATTTTGGAGTATCATCATGGACCTCATAAATAAAGATATAGATGACCCAATTCAGCTTCATCAAGGGCAGATCCTGCCTGTTAAACCTGGTGGATTTCTTTGAAAATGTGACCAGGGCATTGACAAGGTCCTCAGCTTGGCCAAGGCCTTCAACACAATCCTACACTTAGGCATTGCCAATAAACTTAGAAAACTGAATGTAAATCCCTTTGTTGTAAGACGGGTTGCCAAATGACTCACAAACGAGTCACACAATATCAAAGTGGGTGACTCCACATCAGCCAGCAGACCTGTCATCAGCAGGGTACCACAAGGGTCAGTGCTGGGCCCCCTACTGTTTGGTATATACTTCTCAGAAGTTCAAGCCATAACTAAGGGGCTATGGCTGATCAAGTCTGTGGACAATTTCAAACTGGGTGCAGTTGTCAAATCCCCAAATGATGTCAGTATACTTCAGGAGGGTCTTATGCAGACCAACGACTGGTATCTTAGTCACAGCCTCAAACTTAATGCAAAGAAATGCATCCTCATTCCCTTCAGTAAAAGCAATATCTCTTCACACTATCAAATTAACAACAATACCATATGTACCTATGAAGTGGTAAGGGATCTGGCATTGCAAGTAGACTGCAACCTTAACTTTGACCACCATGTGTCTGCTGTAGTAGGGAAGACTTTCTATGTACCACACTTGATTAGCAAAGATATAACTTCTAGAGAAAAGGAGGTTATAACCCCTCTATCTCGTCACTAATCAGGCCCATAATTGAGTATAATGGCCCTTTTGGCATGTACCATGCAAAGCACCTGCAGCAATTGCAGAGACTTCCGAGGTTTCTAACAAAGAAGATCAAGGGACTCCAGCACATGCCTTACACAGACCGACTAAAGTCCCTATCACTATACTCTGTATCATATAGACTTCTTAGGGGAGACTTATGCCTGGCTTATAGAGCAATCTCTGACCCAAACCTAATGAAACTGCTGCACATCTGAAAATCAAATGGGACTAGGGCTACTAGTTCCAGGGACCTAAATATGGCCTGCAATTTGAATAGGACATGCTGGAAAGACAGATTTGTCTCCCAGTGACTGCCATGTCTTTGGCTGCCATTTCATTGGAAGCAGAGCAGCTTTAAGACATTATTCAAAAGGAACCTGGACAAGTGGATGGGGCACCAGAAATTCATACTGGGATAGTGCCCACAACCCTCCTGGACATGGGCAGTTATTACTAAATACAATTGTGGATGTTGATTAGAGTACCTATGGTATTACAGTGGTATGAAATGGCTAGCCTTGAAATGACCTCCTGGTTGATAGCCTAGTAACCTCCTATGATCCATAGTCAAACAAAGCCAGTGAAAGAAAAGGTCTCTAAAAAGAAGGAAAATGGTGCTGATTAAGAAATTGCATTGGCAGTGACTTCCTATGGAAGTGGTGATAATAGAATTCAACTTCAGTAAGGTGTGTGTGAATTGCAGGTATTACAGTTAGACTAGTCTGACTGCAGGTTTTACAAAGACAAATCAACACAGTATTACAAGGGGAACAGGGGGCCAAGGGTACAATTCATATTTTTAGGCAGTTCAATTGAAAGTGGCTAGCTATTTTCAGCAGAATTTAAGGTTTATAAGTAATTTATTCATTTTAGCCTTGGGCAGCTAAATGCTTACATCACTGCGATCAGTTATTGCAAGCTGAGGAGACAGGATCTTTTCAGGATACAGTAAACTCTCAGTTAACCAGAACTCAAGCAACCAGCAAAAAAAAAAAAAAAAAAAAAAAAATTAAAGAAATACAGTACAATTTTCATGTGTTGTACCTTCTGTTTTCCGCTGCAGAAACATACCTTACATTTTTAGATTTTTAGAGTTTTAAAAAGGAACATAGGAATAAGTTCTCTCTCTCGCCGACCTGAGAACAAGTCAAATGAAACAAATAGTATAGGGTACAGTATTAGTTAGACCTATTTTTAATAGTAACTGTCAAGCAGCCAGAAACTAGTTATCCAGCATCTACCAATCCCCATGGGTGTCAGTTAACTGAGAATTTACTGTATTACAGACAGGTTTAGCCCACATCCATCAAGCTAGCTACTTTGTTAAGAATACAGTAGATGATTATTGTCATTAGTGTCTTGCATTTATACTTGGTGGCTTTGCAGTTGCCCACCCCTACTGTAAATTTCATCAGGGACACTCCTACCAGTCTAGTGTCATTAGGTCATTCTACCTAATACAGAGAGAACATCTGAGAAGGCCAACCCACTTAGTTTCTTTCCTTCTGTTCCTCCTGCCTCCCTTTCTTACAAAAAAAAAAAAAAATTGCCTGAATCTCCTTGTGTTCTGACTGTGCTTCTCAAACATTTTGGAAATATAGAGTATATTTTAGTGCATTTATTAAAACTGTATTTGCTTTAATATTGCTACAACTCAAGTGCTCTAGGTTATACGGCATCTGAATTGTTTTGGTGTGTTTTAGCTCCTTTTCTGTATATATAGACTTTTCTGTATATGTAGACTAGCTACATATTCTACTGTATTACTGCCTCTTAAATCATTTTTCAGTTGTGCACTTGCCTTGTTTCATTCAAAAAGTTTTAAATTGCTAATTTTGAAGAGTTTCAATTGCATTTACTGTTTAGGCTACACACTCAAGTGTGTTAGCCTTTTCTGTGTTTATTTACTGTATTTTTGCATTGTTTAGCCTGTTTTAACAAAAAAAAAAAAAACAATCTTGTTTGCTCATTTCTTGCTTTTCCTAGCTAATATAGTCCAGACCCCAGGCTTTGCTGGTTTCGGGACTTTATTTTCTGTGTTCAGAGCTATCCAGACCGTGCTGTGGTAGAGGGAAGTCCTACTGCTTACCAATGGGAGCATTGTACTGCCTATCTAACACTAGAGGAGTGGTTTCCCGCTCTGAAATTGTAATTTTATTAGCCATTTTGGGCTTATTTCTATCCCTTTCAACATTCTGGCTTAAAAACACATGTGTTTGCACATTTTTTGCATCGTGCAGCACCGCGGGGCTACAGTTAAACTATTCCAGGTTCCAGAAAGTCTGCTCTTCAAATTTTCCCTTAGACCTAGCTGGTTTCTCAATAGTAGCACTAAAATCTGAACCCCTGTGACTAGCACTTGCTCTAGAACCTGCTGGAATGCACTAGGAATCCTTAAACTGATACAAACACGCAACTCTCTTTGTTAATAAGGATAAATTAATCTCAGCACTATAATTGCAAAATACCTTGCAAAGGTAAGGGAAAACAGTTCTTATACTTTACAAAAAAGCACCTAAACAGGCATGTCCAAGGGTCAGCTTCCGGTGATTTCTCCTGTTCACCTGGTGAATCTTGGCATACTGGGGCAATGCAGCAACTGCCTCATGTACACAGACAACCCTCTTCTACTACCACCCAACACTACAACCTGTGAGAGATGCACTTACATAGACAAACTGGAAGAAAAGCTCTCTCCAGCCAAGATTGTGCTAGACAGTTAAGAGGATAAGGTTAACACCTGCACTACACCTCAAGCAACACATAGCCCTTCAAAACCCACACCATCAACACCCACACAAAGCAACACTAAACCCACATATGTGGAGGCCCTTAACATTAACCTGCCCAAGCAACAAGAACCTCCAAATCCGAAATGCAAACACCAGTCACAACCAAAGTGACACATAGCTCACAACACCAGTGTGCCACCCAAGAACAGCCCCTAAAGCAAGACAACGTACCCAACACTTTAGTCATAGGTGACTATAGTCAGGCACACTGATGTCCCACTCACCAGGCTGAGCAAGGAGAAAATTACATTCAGCTGCCTGTCGGGTGCCAGAATCTGCAACATAATGCATGCACTCAAGTCACTCCACAACAAGTACAAATACGACTCTGTCATTGTCCATGTTGGAGTGAATGACTTGAGATGTACCTCCCTGGACTACATGAAAAGAGACATGGAAGAGCTCTCAGATCATGTGGCCCATGCAGGTATGACCCTAGCCCTGAGTAGCATCCTGCCTTCGCCCAGAATGATACCACAGTTTAAGGACAAAATGATTGACTTCAACAATTGGCTAAGCTTCTGGTGTCATTCAAAGGGGATCCAGTATCTGTCTGCCTGGGGACGACATGATTGACAAACCATGATGCTTTGCCAGAGATGGTCTGCACCTGTCACCCCTGGGATTCAGGTTACTGGCTAAAGCTCTTGCCACCCCTATAGTGCCTTTTTTAGGCAAGGTTCAAAGGACAAAACCACCACCGTAACAAATATAAGCATGCAAAATTGGAAGGTAATGTTACTCAATGCTAGAAGTCTAAATCTCAAAATGTACTCTCTCAAGGCACTCTTAAAAGTGGAGAACATCAATATCTGTGCAGTAACTGAAACCTGGTTCAAGACTCCAGAGAGCACCCCTGCAATACCAGGCTCCAACTCTTACCACACTTTTTGGCCACCAAACCAAGACCGAAACACTAAAGTGGAGGAGTGTCCATATTCACCAAGGATATTCACACCTCCATGTTAGTTGCCCAACACAATGCATCTGAAGTTCTCCAGGTGCAAATAACACTAGGTAAGACTGCAATCCAAATTGTAGCTTGCTACAGATCCCCCACCATGCCCCAAGATTCTCCCTACACCTTTCTAAACATACTGGAAAAAAGATACAACCAAACACCCTAATACTGGGTAATTTTAACTACCCTGCTATTAATCATGTCATGTTTAATCATAGCCTCACCTCAGGCTTTGTGCCCACTGAGTGGCGCACAGCTACAGTTATCCCACTCCACAAGGGGGTATCCACCTTGGATCCTGGGAACTACCACCCCATCAGTCTGACGAGCCTGATCTGCAAGGGCATGGAATGCATTATCATGAAACTTATAAACAAAGACATTGGCAACCTTCAAACACTGGACCCCACCCAGTTTGTGATCATGAAGGGCTGATCTTGTCTCCTGAACCTGACTGACTTCTTCAAATCAGTCTTCAGAGATGTGGACAAGGGTAAGGCAGTCCACACAGCCTATCTGGACCTTGCCAAGGCCTTTGACACCACCCCCCCTCTAGAATCATAGATAAACTTACTAAGCTGGACATAAATCCCTACGTCACTCGATGGGTTGCCAACTGGCTTACTGACAGAACCCAGACTGTAAAAGTAACCAACTCCAAATCCAGCTCCAGACAAGTGACAAGTGGAGCACCTCAGGGTTCAGTCCTGGGACCACTCTTGTTTGGCATCTACTTCTCTGAAGTACAGGCTAACACTAAGGGACTCTGGCTAACAAAGTTCACAGATGACTGCAAACTGGGAGCCATTATTGAATCCTCAAATGATGTGGATATTCTGCAAAAAGGCCTTGCAGAAACAGATGTTTGGTGCCAGAGCCATGGGCTCAAGCTTAATGCCAAGAAATGTATAGTTATCCCCTTTGGGAAAAACTATGTACCCATGAATTACCACATAGGTGGCAGTACACTAAACACTGAAAGTGTGATGAGAGACTTAGGGACACAGGTGGACAATGGTCTGACCTTCGATAACAACATCACCACAACAGTCAGAAAATCCTTCTATGTGGCACACCTCAGCACTAAGGGCTTTTCATCCAGAAAAATGGAGGTCACTGTCCCACTGTACTCATCCCTCATTAGACCCATTATAGAGTACAATGCCCTATTTGGTATGTACCTCACAAGAAATCTGCAACAGCTGGAAAGGTCACAGAAATACCTCATTAAAGAATCACAGACCTAAAGCAGATGTTCTATCCTTACCATCTAAAAAAACTCTAGCTATACTCTGTGGCATATCATCTACTCAGAGGCGATCTCTGCTTAACATACAAGGCCATGTCAAACCCTGAGCTATTGGACATGCTCCACTTAAAGAAATCCCAATCCCTCAGTGTCACACACTTCAGGGATCTAAACCTTGTCATCACAATGAACAAAACATGCTGGAGGGATAGGTTCCTGACCCAGAGACTCCCCATATTCTGAAATAGACTGCCCATACATGTCAAGCAGAGCGCCTCCTTGGCCCTCTTCAAAAGGAAACTTGACGATTGGATGGGAGATAGGAAATTTACACCGGGGATCACGTCAGTCGCCCTGCTAGACAGGGGTTCAGGGAAGTAAACATTGTAGGAAGAAATATCCAGGGAATTGTTTGGCTAGGCTTGTATAGGCCCTAGGGCCGATAGCCTAGTACCAGCCTATGAACCTATGAACCTAAGATCTTGCTGGTATTTTGCAAAACATTAGCCTTAACTAGTTAAAGAAGCAGTAACTTTTACTCTCAAAGTAAATGTGTGAGCTCATCTGTTATTTGCACAGCTAATCTGTGTCAGTTATCTAGTCCAGATATAGAAGTTGTTAAGGATTCTATGAATAAATGTCCAGATCTTACTGAAGGTAAGTTAGCAGTGACTCGAAAGGGTTACCCATTTGGTTTGAATACTGCAGTCATAAAAGCATCTTTCTCTGCCTATTCACCTTTAATGAAGTTATTCACATGGAAAAGTCTTCCTTTTATACAACTGAGTTGCTGAATGCTATGTTTCCTGTCACCCCAGATGGCACTGGCAATGTTCCAAAAATCTAAGGCCACCTGGATTTGCTAACCGCCCCCAGCTATATGGATTCTTTGATAGCAGTGCAGCTTCTGTTCTGGTTACCTGGGAATTAAGATTTCTCTTAATGTGTGTTAAGATTCTGGAGTTTCTGTTCCTGAGACTGTAAGATTCTCTCAAGGGCCTCTATTATATGACATAATTTGCCAGTAAATATACTAGGGCTGAACAAGAATCACATCTCCCACTAGCTCATTGATTGAATTGACTACTCTGCAGTAAAAGCAATATTATGTGGAGATAAGATGTTGAATCTGTTGCCTTATGGACTAAAGTAGCTCTCTGCTCACTAGTAATTTACCAGCATGTTCACTATTTTGTCTTAGAGGTAGGATTAATTTAAAAATATAGATGCCTTAGTGTTTTTTATCACATGATTATGTATTACAACCTCATTTAAGCTTAGTGTTTGGAGAAATCTGTTAACTAGCTATAAATTATGTAAAGCTTATTACTTGACTGTTTTTTCCATCCTTCACTTCAAGTTTACCTCTCTAATCCTTAGTTGTCTGTGTTAGCTTATCAGTTAAAATATATCTTAAACATATACATATTATACCATATACAACTGCATTCAAGACAAGTTTACAATTAGAGGGGCGTGGCCAAGGATGAACACAGGATAGCAGCAGATTTCTTCAGCTCCACCAATTTCATTACATTGACAGGAATTAATTACTTAAAAAATTAATTTTTGAAGTAATTTTCTTTCTAAATATGTTTGTTTTATATAGTTCTTGAACTATATCTAAAAAAGAAAGGAAATCTTAATAATATTCCTGTCAGAAATTACTTTGGAAATTTTCCTGTCAGTTTATCAGTCTGAAATGAGTTCCAGTAAGACAAATTCTCAAGACTCCAGCATCAAGAAAGAACTTCAGTCTCT
>NC_056726.1:215698899-215778899 GCF_019279795.1 Protopterus annectens
TGTTTCTAGTATACCAGAAATACTAGATGAATTTAGAAATCACTTTCACAAAATTAACCATAATAATATTAACATGGAACCTAAAGATAAAATAAAGGAGTTTATAACCACAAATATGAATAAAAGCTTAATAAACAACAGATTAAACTATTGGACAAGAGTATTTCATATACAGAAGTTATTACACAAATAAATAAGCTTAAATCAAACAAAGCACCGGGTAATGATGGTATTATACCAGAGATATATAAAATCCTTTCTAAAAATACATATTCATTAATACATAAGGTTTTATTTTGGCCCAAACTGAGTTAATAACCCCCATCTTGGCAATATACATTTATTTCGCCAATTTTAAAACCTAATAAAGATCCAACTAGATGTTCTTCATATCGCCCATCTCATTACTTAATGTTGATTATAAAATGTTTATGAATATCTTTGCTGATAGATTGAAGACAATCATTCCGGCATTATAGATATAGATCAGACAGGCTTCATTGTAAATAGAAATACTTTTGATAATATAAGAAGAACTTTAACATTAATAGATTTTGCAAATAGGAAAAAGAAAGATTTAACACTTATTAGTCTTGATATAAGTTCAGCATTTGATTCAGTAAGTTGGGACTATCTGTTTACCTTAATGAAGTGCACAAACTTCTCGGATGCATTTGTAAATCTAATTGAACATTTATACAAAGGAACGTTGGCTTATATTAAGGTAGGAACATATGTTTCACAAAAAATACCCATTCTTAAAGGTACAAAACAAGGATGTCCACTTTCTCCACTATTATTCACTTTAGTAATGGAGCCTTGGGCTAATTTGATCAGAAACAATACTGACATAGAGGGTTTTGAAATAGATGAAAATACAACATCCAAAATTCAACTTTTTGCAGATGATGTTCTAATTACATCAGCAGGATCTAATTCTTCTATACAGTCTCTATTTGATAACATGATGAATTTTAAAAGTATTTCTGGTTTAATATTCAATGAAGAAAACACTAAAATACTACCTATATATACACGAAAAAATATTCTCATTAGTGATTTTACTAAATATGTACCCAATTCAGGTCAGATAACTTATTTAGGTATAATACTATCTAAAGATATTAAATCTATTATATATAATAATTATAATACCTGTTTTCTTAATATACAAAATCTTTTTAATACCTGGAATAATATGTTTTTTACTATGGAGGAGAGACATACAATTATTAAAATGATAATATTCCCTAAGATTTTATACTTAATACAATCAATAATACTTCCACCTACAAAAATAATTATCAAGAAACTGAACACACTAATGTTAAATTTCTTATGGGCACCTAATAGACCTAGGATTGCATTAAAGAAACATACTAATAGCTGGTCTCAAGGGGGTGTTTCTTTTCCAGACTTTAATTTATATACTATCTCTTCTATTGTAAAAGTTATTACTTTATTAATAGATCAGTCATATGTCACAAAATGGAAAGATTATTGGGAGCTAATTAGTATACACTTCATGAAAATCTCCTTAACACATAAAAATATGATTGTAAATAACTCCATGTTATGGTTACTAAAGGAATTTTGTACTTCACCTATTACACCTAAACATATGGTTTGTTACCCATTAAATATTATTATTAGTTATCGTAACTTTATATTCATGCACCCTAAGTATAGGGAATGGAATTTTATTGTATTTCCTATAATGTATACTCAGGGTATGCTTTTGTCATCTACTTCTGAAGGAACTCATTTAGCTATAGATAATGATCTAAAGTACTGGTATCAGTTGATATCTGATAATAAAGTTAAAAATCTAGATTTCTTAAAACAAGAATTTGATCTAAGAGAAACTTGCTGGTTAGAGGTTCAGACCTTTAGACAACATCTCATTAATAAAATAGATTTAATGTCTATAACTGTTAAAGAATCTATTCCAACACTGATTGATTACTTGATATTAAATTTACAACATAAAGTTTCTGATAAAGGTAAACTTTCATACATACATAAAGTTATCAGACAAGAAACTTTTTACAGTGTAGATTCATACTGGAATTATTTCACTTCTATTAATGGGGACCCACCAAATCAACAATATAAACAATATATATTGGAATCTGCTTATAGAACTATGTCTTCCATTGTCTGGAGACTTTATACATGGAAATTTTTACATAGATCTTTTTATACACCTTTGATGATGAATAAAATAAATAATAAAGATAATATATGTAAGAGATGTAATGTAGAAATTAATGCTGACTGGGCTCATATGTTTTATGACTGTATAAAATTGAAAGAATACTGGAAGTCAATTAATGAATTTTTGCAGGCTCTTTTTAAAGATAATTTCATTATTTCTAAATCTCTTATATTATTCAACACACCTGTACATCAAAGTGTTAAAAAGGTTAAGCTTCCCTTGTTATGGTCTATTCTAGCAGTGGCTAGGAAAATAATAACTAGAAATTGGATTTCAGATACACCTCCTTCGTTCAATGAATTTAAAAATGTTATGAATATAGTGTGCCATATGGAAATAAACACAATTAGGACTAGAACAAATAGAAAAACATCTTATTTTATTGTATGGGATAATTTACAAAATTTGTTAAAAAAATTTTAATTTCAATAGCATGGTATTTTAGTTTAATTAATTGATCTGATTGTAGTAGATGTCTTTGTAAATACTTTAGCTGTTTTGTTGAATATTATAATAATACCTATTTTTAATTACTTGTATAAAATTGTTATGATATTTCTCTTATATGTTAAAACAATAAACCTGTTTTGAAAAAAAGACAAGTTTACAATTCAACACCATTCAGTCCTGCAAATGCCAAATTTACAAATTTGGCATTTGGAATGATACTGATTTCCACCAGTTCAAGGCTGTGAGGAATAAATCCTTGACTATGAGCCAGATAAAGCAGGGTGGGTTACTGACCATATCGCTGGAACAGACAACTGGGGCAGATGAAAATGAGTAAGTGAGACCAGTTCACCTATCCTGGATAAATGGAGACAGAACAACCCTTTGCAATGCTGACACCTTTTGTAGGCTAATTGGTGATGCAGCAATCTCTTTGAGATGAGATATATACCCTCAGCAAACTGTCACTCACTATAGACATGATTTATTTCATGCGTTGTTGCCTCACAGCAAGAGGTTCTCCCGTTCGATTCCCGGCTGGAGTGCGGGGAGTGCCTTCTGTGTGGAATCTGCATGTCCTCCCCGCGGTTGGGTGGGCGTTCGAAAGACATGCATAAATGGGTGTGCCTTCATTGAAGGTTGAACATTGGGCTGGCACCTCAGCGTTCATCAAAATCTGCTGCCAATCATTTGCAGACCAGAGTTCCGCTGTGGCGACCTCTAACCGGGAAAAGCCGAAAGACAATAACAACAAGATTGTGTATGTCTCACCAAACATGGTATTGTGGGATATTGCATGCATCAGGCTGTCATGCAGACTAATTTATTATAGGGTCAAGAAAGAAAAAACACAATGGCTCTTTGGTTGATAGCATTTTTAGGTCACCAAATTTCCACTTGGAATGAATGTGCAAGTTACATCAAGGGAGGGCTGACAGTCAACAGACAACTGGTGGAAAAAGATATAAGAAACACAAACATTGTTATTTTCCCTTCTCCATCTCAGTTGAACACTAAAATTATTACTGCAAGCTATACCATTTCTAATGTATGGACCTTTCTTCACAGACTCATCCCTCATGAAAATGAGACCCTTTAGACTGGGTAGCTAGAACCTAAAGACAAGCAAGGTGTTATAACAGTTTTCTAACTTCCTGAGAGAAAGCATATTTTTATCCACATTTTAGAATATTAGGTCATGACGTGAGTAAGAAATTCTTCTAGATGTCTGGGAAAAGCATCAGAAGTAATCCATCTTTTAGCAAGTGGCTTTAATCGAGACAACCAGTTATTAACATCGCTCATCCACTGCAGTTTCATTTCTCTTGCATTGTTGAGATACCATCAAGCACTTTTTAACTCTTCTCTTCCTGACAGGTGGAATCTCTATGCAACTTCACTGCAGATTTATAGGTTCATAGGTTCATACTAGGCTATCTGCCCTAGGGCATTTATAAGCCTAGCCAGAATGTGTTTGGCTTTCGCCACCCATTTTAAATTTATTTTGCTATGCCCTTTTTCGAGGTCAGCATACTGTGCCTCTGTCTAACAGTGACACAGAAGTGATACCCGGGGTAAACCTACGATCTCCCATCCACTCATCAAGATTCCTCTTGAAGAGAGTCAATGAGGGACTCTGCCTAACCTGGACTGGGATTTTATTCCAGAGTGAAGGGAGCCTCTGGGTTATGAATCTGTCCCTCCAGCATGTCCTATTTATTTCAGTGCTGAGGTTCAAGTCTCTCAAGTGCGTAGCTCGATGGGATTTGGATTTTCTGAGGTGCAGCATGTCCATTAATTCCGGGTTGGACATGGCTTTATACGTCAGGCACAGATCACCTCTGAACAGGCAGTATGCCATTGAGTAGAGCTGGAGTTTCTTTAACTTGGCAGCATATGGCATCTGTTTGAGCCCTTTGATCCTCTTGGTGAGGTACTTTTGGGGTCTTTCCAGTTGCTGCAGGTGTCTGGTAAGGTACATCCCAAAAGGGGCATTGTACTCAATTATGAGCCTGATGAGGGATGAGTAAAGAGGCACGATGACATCCCCTGATCTAGATGTGAATCCCTTCATGATTAGGTGGGCTATATAAAATGTTTTTCTAACCACTTTGGCCATGTGGTTGTCAAATGAGAGACTGCTATCAACTTGGGTCCCCAGGTCCCTAATTACTTCTTCTGTACTTAATGGATTACCACCTATGTGGTAATTTGTGGGCACTGTTTTTGCCAAAGGGATGACTATACACTTTTGGCATTTAGCTTGAGGCCATGGCTCTGGCACCAGTTGTCTGTTTCTATGAGGCCCTTTTGGAGGATGCTTGTGTCGGCTGGAGAGTCGATTATGGCACCCAGTTTGCAGTCATCTGCGAACTTGGTCAGCCACAGTCCTTCCATGTTGGCCTGTACCTCCAAGAAATATATACCGAACAAGAGTGGTCCCAGGACTGAGCCTTGTGGGACACCACTTGTAACTGGTTTGGAGTCTGACATGGCTCCAGCAATTCTAACCATGTGGGTTCTGTCCATGAGCCAGTTTGCAATCCATCTAGTGACATAGGGGTTTATATTTAAGCTGGTGAGCTTATCTATAATGCCCGAGTGGGGTATTGTATCGAAGGCTTTTGCGAGGTCCAGGTAGGCTGTGTGGTCCACCTTCCCCTCGTCAATGGCCTTGGTGACTGTTTCAAAGAAATCAACCAGGTTTAAGAGGCAGGATCTGCCCTTAACAAAGCCAAACTGGGTAGGATTCAGTGTTTGTAGGTCCCCAATATCTTTATTTATGAGGTCCATGATGATCCTTTCCATAGCTTTGCAGACCAAGCTAGTCAGGCTTATGGGGCGATAGTTTCCAGGATCCGTTGAGGCACCACCTTTATGGAGAGGGACCACTGTTGCTGTACGCCAGTCTTTGGGCACATATCCTGTAGTAAGGCTGAGATTGAACAGTAGTTTTATGTTTGGGTTTAGCTCTTCATGGAGTTCATGTAGGATGCAGCCCGGGACACCATCTGGTCCCATTGATGCTGTGTTTTTGCTTTGGAGAGGGAGGCTCTTACCTGAGCATCTGAGATGTCAGGGGGGCAGCACTCTGCTGGGATAGATATTTGCCCTTTTGGTGGGAGGGGAGAAGTTAGCGCTGAACCTGCCAGCGAGGATGTTGGCAATGTCTGTGGGTTTGGTGTATTTTTTGTCATTTTGGACTAATTCTGAGCATATCTGGGAATTACCACCCAGGTTCCTAACATAACTAAAGAAAGCCTTGTGATTATCCTTAGTGTCCTGTGCAATTTTTCTCTCGAAGCTGGCCTTAGACAATTTTATGTGTGCCCGTAGTTTTTGCTAATACTGATCAGTGATGCCTTCCCTTTTTGGGATTTTGCTCTATCATTTAGTAGCTTCCTCCTTCTATTGTATAGTTTGTTTATGGCTGGGGTCCACCAGACAGGACGTCTGCCTTTGGAGGATTGGGTCTTGGTTTTATTTGGGATCGATGATCCATGCATTCCTGAAGGTGTTCATAGAATGCGTTTATAAAGGATTCTGCGGTCTGGGCCGTATTTTCCACAGGCCTGGGGGCTTTGAAGGATTCCACCTCAGTTTTGAGGAGTGTGAAATTTGCTTTAGAGAAGTTTTTCACTGTAGTTTTCTGGGCAGGGGGTGGGGTCGGGATGTGAATATCCAGTGAGATTAGTTTATGGTCTGATCTTACCAGTGAGGGATACACTTCTGGTCTGGAGCATAGAGTCCCCATGTTGGTGATGATCAGGTCCAGTATGTTTTCCCCTCTTGTGGGAGTGGTAAGAAGTTGTTCCATAGCATTTGAGTTTATACATTCTAGGAACCTTTGGGCTAGGGTGTTGGAGCTAGAGTAATGCTCCCAGTCTATGTTTGGGTAGTTGAAGTTGCCCAATATAATGGTGTTTGGAGAGACCTTCATATTTTCCAGTGTTCTCAGGAAGATTGCACTGTTAGCATGAATCACAGCACTTGTGTTTGTTTGCTTTGATAGTTTCCCTTATACAAAGGGAAAACCTCCCCTTCTGATTTATCTCTCCTGTCTATGAGCAGTGGCACCTGTCATCGTTGTACTACGGCATGTTGACATTTTTTCCTGATTCCATTTCAATGTATTATTCTTCAGTCATATCCAATAAGTTATGTAGCTCTTTTTGCTAAACTGTGTGAATGGTGAACATTGCTTTCCATTTGGTTTTCTACTTCCCTATTTGTCTTCATGCTTTTATATGTTGACTTTTTTTCCTTATTAATGACTAGTCACCTCAATATTTTGTTTTTTAATAGAGAATACATCACTAATTCTCAGATATTAGAGAAAGACAGTGTATAATATCCTTGATGCTTTTGTATGCCCCATGCCCAGTGTAGTTTAAATTCTTGCTTCTGAAGCATTTCAAGCTTGTCTGTTAGAGATCTGATTCTTATCATGTACCTACACAGACCATCAAAATGTATCCATCCATTTTACTGTTGATGTCACAGAGAAGTGAAGGGCATGAGATCTATAGCAGTTGTACAACCATCTCTTGCATCCCATGATGAAAGTATATAAAACTCAGCCAATCATAACATAGGTTGACAGCACTTTTGAGAATGTTATGTGTGTTATTGTGTCAATGCTTATTTACTGAATCTTCAACCCATTTTACTTAGTACCCCCTTTCCCACCAGGTGGTCTATCTCTACATGAACAATGATGTCCAGTTTTCTGGCAGCCACTTTTGCTGCCAGCATTTGTTTTCCATAAATGCATGGTACACACACTTTATCTTTCTACTTCTTCTCTAGCATCCTCCTACAGACATTTTCTACTTTTCTGTCTTATGGTTCCTTAAGTGAATATCCACTGATGAGCTTTCCAATGTCCTTCCTGGTCTGCACTTTGTGTGCCTTCATCAGTATAATCTATGCCAAAGCCGCATTAGAATTATGGGATGGAGCTGCTATTATGTTTGCCGTAGCCCCCTCACAGCCTTCAGTGGTTATGCTGTGACTCATTTTATGCAGTTCCAGATGCCGTAGTAATTGCTTTTGTGGTACCTTCTCTGGAGTGGAGGCCTAGCTAATCTTGGTTACCTGCAACTTGTGATAAGAATGAGAGCATTACATTTGATACTGATGCATGTAATCCCCAAAACATTTCTGTTATCAGCATTTTAGTACCTCAGAATCTGGTGTGCTGCAGATGCAACTTCATCCCAGGATTATCACCCTTGCTCCTTATGGATAGGTGCAACATGAAAATGTCCTAACATATCCTTGTTCTTCCCATCTCTGGGTTATTTGTACACAGGATAAGGGCTAAAAATTACCACAGCAATGAAGGGCTGGTCTTCTTGAGATCCTCACAGATCAATAGCCATAGTAAGTACCTGTGAACCTATGAATCTATGTTAAGCTTTATGTTTGGGTTGTGGAAATTGAAGAAAAGGAAGATGGTGAGTTTTTTCTATTCTACACTCTTCCTCTTTTCTTCAGGTCTCCAGGTTTGTGTGACATTATTGTTACTATATATAAAGAATCAGGTGGTGGTGTGTATAGTGGCAGAACTCCCACAGTTGAGAGAGTCATAGAGAGATTGCCCATCTCTCAATTATTTCAAAGTATATTTTCATTGATTATCTAGGAGTGCAATTACATCTACTAGTAGATATTTTAGGTTCAGTTAATTGCATTTTGGCTTAGCAAATGTGGCTAATCATAGTAAATCCAATAAGAACCACTTTGCCTCTTGTTAAAGCTCATTAATGTAATACAATTATTATATCTTTTTTTGTTTGCAGTTGTCTTATCAAATCAATGATCAAACAAGCATTAAAAT
Organism: Protopterus annectens; assembly: GCF_019279795.1. NCBI lineage: Eukaryota > Metazoa > Chordata > Ceratodontiformes > Protopteridae > Protopterus > Protopterus annectens. The sequence continues at coordinate 215,707,410 of NC_056726.1, forward strand.
ATCCCATATTAATCATGTTGTGCAATATTTAACTGCCAAAGTCATTGCTAGGGATGTGGGACCATATGGTGAGAACAAAATGTCCTTTGATCACAATGTACCTACTACTGTAACAAAGTCGTTTTGTCTTTGCACAGCTTATGTCTAAAGCAATGGCATTCAGGTTCAGAAGTGTAATCATTCCACTGTACTCAAATTCATTAGGTTGATCATTCAGTAAAATATCCCTTTTGGTATCTACTTATATAAGACATTTCACAGATGGAATGACCACAATACTTACTTACTACAAAAGTCAAGGGTCTAAATCATAAAAAGTATGTGAACCATCTCAAAGCCTTGCACCTTTTCTTGCTATCACACAGGCTAATGAGGGGTGACATCTGTCTTCTGTATAGTGCTTCAACTCCATAATCCCATTAAAACCTGTAATTCAAACATCCCATAGTAGATAAATACAAATATAGGAGTGAAATTTCCGAGCCAAAATAATGTAGTGGTTAGAGTCCTGGATTTACATGCAGGCATTCATGATTTGAGTACCAAAACAGGCAGCTTATTTTTATATGGGACGGTAGTGTTAAAATTATTTTTGTAAACTTAAATTATGTACTAACTGTTTTCTATCAACCAGGGTAGTGTAGCTGGTGTACAATGTAAGTGTGAGTGCATATAACATGTGAAACCACCCATGTACACACAAGTGTCCCATATAGTACCGTCACACCCCTTGCCAATGTAAGGAAAGCCCATAGAGAAATGTCATGTAAAGTATATCATATACACTTAATAAATGAAGTCAGTCCTCTGATAAATTAAAAAAAATAAAAGTGAGCAATGGTTAGCAATGCTCAGCTATGCTTAGCAAGTGTAACCATTGCTAAGATGTGAATGCTAAGCAGCAGGCAGCTCAGCTAAGTGGATTTGCCCACTGCTAAATAGTGCTCAACAACTTCACCTTTAAGCAATGTTAAAACCAGCTTAGCGGATCTGAGCGCTGCTTAGCAGAGTTTAACTTTTCAAAATGGTCCAATGACAGCAAAGGGCAGGAATATCTCACTATTTAAATGGCACAGGTGGGAATACAGCAATAATCTGTTATAGGCCATCTGTGCAGATACAATGGCTTGTGTAGGAGAGGGAGTGCAATGCTGGAGCATTCGGCATTCCAGGGTCATGGTTGGACTCCTAGTTAAGAACCATGAGGAGAGACTGCTTGCAGGGTCAGTACCAGGGCTCCCAATAAAAAGCAGAGGGCTGGGACCTTATCGCATGTGACCTCACCAGTGCTACTGCATCTCCCGGACTGGTGAGCAGGTATGGCGCCACTATGCCAATCCAAGGCATAGGAAGGGGGTGCTCTTGGACCAGTGGATCCAAGATTGATGAGCATAGAATGCTCCAGTACTGTGTAAGTATCACTATCAAGTAGTTTGTAGCAAATAGCCTGAGAATGTGATAGACAGATATGCATAATGTATGCTTTCCTCCTCTACACCTACAGCAGAGAGGGCTGTGACCATGGAAGCCCATGGTGGCAGACTGCTGAGGCTGCACTGACAGGCTGGTGAGTACAAATCTATTTTGCAGTATTTTGCTAAAATAGCTAATATGGGTAATAGGAAATACACCACAGGGATCACTTCTGTGGTTCTGCTTGACAGGGGCACAGGAAAATAATTTTCTTGGGTGGCGAAAGCCAGGGTACCTTTTTGGCTAGGCTTGTATAGGCCCTAGGGCCAATAGCCAAGTACCTACCTATGAACCTATGTAGAAGGAGTACATTGCATATTGCTAGTAGGTATACTGTTACTGTGTGAACTGAATAAATAAAAAACTGACTGATGAATATTGAACTACAATAAAGACCCTTAAAAAAACTGTTGTGATGATTTTGGTATGTTGTTATAAACATATATAGAATGTATACAGGTTATTCACAGCAAATATGGGCTGTGACAGCATTCATTAACCGAGGTGCATCTATGAACAAGCTGTTAGGAGAAACAGTAGATAGTGTAGCTGTACAACAAGATATACATTAAATGTGAAATCTATACTGCACTAAGCTCTGAACCCTGAATAGTAATATGTCAAGTACCTTGTGTTAACCTTTGCCTTCCAGGTTTTAGTAATCCAAAGGAGTAATGCACAGTACAATAACTATCTGTCATGCATGCATCACAGAAGTACAAGTTCAGACTAACCAAGAGACTATTAGGCAGAAACCATTAACACACAAGACAGCAGTTCCCCAGTAGCTCAGTGTGATAAGAAATAGCGTAGTTGTTAATTTAGCACACCCAGACACGGTTCGAATCCAGTGACTGATACTAAGATGTGTGCATATCTACACACACGAAATCAGAAATAAATGTGAAAACAGTCTGGTAGTGTTAACAGATATTTTCCCCACAGGTTTTACAGGTAAGTAAATGTTGCCAGTAGCTGTATGAAGGGTATACTAATAAACAGTGTACAACTGTTCAATTGTCCCACCACATGCCTGCAAATGACAGCAGGCTAGGTACATACAATATGCACTCTCCCCGAATAATACCTCTCAACTGTACAGATATTCAATGAATGTCCAGATATTTGTCCCATATTTTTGGTCCATTTTACATAAAGTAGTGGTGTCATGGCAAATCTGTGGCTAACCATTATAGACTGAAGGTGGAAAATAATGATAGACATACAAGTGTCAAATATCATATCCATCAGAAAAGCCATGCAAATGCAAAACCTGTTATTTTATCAAATTTCTAGGTTTGTAAGAGCAATATCCAAAAACGTCCATATTTATGGGCCTTTGTGCCACTCCTTTGTATGGCTTTGTCCAGATGTCATGCTCCAAGAGGTTGAGAGGTATGTTTCCGATACATGTCTCTCAAGTGTCATGCTGTCATGGCTAGTGGTCACTGCTACAAATAATCCTGGATACAGATAGGAAACCAGTTGATGTATGCCAGCAGCATACTCACATAGCAGTTCAGAGTACCCCTCCTGTGCTAGATATGTAACCCTGACATGTACGAGTCCTCTCTAGTCATGTACATAGAGTTGTCACAGTTTGCCTCATAGCATTCCACGCTAACAGTTTAGTAGGTATGTTTGTACTACAGAAGCTATGGCCATAGGTAAATGTAATGTGAGGGCAGACCCATAGAGTATTGAGCAGTACTGTTTTGGAAATTAGAAGCATAAAACGTTGTTAATGGATTTTCTGCCCCCCCCATCTGCATCAATAATTATTATACATATTCTGTGGGTATGTTGTGCTCCACCCAAATGTTGGGACGTGTGTTATATTATTATTAATATGTTTGATTGTTTGCATGTTAACATATCTTGTTCAAATATCATTGTTGGTGGCCTGTTGCCGTCAATGTTACTGGCATGTGGTTAAGATGCATACTGTTGTTCCATTCATGTATGTGTTCTGTTTGCTTTGCTATTGTTTCAAATCTATTTTATGGGGTTATTTGGAACACCCATGCATGCTGTTATAACTAATCTTGAAATGTGTTGTTCATGACTACCCAACATATTTTTAAAATGACAACACCATAGCCATTTGGGAAGGCAGATCCCAGTGGATCCATCTGTCCCACCTCATCTGGCCATGCACCAGGCCCCAGCAAGTCTGGGACCCAACCCAGATGCCTCCTCATCTGCTGGACCTGCACCACCTTTGGGAGGAACCACCACAGGAGAAGGGGCCCATCCCCCTGGGAGCGGGTGTAGACAGGAGGCCGTCACCCACAGCCAGGTCTGGGGATTGGAGCACAGCACCTTGCGATCCAAGTTTGGAGAGCAACTATGCCAGATTGTGGGGCAACTTGCACACCTTGAGTGACAGGCTGGCCCTCCTGTTCAGCCCCCAGCACAGCCATCTTTAGGCCCATGAAGGTGCAGTGGTGAATACCCATGGGTGGGTATTTCAGTCCCACTGTAACCATATGGGGGCTCACGGACTTAGGATTCCCAACCACCCTCCACGTCAAATATGTTTACCCCCTCATGTGTCATATACTGGCCCTGTCTGCTGTCTAGTCTGTCTTGTCTGTCTCCCTACCCAACTTACCTCCCCAGACATACCTACAATCCTTCCCCAACATCCCACTCTCACCTTAAAAAAAAAGAAAAGGGCATCTGTCCCAAAAAAATATATATATCACCCCCTACATAGCTGTTTATTCTGCATACATGTCCACTGGACACATGTAATCTAGTCCAATTGGCCTGACAACACATTTCTGTTGTCCTCACTCCTCTCTCTGGGGTTTGAGTGTCCAAATTCACATTCAAATTCTGTTCAAATGCACAACTGTTGCTGTATATGACATGGACAGCTATGGTCCTTCCCTACACCTGCCCTGCACATTCCTTGCTATCTTTCATATTGTTCTTCCCTCTGCATGCCCCCTTTTCACCACTTTCCTATCACCCCTTTTTCTTTTCTTTTAAAAAAATTAGCATGGGTGTAAGTGTGAGTAAGTGGGAATAAGCGAGTTTGGGTGATGCTAAGTGAAGCCGACATAGTTTAAGCATCTGTATGGTTAACTGTGTGTTGGCATAACTTAGCATCACACAAAACTATGCACATCTACTTACAACTGCTTTAATCACTATGGTTTCATCAGCCACTGTTCTGCCTAGCAACAACAGAATCAGCCCTACCAAGTCTCCAACCCAGGTCCTCCATGTACACCATAGTCAGAGCAATGTACCACTACACCATTTGAGCCAAATGGATTGCTAATGCATTTTGAAGGATATCATGCAGTAGAGTCATTCAACAGTAGGGAAAAGAATCTATAGAATCAGTCAGGTTGGTATATATACATATACACATGTATATATGTATGGTGATGCATATATATGGAAAAATATATACATAATATAAATAGAAATACACATATAAAATATACACACACAAACACATACACACATATATATATATATTTATATATATGTATATATATATATATATATATATATATATATATGTATATATATATATATATGTATATATATATATATATATATATATAGATCTATATACACACACACAGACGCACACATATATATATATATATATATATATATATATATATATATATATATATATATATATATATATATATATATATATATATATATATACGCTCATAACATGTAGTGGAGTCATGGAGTCATACCTCAGGGCCATACCTCATCATCATCATCAGCATCAGCCCCCTTTATCCCATTTTTTTCTACATAGAATTAGGGTATCGGGTTAACTGTCGCCAACTTTCTGGATTTAGTGCCACACTCCTGCCTTTTTCAACACTCATGCCTGATTGTCACAGATCTTCTTTCTCACAATCCATCCACCTCTTTGCTGGACATCCTTGCATCCTCTTACCTTCTAACTGTCTGTCTCAAATCTTCATCACCAGATTGTCTTCTGCTTTTCTATACATGTACCCAAACCACCGTAATCTGTTGTCTTTGATCTTTTCTGCAATTGGAGGTACTTTGGCTTCTGCTGTTATGTCCTCATTTCTTCATCTGCCCCACAGTGTGCATTCTACCACCTTTCTCAGGCACTTCATTTCCATCTCTAACTTCTTCAACTGTTCTGCCTTTACTGCCCAGGTTTTTGTATCATACAGTAGTACTGGTCTCACCACTGTCTTGTACACCTTGCTTTTTAGCTTCTTTGGCATTCTTCTGTCATAGACTATACCTGATACGCTATGCCAGTTGGCTTCAGCCCCTCTGATTGTAGCTTTGACTTCTTCATTCAGACTTCCCTTTTCCTCAACCACCCCTCCTAGATTCTTGAAGCTGTTTACCTGTTCCACTATCTTCCCTTATATCTCTATTCTCAGTTTCTTCTTATTTCCCCAATTTTCTGCCATTACCACTGTCTTATCTGTGCTTAGTTTCATCCCATGTGCCTTCAGATATGCATTCCATTCTCCTATCCTTTGCTGAAGTTCTAGCTCAGAGTCTGCCTGTACTGCTACATCGTCTGCATACAGCAGCTTTGTTGAGCTGTCCCTTCCAACCTGTTTGCTAATGTAGTCCATCACCAGTATGAACAGCAGTGGGCTCAGAGCTGAACCCTAATGTACACCCACTCTCACTGGGAACCCTTCTCTGAGGCCGAACACTGTTTGTACTTGAGTCACTGGGTCCTTGTACATAGCTTGCACTAATTCTACCAATGTTTCCAGGACTTCAAACCACCACAGTACTGCTCAGATTAGCTTTCTTGGGACCTTGTCATATGCTTTCTCTAAGTCTAGGAATGCCCAGTAGGACTCTGTCCTCATTTCTAGCTTCTTCTCAAGTATCTGTCTCAATGCAAACATTGGGCCAGTTGTGCTGCATCCTGATCTGAATCCAAACTGTTCATCTCCCATCTTATATTCTATTACTCTGCGTATCTGTTTATCAATCACTCTCTCCAGAACTTTCATGCAGTGCGGTAGGAGTTTGATCCCTCTGTACTGCCCACAGTTGTGGATGTCCCCTTTGTTCTTGTACACTGGCACAAGTTTGCTTATTCTCCAGTCATCTGGGATATGCCTTTCTCTCCACACTGCCAAGGGACATACCTCTCAATCCTTTAGTGCAAGAAATCTAGCCAAAGGCTGTCCAAATGGGGGGACAATGGGACAAAATTAGGGACATATTTTAAATACTGCTCTTATAAATGTAGAATGTTGCCAGAGTGACATGGTGTGTTTCACCATACATGTTCTGAAGGATGTGAGTTCTGAGAATGAAATGTATGTCATAATTTACTGACAGAAATTCACAGATCATCACCGTGATTTACCAGAGAAATAAAAAAAAATGAATCTGTGGAACAGACCAGAAATATGAGCAATAAATCTGGACATTCTGACACAATCAGGCCAGTCAAGAGTTAGGCTCAGAATCCCATAGTCCAATGAATTTGGACCAAGCCTGACAAAGTGGGGGGATAAAGCCATGAAAATAAAGACATATCTGAAATAGTGTAGTAGATAAGCTGACACAGTTGCTGTGGTAACACCCTCCTGTATGTCTCAACATATATTAACTAAAATAGCACAAGTCCGACACTCAATTACTTCTCACTAGTTAGTGACTTAAATCCTCAAATCATGCCACCGATGTATCAAAAATACACAACACTTATGGGGGCTAGGCAACAGTACATCCTACAAATATCTGGACATAACATCACATTAGGGAAACTACACTCAGCTGCTAAGCATGTCACCAAGCACCATCCAAGCTACAGTTAGACTGACATGACACTAACCCAAATCTGCTATGGGGAATTACACATGTATTTGCAAATAAATCAGGCACTACAGAGATGTAACAGCACTGAAAAACAAACACCAGTGTGAAAGTGCATATCCACAAACATTTCCACCACAGTCACAGTGACATACCGGTAAGCCAAATGAGCAGTACAGTAAAAGGACTGTATGAGCAAAAACATCTCAACATGATTGCCACTCACACACTACCCATACATATACTGTCCCACTTCAGAGTGTAGTATGACACCTGACCATGGTATGGGGCATGTCTCAGTCTGCCCCTACAAACATATACAGCTGATAGACCACCAGAAACTGGAGCATCATGCACAGGCAGATAGAAAAGGACCTGTAACATATGCATCTACCCACCTCCCTACACAGGCCACATAACATTGACACACTACACTGCTACTCAGTCCTGACAGTCTGTCAACAATCGCCAGAAATACATAGACCTCTCAACTGTTCAGAGTCCCACAGAATGTCCAGGCTTAGTCCTCATATATAAGGCTTCTTACATATAAAATGTCTGGCATTCTGATGCATCACTGTGATGGTATCAGGAATGAAGGCACTAAATAATGATATACCCTACCTATCAACCTCTTACTGCATGACATCTGGACAAAGCCTCACATACTTGGGGGGCAGAGGCCCAAAAACAGGGACATATGTGAAATATTGCTGTTATAAACTGAGACAGTTGCTGGTATAACAGGGTTTGATCTTTTCTGAAGGATATAAAGTCAGAAACACAAATGGATGATACCATTTACTGACTGCAATCCCCACAGTATGCTACTGATTTTCCAAAGACAAAAAAATGTCTGAGGAACACACCAAACATGAGAATCCCAAATCTGGCCATTCTGCAGATATCCCTACAGTTGAGAGTTATATCAACCACATAACACTGTCAGACTTAAAATCATGCAGAAAAGCCATGTCCACACAAACCCTGTTAAACTAGCATTAATTCAACTGTATAACAGCAATACTCACACTCTGTCCGTCCCTATGTCTGGAACATTCCCCCCAATTTGTTAGGATGTCTCCACAGTTTTTGTTGTAAGAGGTATTTCCAACTTCCCTCTGTGATGCTATTGTTCACAAACCTCCATGAAGTCCTCCTCAGAGGCAAGGAAAAGGGGCAATGCCCACATGAAGTACTTGATTATAGGAGTATGTTGCCATGCCATTGGCTATAGGAATAACACCACAGCTGTTGTGCATGCAGTTAGCAAAGTGGGACACCAACTGGTGCACAGGCCATCAGCTGCTCATGAGCATCACCTAGAAAAGGCATGCTGCTGCCTATGCAAAACAGATGTATACCCTACATCTGGGAGAGAGAGACAGAGAGAGAGAGAGAGACAGACAGACAGACAAAGACACCAATCAACACATATTGGAATCAACCAACAATGCTTGGAAAAAAAAGGTATGTCAAACAAGTAAGCATGGGAATGAAATGCAGAAGGGAGTATGTAATAATGGGAACTAAAAAGTTCAACAAATATGTCTCAACAAGACTTGCTGTACTGATATATTACTGATAAGAACCTATGGCCATAGCATCTGGGTCTGCCTGCAGTGACTAGGATCACAGCTCAGGCCCCTGAGTCACCTCAGGATAGGATGGTTAACATATGACTACTACTGGAGTGTGTGCTGAACAATACTGACTGTGACACTGCTAGGTCAGCTACTGGGATGTCATAGATATCCATATGTTAATTCTGTATACAACTATGATATACATGTTTGTCTCAGAAATGTGAGAGACCTATACAGGGTATTTGCATAGTGAAATACTGTTGCAGATGTGTGTGTTGAACTGAATGTGATATACTGAGCTCATACCATTCAACTGTCCAGTGTTATCCACAATGACCATATGTATGCCTCATATTTGTAGTCATTTACTCATAGAGTTATGTTACATCTGGCAAATAATTGGCAACATGTCAAGACTGACATTACAACATCAATTCTCTTTCTTTTAGCTGTGCCCGTTAGGGGTCTCCACAGCGGATCATCTGTCTCCATTTCTTCCTGTCCTCTGCATCTTCCTCTATCCATACACCTTTTATCATAGGCCTTCCTCTTTTCTTTGTACCTGGGAGTTTCATCCTTTTCCCAATATACTCAACATCCCTCCTCAGCACGTCCAAAACAAACAAATTCCGCTACTCTCTGGGTTTGTCTCCAAACTGTCCAGCCTGGGCTGACCCTCTAGCATACATATTCGTAATCTTGTCCAGCCTTGTCACACCCAGTGCAAATCTTAGCATCTTTAACTGTGCCACGTCCAGCTCTGACTCAATGTCAGTGCCACTGTCTCCAACCCATATAACATAGCTGGTCTCACTACCATCTTGTAGACCTTCCCCTCTCACTCTTAAAGGTACGCTTCTCTCACAAATCACACCTGACACTCTTCTACACCCTCCCAATCCTGCCTGTACTCTCTTCCTCACCTCCACCCCACACTCATCATTATTCTGAACTGTTGAGCTCAAGTATTTCAACTCATCCACCTTTGCACACTCTACTCCCTGCACCCTCAACATTCTTCTATCCACCCTCCCATTCACACACATTTATTCAGTCTTAGTCCTGCTGACCATCATTCCTCTCATCTTCTCTCTAGAGCATATCTCCACCACTCCAGGGTCTCTTCAACATGCTCCTTACTCTCACTACAGATCACAATGTCATCTGGAAACATCACAGTCAACAGGGGACTCCTGTCTGATCTTGTCTGTCAACCTGTCCATCACCACTGCAAATAAGAAAGGCTCAGAACTGATCCCTGATGTAATCCCACCCCCACCTTAAATGCACCTGTCACTCCCACCACAGAACTCACCGCTGTCACACTACCCTTGTACATATCCTGTAGCACTCTTACAGATTCGTCCGCCATTCCTGACTTCCTCATACAATACCACAACTCTTCTTTAGGCACCCTGTCATATGCTTTCTCTAAGTTTACAAAGACACAATGCAACTCCTTCCAACCTTTTCCATACTCCTCCATCAACACTCTCAAAGAAAACATTGCATCTGTACTGCTCTTTCCTGGCATGAAACCATACTGCTGATCACCAATCCTCATCTCCCTTCTTAACCTAGCTTCCACTAGTCTTTCCCATAGCTTCATGCTGCGACTGATCAATGTTATCCCTCTGTAGTCACTACAGCTCTGCACATCACCCTTATTCTTATAATCTGTACCCAAACACTTTTTCTTCACTCCTCACACATACTCTCACTTTCCAAGATTACACAAAACAATCTGGTTAAAAAGACCACTGCCATTTCTCCTAAGCACCTCCATGCTTCCACAGGTATGTCATCTGGACCAACAGCCTTTCCATTCTTAATTCTCTTCATAGCTATCCTTACGTCTTCCTTGCTAATCCATTGCACTTCCTGATTCACCATACTCACATCATCCAGACTTCACTGTCTCATTCTCTTCAATCAACAGCCCCTCAAAGTACTCTTTCCATCTGCTCAACACACTCTCCTCACTTGTGAGTATGCTTCCCTCATTATCCTTTATCACCCTTATCTGCTGCACATCCTTCCTAGCTTGGTCTCTCTGTCTACCCAATTGGTACAGGTCCTATTCTCCATCCTTAGTGTCCAGCCTTTCATACAACCCTTCATACACCTCATCCTTAGCCTTTGCCACCTCTCTCTTTGCCATGCACCTCATCTCCTTATACTCCTGTCTACTTTCTTCATCTCTCTGACAGTCCCACTTCTTCTTCGCCAACCTCTTTCTCTGTATACTCCATTGTACTTCCTCATTCCATCACCAGGTCTCCTTGTTCCACTTCCTCTGTCCAGATGTCACACCAAGCACCTTTCTAGTCATCTCCCTTACTAGCTCTGCTGTAGCTACCCAGATATTTGGTAACTCTGCATTGCCACCCACTGCCTGTCTTAACTCTTCCCTGAACTCAACCTTGTAATCACTTTTCAGTTTCCACCATTTGATCCTGGGTGCTGCCCTCTCACTCCTCCTCCTCTTTTTGATCACCAAGGTCATCCCGCAGACCAAAATTCCATGCTGCCTAACTACAGTTTCCCCTGTCACCACTTTACAGTCTCCAATCTCCTTCAAACAGGCCATCCTGCATAGGAGATAATTCATCTGAGTGCATCTTCCTCCACTCCTGTATGTCACCCTATGCTCCTCTGTCTGGTTAAAATATGTATTCATCACAGCCATGTCCATCCTATTTGCAAACCCCACCACCATCTCACCTTCTACATTCCTTTGCTTAACACCATACCTACCCATCACTTCCGCATCCTCTCTGTTCTCTTCACCAACATACCCATTGAAATCTGCTCAAATCACCACTCTCACATGCTTGGGTGCAGTCATCACCACTTCATCCAACTCACTCCAAACTTCTTCTGTCTCATCCATCGCACACGCAAGTAGCGGAACATATGCACTAACAACAGTCATCATTGCACCATCAATTTCCAGCTTCATAAACATCACTCTGACACTCTTTTCACTTCCAAAAACACCCTTGGCATATTGTTCCTTCAGGCTAACCCCTACAACATTTCCCCTTCCATCTACACCATGATAGAACTATTTGGACCTGGCTCCAATACACATAGCCTTACCCCTCTTCCATCTGGTCTCTTGCACACACAATATATCAACCTTCTTCTGTCCATCATATCAGTGAGCTCTGTCCCCATACTAGTCATACTGCCAACAGTAAAAGTTCCTACCCTCACTACCACACTCTTAGCTTGTCTCCTCTCTTCCTGCCATACGAGTATTGGACATCCTCCAGGGTATGTCTGTGAATGCAAAGTCTACTGTGCTATCAAATGGCTTAAGTGTGTTACAGCAACATTAAAAAGTGTCACTAATCTTGGCCCATCGCCCCCCCCCCCCATACATGTGTGGCATCCTCCAGATGTCCTGCTCTAACAGGTTGACAGGAATGACAGAGCAGCAAGAGTGTAAATACAGTATGCCATACTGATATAGAACAGAAATGTATATCAGGTATTACCTGTGCACATGTATGTATGAGTAGGTGTCCCTGGCTGCCTCATAACAACAGATGTGGGATGCAAAATGTCAGGTAAATAAGCTGTACATGTTGTACATGTGTGTAATCTCAGTTTCTGTGCAGCCAACAGAGTTAGATTTCTACAGGTACTGGTTGTTGCATTGCCCTGACACAGACATGGGTACTAGAATAAGCATGATTATCAGGTTGAAATTGGAGAGGTGTCCAATTGCATTATGACCTTGTGTCTATGCCTACTACAAACAGCTATATGACCACCAACATAGCTATATGGACTCAGCAATACCTTACCTGTAAAACCTGTCTCCACCAAAGTAGAGTAATCCCCTTTGCTGGACAGCAGCAATACACAAACTGTATAATTGGTTAATATATTGGCTATACAGGGCAAAGCAGGAGCAGGCTCCAACTTGGTAGCAAGTCAACCTTTATCTGAATGAACATACCAGGTTACAGAGGAATTACTGTAAGGCTAACTATAAGTACAAATAGGATACATCCACCAAGGGTTCATAGGTTCATAGCTTGGTACTAGGCTATCAGCCCTAGGGCCTATACAAGCCTAGCCATAACAATTCCCTGACTATTTCTTCCCACACTATTTACTTCCCTGGACCCCTGTCTAGCAGGGTGACTGATGTGAACCATGGGGTGAATTTCCTTTCTCTCATCCAATCGTCAAGGTTCCTTTTGAAGAAGGCCAAAGAGGCACTCTGCTTGACATGTATGGGCAATCTATTCCAGAGTCTGGGGAGTCTCTGGGTCAGGAACCTATCCCTCCAGCATGTTTTGTTTATTGTGATGACAAAGTTTAGATCCCTATCTAATCACAATAACAAGACCGTCTTCACATATGTCTGCAATCTCAGAGGCAACAACCCAACCAGCCCTGTAATGGTGGTCAGTCACACCACATACACATACACCATAGCTATAGCCAACCTGCTGCAGACAGGTTTAGGGCAAACATCACAACCCCTGGCTCACTATCATTGTAGGTAGATATGCACAGTACCCCCACCCCTCTCATCATCAGGGAGCAGGTGCATACTACATAATCAAAGTCAACAAAAGCAAGTCTCCATGGGACCTGAGAACATTCCTGTTTGCATCCTACATGAACTCAGGCATATGCTTCCAGCTTCATTACACACTGTATGCAAGCAAAACCTGAGCATCATTGACATCCCATCTGCAAGGGAGATGGTCACTATCATCCCTCTACACAAACGTAACTGATGAATGGTGGTTTATGCAATGTACTGGCCCTCATTGGGGGGAACATTACACATCAGGACCAGGAGTGCAATGCAGGTTCATACTATGGTGATAGATGACATGGGTATGATGTTGTTGTAAATGGTAACTAATAATAGGCAATATTGATATGCTGACTCTGTAAATAGCTCTGTAAATTACTCTGGGCAATGTCTGAGGTCCTGTGATGTGTTTTCCTCTTTATGTCTTGCAGGTGCCATTCAGCCTCAGCCGGCATACACTGCAGAAGAGACTGCAGCTATTACTGAAGCAATAATGCAGCACTATGTGCTGTTCGGCTGAAGCCAACAAAGTTTATGGGAGTGGACTGCCCGGTGGGACAACCTTGTCCACAGAGTGAACACCTTGGGCGACTATGGCAGCACATATGATCAGGTCAGGTATCAGGCAACTGACATGATAAGTCATGCCCAGCAAAGGGCTGCTGCCGTGGCCAGAGACCGTACTGCTACAGGTGGGATTCCAGCCACACAGGCCCCACTTACAGCAATAGAGGAGCTCCTTGCCAACCTTGGGGCAGCCCCCACACAACAGCCAATGCATGAAACACCAGTAATGGATGTGGGTGGCACCCAGGCAACAGGCGAGGAGCATCCAGATAAGGCCACAGTGCACATCAATTTAATCATGTAGCAGTCATACTGTCTTCAATAGAGTATCTAGATGCATGTCAGTTCAAACTGCATTTGTGGGTGGGGTTTAGTAATGCAAACAAGTGCACATCTATGGTGAGGGACAGGAAATTGTGTACTATCATAGCTTGTATTGTACCTATGCAGACACACAGCATTCATTTTGTACCAATGCCACATGTGAGTCTGCTGACAATACATCTCCCCCACAACTACATAGGTCCCTCTGATCTACATGTGGGACAGCAGCCTAAAGCCAGTGAGTATGGGATTTTCCTGTTGTGGCTCACCAGTACCCCAGGCATGTTAAGGTCATGCATGTTACCATGCACACAACTGTTATTCTCAGCTATTTTGCAATATCTGCATGTTCACTTGAGGTGGGGTTAACTGCATTGCATCACAGTGTCCTTCACAGGGGCCTATTTGCATGAGATGTCATATATCTGTAGCATATCTCACAACCTGTCATTGTAAGAAATCTGAAAAAAGACTGACAAAATGGGAGTAGGAAGGCCCAAAACTGGGGACATATTTTATAAATTAGTGTTATACAGTGCATATAAATGGTGTACACACACCTGTTAGAATGCCAGGTATTTGTGAAATACAAAAATGACAGCACAATAACACATTTCCAAATGCTTCCAACCCTTCATGTGACCTATAACCTGTACCAGATGGCTTAGTGGTTAAGGCCTTTGCCTCCCATGCACAAGGTACAAGGTTTGATCCTAACCTCTGACCAATGCCTGTTTAGAGTTTGCATGTTCTCCCTGTGTCTCCGTCGGGTTTCTTTCATGTCTGAAAAACACGCTGAGTGTTTCCATCACAAACTCACCAATGAATGGAGCTGTGGGCAGCAGCACAGACTCTACATGGTGCCCTATAGGGGGAAGAGTTGTACAGACCAACCACTTTGGGCATCTACTGTGTGCGCAGTATCCTCAAGATAGGAGAACACAGATCACAGACTGCGTGCCGTGGCAGGGATAGCCACTAGGTGGTGCATATGGCTCTAGGTAATTTGGTCATGTTGACTAATGTTGCCAAAAATGGGCATGGGTAGTTACCGGTGATAAGTGAGTTGAGGACCAGGCCTACTCTCACCAAGGTCATGGACCCTTGCTAACAGTGGGAGGGGTGTATGTGCCCCTATTGACCAGTGTGTGCCCGCCATAAAGCCCAGCAGCCCTAGGCTAAGAAGCTACTGGCTGGCTGGTGTCTAGTTGCTCAACCTGGGTTACCTGGCATAGCTCTGTTGTGCAAAAGCTGGACATAAAACCAACCAACCTGCCAAACATGAACTGAGAATTACTATGCTTAATGTGGGTTCACTTACAGGATGCAGCTTGGAAGTGGATGACATGATGATACGGAGGAGGCTGGACGTCTTATGTATCCAAGAGACGAGATGGAAGGGCAGTGCAGCAAAGCCACTTGGCTTGGGATCCTGATCTCATATGCTGCACAGCAGGATTCTGATAGTAAGGAAAAGAATGCATTCAGACAGCAGTTGCAGGACCTACTAGATAAAGCAGGACAACATGAATTAGTGGTGATCATGGGTGACTTGAATGCACTTATCGGGACAGACAGAACAGGATATGAGGACTGCCTGGGTCCACATGGGTGGGGTAAAAGGAATATAGAATGAGAAGCCATTCTAGACTTCTCTCTGGCAAATGGCTTGATAGTAGCCAACACATGGTTCAGGAAGAAAGACAGTCACAAGATCACATACAAAACTCAGGTAGACTTCCTCCTAGTAAGGAAAAAGGACTGGGGTAGAATCCATGATTACAAAGTCATCCCCTTGTGAAACAGTTGGCCCACAGCATAAAGCATTAGTCACCATAATCAGCCGCAAGCAGTGATCAGAGAAGGCTCTAATGTCAACAGAGACCACACTGAAGACCTGGAAGTTGACTGGAGAGAAAGTACAGCCATTCAAGGAATTACTCAGGGATCTAGCACTCCAAGAAGAGGAGGAAAGGAAATAGGTGGAGTTGAAGAGGAATGGCAGTGCCTAAAAACAGCATGTGTTAGGACTACAGAAAAGATGTGTGGCCGAGCCGGGTATGGAAATAAGGTATATAAGGAAAGCTGGTGGTGGAATGCAGAAGTCCAGGAAGTCATCAAAAGAAAGAAGGAGTGCAGGAAGAAATGGGAGCTAGAACAGACTGACCAGGCTAGGAAGGACTACTGGTTGTCTAACAAAGAAGCTAAGAAAGAAGTTGCAATAGCAAAGAATAGGGCATCAGAGGCACTCTACCAACTTCTGGAAAGTGACTCAGTAAGGGGCACAAAGAAACTATATCAGGTTGCAATGCAAAGACAGAAAGATAAAGAAGATAGTCAGACACTCTTCATAAGGGATGCCAGCAACAACCTGCTTACCAGTCCACAAGACATCAAAGGCAGGTGGAAGGAGTATTTCCAGCAGCTTCTGAATGAAGAAAACTCCACAGAAGCTGTACTGCCCCATAAACAGCCCACAATTAGAGAAGAAGAGGAGCCCACCTTAGAAGAAGTAAGAACAGCACTAAGGAAGATGAAGTCAGGGAAAGCAGCAGGCTCAGATGAAGTGACAGCAGATATGATAAAGATGCTGGGTGAAATAGGGGAGAAATGGCTCCTGAGAGTACAAATAGCAATATGGAGAGAAAGGCGTATCCCAGATGACTGGAGAATAAGCATACTTGAGCCAGTGTACAAGAACAAAGGGGACATCCACAACTGTGGGCAGTACAGAGGGATCAAACTCCTACAACACTGCATGAAAGATCTGGAGAGAGTGATTGATAAACAGATACGCAGAGTAATAGAATATAAGATGGGAGATGAACAGTTCGGATTCAGATCAGGATGCAGCACAACTGACCCAATGTTTGCATTGAGACAGATACTTGAGAAGAGGCTAGAAATGAGGACAGAGTCCAACTGGGCATTCCTAGGCTTGGAGAAACCATATGACAAAGTCCCAAGAAAACTAATCTGGGCAGTACTGTGGTGGTTTGAAGTCCTGGAAACATTGGTAGAATTAGTGCAGGCTATGTACAAGGACGCAGTGACTCAAGTACGAACAGTGTTTGGCCTCATAGAGGGGTTCCCAATGGGAGTGGGTGTACATCAGGGTTTAGCTCTGAGCCCACTGCTGTTCATACTGGTGATGGACTACATTAGCAAACAGGTTGGAGGGGACAGATCAATAAAGCTGCTGTATGCAGATGATGTAGCAGTACAGGCAGACTCTGAGCTAGAACTTCAGCAAAGGATAGGAGAATGGAATACAAATCTGAAGGCACATGGGATGAAACTAAGCACAGATAAGATGGTGGTAATGGCAGCAAATTGGGGAAATCAGAAGAAGCTGAGAATAGAGATATAACAGAAGATAGTGGAACAGGTAAACAGCTTCAAGTATCAGGGGGGTTGAGGAGAAGGGTAGTCTGAATGAAGAGGTCAAAGCTACAATCAGAGGGGCTGCAGCCAACTGGCATAGATTATCAAGTGTAGTCTATGACAGTAGAATGCCAAAGAAGCTGAAAAGGAAGGTGTATAAGACAGTGGTGAGACCAGTACTACTGTATGGTATAGAAACCTGGGCAGTAAAGGCAGAACAGTTGAAGACGCTAGAGGTGATGGAAATGAAGTGCCTGAGAAAGCTAGTAGGATACACATTGTGGGACAGATGAAGAAATGAAGACATAAGAAAAGAAGGCAAAGTATCTCCAATTGCAGAAAAGATCAAAGAGAACAGATTACAGTGATTTGGGCACATGTGTAGAAAAGCAGAAGACAGTCTGGTGAGGAAGATTTGGAACAGACAGGAAGAAGGTAAGTGGAAGCAAGGACATCCAGCAAAGAGGTAGATGTATTGTGTGAAAGAAGATCTGTGACAATCAGGCATGAGTGTTGAAGAAGGCAGGAGTGTGGCACAGAATCAAAAGAGTTGGTGGCAGTTAACATAATACCCCAACCCCATGTAAAAAAAAATGGGAAAAAGGGGGGTGATGATGATGATGATGATGATGATAATCTGTACAATTCAATTATAAAACAAACAAATCTGTTAGAGGAACAATTATGACACAAAAAACTTACAAGAAGCTAGATGCATACATGTGCACAGGCTGAAGCTAATACTGTGTTGAAGCAGCTTTCGATATTATTACAACATTACGTCTACTTGGGTACACAGCTGCCATCAATTACAGAGACTCTTTGATTAACAGCAAATAACGGTCAGCTATCCTACCAGGATTATTCTAAATTTACTCAGTTGCCTGCTACAGCAACAGCCATAGTTCACATACAGCTTATGAAGCAGCAAAGAGATCTCATTTGTGAAAGGTGTCAGCACATAGAAGGGTACATACACATTTCCACAGCATTGCATATACCATGGAACACAGTGAAGACAGTCATCAACTGGTGGTGGAAATATGAGGCAACAGTAACATTGCAAAGAACTAGATATCCTTCCAATTGTGTGGAAAATACATGACCCAAACAGGTCAGTGAGGCTTCCAGTTGACCTACAGCAATAGTACAGGAGTTCCAAGAATCACTGATAAGTACCTGATGTGTACTACATGTAACAACAATCTCCTGTATTCTCCACATGTCTGGCCTATGGGTTAGGTCTGGAAGATGGAAGCCTTCTCACACACAGAACAACATCCAGGTCTGGCGAATTTCTTAAGAAAAATACATCAGATCTCCATTAGCATGTGGGGAAATGTGCTATGGTGTAATGAGACCAAGGTTGCACTTTTTGGCCACAATAACAAAAGGTTTGTTTGGCACAAGAACAACACTGTGCATCACCAAAATAACACCATCTCCATGGTAAAGCATGGTGATGGCAGTGTCCTGCTTTGGGGTTGCTGTTCATAAGCGGGATGTGGGCCTGTTGCCAAAGTGGAGGGGATTTGGAACAGTCCAAATTACCAGTCCCTCTTGTCCTAAATTCATGTCTCTGCTAGAAAGCTGTGGATGGAGAGGACTTACACCTTTCCAAACAACACTGACCCATACCATACATCAAAATCCATAAGAGAATATCTTAGACAATCAACATTTTGGAATGGCCCAGCCACAGTATGCACATACATCCAATAGATAATCTGTGGGGTGCTCTGAAGAGGCCTGTGCAGAAGTGATGCCCTCACAATCTGACAGAGTTGGAAGGCTTCTGCAAGGGAGAGTGTACAAATATTGATATGTTGAGATGTGTCATGCTGATACACATCTTCCCAAGAGGACTGGCTGCTGTTATGAGATTGAAAGGTGTTTTAACAAAGTATTAGTTGAAGGGTGTGCACAGTCATGCTTCCAGCCTATTGTACGTATTTCAACTTCTACGTTACCGCTAACCAATTTGTTTGTTCTTCAATTGCATTGCGGAAGTTATAGGTCACATTAAAGGTGGGAAATGTTATCACATGATTTCTGTGGTCTCATGTTATATATCAGACAAACCTGGCATGTTAACAGGGGTGTCTACACTTATAATATCCACTGTAAGCTTAGAAGGTTTTTAGTGTAACTGGTTCTGTTGTAACATACATGCACTGGAGGTTTTGAAGTGTGAGACTCAAAATATGTCATTACATAGTGACACCAGTCCTCATATCATCCCAGTAGTGTGTCAGACAAATACAGGATTTATGACGAACAAACCAGAAATATGAGCCACACATGTAGGCATTCAGCGACACTCTAAACAGTTCAGAGGTATGCTCTGTAGGAGTTGCCACTGTGCTATATAAGTGAACAGCAATTATGTGCACATGGGTGCAGTGTGTGCTACTTGATGGCCCATCACCTACTAACACTGCCCACATATCACAGAGGTGTAGGTAAGTAGTAACAGGAAGTGGAAAGGGCTGCACTGCATGATGTTGAGGGCCTGTTCGGGGTGTGTATGTAGTGGTCTGACTGTGTTGTGAATATCACCAGTTGGCTATTGTGAGGTCTGTGTAATGCCTGTCTGCCACCTCACCTGTATGTGTGTGCATGTGTTTGTGCATGTGTGTGTGTGTGTGTGTGTGTGTGTGTGTGTGTGTGTGTGTGTGTGTGTGTGTGTGTGTGTGTTTGTGTAGCAGCAAATGGTATAGTGCAGGTATTAATTTACATATGTTTTCTTTCTCTTACATATGGTCATGGTGGTCACAGTTCCTCCCACTCAATATCTGATGTCAGTGTCTCTGCAGACTCTGGCAATGATAGTCATATTCAGGCACAGGTGGTGTTGTCAGGGGCTGAATCTGTGCCATCGGTTGGCACACCACAGTCATCCACAATGTCCTTGCACACAGTCACAATGCCCACACATACCCCATCCCCAGCAGCCACAGATGATGGACAGTTGGCAGGTGGTGGCATGGAACAGGCTAGTGTGGTGACTATGGCAGGTGTGAGTGTGGACACTGTCCATAGCCAGAGTGCAGACAATGTCCCACACAGGCGGATGGACAGGGGTGCTCCCAGGAGGACTACTGCTCATCAAACCACTGTCATAAGTGCCACAGCAGGTGTCACCAGATGCATGTATCAGGCTGTCATGGATGCACAGGCACATAGGGAATGCAACACTAGACAAATACTCAGGGTGGTGGATGCAGCTCTTCCTGATTTATGTGCGACATACGTGACCTTGTTAAGGCCACATGCCAAAATACTGAAGTCATGAATAGATGGTGGGGTGAGACCTTAGCAATCCTTGACCGAGGGATGCCTGTGCTAGAGTGTGTGGTAGGAAATGGGCATTGGCCACATGGATGTAGGTCAGCACCAACATCAGCTGAGAGTCTTCGGGGCCATGCACCTTCACACTCCCGTAGTGGCAGTGACACCAGCGCTACCAAAGAGAGGTTGCTGTCCACATCAGAACGGAGCAGGACATGGGCACATTGTCCTGGCCAGTCCTGTCAGGGACACGGACTCAGCAGACAGCAGTCACTATCAGGAAGCAGTACTGCATCTGACCTTGAGCCTGGTGGTGCCAGTGAGACCCCTGGCAGGACCATTTCACTTGTCCATGGCTGGAGATGATGAACTTGGCACCCTGCCATGTATGGTCCACAGCTGTCCAACATACCCCTGTGTGTGGCATGACTGTGTGTGTGTACATACACATGCAAATCTGTATCACAGTCACCTCCAGACACACACAGCACATCTGCACAGTCCATCTACAGGATATCCCTCCAAACACACACACATGGGTGTCAATCGTATGGCCCAGCGTAGGCCTCTGGCAAACCCACACCACACCCTGTGCATATGATGATACCTGTGCCATATCCCTGTTATCCATACCATCAATGCAGGAACACGCTAATATGGGTCTGATGCACAGGGTGAATATAGTACAGTGTAGCTGTGTAATACTGTGTAAGGTGCTGTCTGCTTGCATTGGTTATGGGTACACATAAAGGTGTATGTACCTTATTAGCCATGATGCATTATTGCTGTTAGTACCACTGACTGAATGTAGTCTGACATGCTTTATTCTGTTTGTGTTCCAGGTGTCTGTGTGTCATTACCAACATGGAGTATGGCAGAGTGGAAATACTCCGACCATTTCATAGCCAAGATACAGCTTTATATGTACGTTCACCAGGTGTGTATGCATGCAACAGTGTGTGATGGAGACTGTCAGACAGTGTGACCTGGTGTACATACCCCTTGTCACATACAGGTAGCCTTCAGACATGTCACCTCAGTGTTGTGTAGTACCACAGGCTCATACATATGGAACAGGTTACTGGAGTACTGTCAGTAGGTCCCTCACCAGCTTAGCCATTAGATTGACCACAACAGATGCATGTGTCAGCACCTGTTGCCCCTGCCATTTCTTTCCCATACACTCAACCCTGATGCAGTTGGTGAGGGCATGCATGGCACTGTGCATGACAGGTTTGTGATATGTATTCCTGAGTTCACATGGTGGAACAGGGAGTCAAAATGGCATATCCTTTGCATACACACAGTAAAGACTGACATAGGGGATGTGCATACAGTAACACAGATACAGTTGGCAATGGATAGATTTGTAAACCTACATGTCCACTTTAATATACTATAGTGATACATACACATGACATGCCCCACATAAATTATATGCATGGAACATAACCGACTACCTCTTACAACATGTAATGTCAATGCCTTCATGGATGGTGACATAACCCACCAGAAATAGCAACTGGGGTCATCTATTGCTCCTACAAGCCTAGACAAGTGATAAGGTAATAGATGTTGTATCAGCATGATGTTTCAATCAGGTATGATATCTGATGCTGGCATGTGTGTCAGTACACTGTGACCTATTTGGCAACAATATCACATACATGGCCATTGTTAGGGGACACAGATCACATATGGGTTGCAAACATCCAGATATTCTGTAGACATCTGTACAGATGACTGGAATGGCCTGTACAATGGTTTAACATGCTGCATGTGAGGCAGATACCATTACCATGCTATATAAAGTAATGCCCTCAGGAGGTGGTAAACAGGCATCAAAATGGTGTAGCCACACAAGATATGATTCTCAACCAAACACACACACACACACACACACACACACACACACACACACACACACACACACACACACACACACACACACACACACACACACACACACACACACACACACACACACACACACACACACACACACACACACATAAAATTGCCAGTATTGAGATTAGAACCCCTCCCTATCTAGATATTTCTACTATAGTGTTATGAAGTTATCAAATGTACCATGGAGCTTATATGAAATCACTTTGTCCCAAGGTACTTCTAAGGTGAATGACATCGGCAGGCCTTGAAAAGTAGGGTGATGGGAAGTGTACATGGTGGTACACAACTCAGAATAGTATAACCCACACATGACATGATTCTTAACCCAAGCGCACACACACACACACACACACACACACACACACACACACACACACACACACATACACACACACATGCACGCATGCACACTCACACACACACTCACACACACGCACACACACACTTACTTGCCAGTATTGAGATTGATACCCCTGCCTATCTAGTGATTTGTATTATAGTGTTACACAGTTATCACATGTGCTACAGAGCTTACTGGGCTTATAACTGGCCAAAGGTGCTAATAAGGGGAATGACATTAGCAGGACTGATAAAGTGGGGCACTGTGTGGGACACTTATCAAAATACTTCTTCTTACAAACATACGCACTTGCACACACACTTATACGTCCAAACCCACATTTGCCAGACCTGAGAGTGGAACCCCTACCTATCAAGTGATTTGCACAATAGTGTTACACAGTTATCGCATGTGCTATGGAGCTTACTGGGCTGACAAGTGCCCAAAGGTGCTGACAAGGGGAATGGCATCAGCAAGACTGATAAAGTGGGGTACTGGGAAGTATTGTGGATAGGAATGGCCTAAAACTGTTTCACCTACAAACTCACACTGCCTCACTCTCGCACACACAACTGTCTCACACACACACACACACACACACACACACACACACACACACACACACACACACACACATACACATGCAGGTGATGTGATATTATAATCCCAACCTCAGTACTATTACACAGTGGGGCTCACATTTTATGCTGGCACGTGCAACTGTTTGCATCTGGTATGCCACTGTCCACAGCAGGACATCACTGTATGCCATTCAGGTTATCCGTGTGTGTGACTCACTCTGTCTGTGTCCCCCTGTGTCTCTCTTTCTATCACTGTCTGTCTCTCACTTCCCCACATCTATGTGTGTGTATGCTTGACATATGTTGTTATCTGTTGCCCATATATATGTCTGGATATCTCATGCAACAAATGCAGATATATCATATATGGGCCATCTACAGCTAGCTGAGGGTAATCTTGTCTGATGTTTGTGTGTAGGGACAGTTAAGATGTACATAACTGTCTGTATGCACAGACAGATATACACAATACAGTCATATAATCCAATGTGGGTTCCAACATGTCCTGTGAGCCTCTAAGTGTAGGAGCATGCTCAGCGTGACCTTCTATAGTTAGAGTGGGACTCCATTCCTGAGATAGGTGTACTCTAGTCCAGGGTTTTGTGTGCTACAGCCATACCTCTCAGGAGTACACAGGACTTTCCTCAGGGTACTGGGTTTGTTTAGCAGACATTTTCTGACATATCTGTAGTCTGACACTGCAACGTATTGTGTCATTATCTAGTGCCAGACATCCTAAAATCACCACAGTGCTTTACCACAGGAATACTAGCTGTATGATGCACAGACCAATATTATGAGGGCAGCTATGTACATTTTTACCCAACAAGGCCATTTGTGAGGTGTGACTACAAACAGTTGAGTGATGACACACTGTATAAACAGTCCAGCAACTTAGTGATGTACTGGCTAGGGATCTCGTGCTTGTGTGGTATGTCATATCCTTGTGTGGCCATACCTCTCTCCTGTACATGTTTTGGCAGGTTGTCCAGGTGTTTGGCTAGAAGTTTCACCCTGTCTACATAAACTTGCATATTTATGACAAATTAGTTACATATAATTGAAGAGTGATGTTAGAGAATAAGGACAGACATCACTGTTTCAGACTACATAACCTTCAGACAATTCCTGCTACTGCAAACTTCTCACCCTACCAACTTTCTCAGTATATAAAGGTGATATTTCCAACACATTTCTATAATTGTGCCTTTGTTCCACTTTTATTTCTGCCCTTGTCCAGACATCTTGGTGTCAGAGGTTGGGAGTTATGGGTGTGACTACAGAGTGCATTCTACTGTGCAGGCATGTCCAGTATATGTAAAAGCAAATATAAGAAAAAAGGATTATTGAAAATAAGCACTAGCAACAGTACCAAAAAGCACTTATATTCACAAAAGCTTTAGCACCTCGGCTACACATCCTTCAAGATGTCCATTATTTGTGTAGTATATTCCACAGCACTGTGACTTCCAGGTATGTCAGTGGCAGAGCAGTGGGTGTCACTGACATGCATAACAATTGGCACTGCAGTTATCTGCACATGGCCCTGTCAAAGACAGCACTGTACCTAAGGCACTACAAGAGGACTGCCAGTAGAATGTGCTGGCCAGATCCTGATAGTATTAACCACACATACACATAGCTCTTTGACCCCTGCATATTGTGGACAGGCAACATGTTTTCATGTACATTGGTAAAGCTATGCTGCTATTTCGTTGCAAGCATACATGCTACTGCATTTCTGTGGGTATATGGGGGGGGGCACACCTGTCAACTGTACACGCTTGCACAGATTGGGCTGATATTTATTTTACATTTTGATTCCATTTACCATACTATTGTGCCCTATGTTGGGGACTAGAGGCATATCAGTAAAGAGTACAGCTCAGATTGTAATGGCATACATTTGAGTTTCAGACTTCTTAACTTCATAGTCTTACTGCAACTGCTAGCCCTGCCATACTATCACTGTGTGAGTCTGTATGGGGGTGATTCAACATCGCCGCCATTTGTGTGCCGACATTTCTCTCAGGTTTTCTACAGCTGACTTGCTGTGTGGGTGTGAGTGGTGGGTATGGGACCCCCATACTGACATCCAAGCCTGTGACCTAGGACCCCCAGTTAGTTGTCACCACACGTATACTGCAGTGGGATTTGCCACCTTGGGTTCTACTGCATAGTGTGTGGAGGCCAGTTTTGAGCAGACATTTCCTGGTGTCCCACATAGCTGTCAGCTGTCTGCTGCTATCCCAGTAGGCCACTCCATTTCCTTGCATGCATGTAGCATTACCATATATATGCAAAACATACTAATCTATTCATTTATTGTTAAGAAGACTGACTTACCTTGTGCCTGTGGAAGTTGGGAAGATGGTGTTTGAGGGTCGCCTATGTTGGATGAACACAGTACACTGCCTATATATGGTAAGTTACAGGTAATGTGATGTGTGTGTCATCCATTTTACTGTGTGTGCGAGTCAGAGAGAGGTCAGTCACTGGGGTCCCTACAGTGTCAGTGTGTGCGCTATGCGTTGCCTCTTTGCCAAGGCCTGAGCATTCTGGGCATGCCTCCATCTGCCTACAGGAGCAGGCTCAGGGTCATCCTCCTTTGAGTCCCTCTATGCTTGTGGGGACCTTGGCAATGGTGGTGGGCTGTGTGGCTCTTCCCCATGCTGTTCCTGCTGCAGCTGTTTCCACAGGATCATATTGTGTAGCATGGCACATACTATGAACATGTGTGCACATGTTGCTGGAGAGTACTGCAAGGCTCCACCATATATGTCAAGGCAGTGGAACTGTGTATTGAGTATCCCAAACACACACTCTATAATGATCCTGGTTTGTCCTTGTGCCTCATTACCGCATTTTTGTGTGTGTGTGTGTGTGTGTGTGTGTGTGTGTGTGTGTGTGTGTGTGTGTGTGTGTGTGTGTGTGTGTGTGTGTGTGTGTGTGTGTGTGTGTGTGTGTGTGTGTGTGTGCGTGCATTTCTGATGGGTGTCATCATCCACAGCTCCAGGTGCATAGCCAGTATCCCCCACCAGATGGCCATATGGGATTCCCCCACTGGCAAATGCCTGGTACAGCTGTGATGAATGTGAGCTGTGGGAGTTGTAATAGCTTTCAGGGCTGCCAGCACACACACATTCATGATAATGCCCTGGGCATTGCACATGACTTGGCAGTTGATGAAGGGGGAGCCCTTGCGGTTTATGTAGACCCTACCCTTTTCACCCGGTGGTGCTTTGATGTGGATGTGCGTGCAGTCTATCGCACCCAGTACCTCTGGGTATTCTCTTCTACATGGCGGAAGAGAAGCATATTGCTGGTCCTCTCCTCACTGGAGAAATGGTGTTGCAGAAGTAAATGCACTCACTGCCATGTGGTAGCATAGCATCCAGAAACTGGTAGAGTACTCTGGATGAAGATGCCTGAGAGATCCCCATGATGTCCCCAGTATGTCTTTGGAAAGTACCTATAGCTAGAATTCTTAAGGCTACACATACCTTGGTATCCACTGAGATAGGTTGCCTTCTGTTGGCTCTAGGTCTGAGTTGAGGCCAGTGCAGGGAAAACCCTGTTCCATGAATTACCACATCGATGGTAGTCCACTGAACACAGAAGCTGTTATAAGAGATCTGGGAACATATGTTGACAGCAACCTCTCTTTTGACCACCACATTGCCACTGTGGTCAGAAAGCTCTTCTATGTGGCACATCTCATTACTAAGGGTTTTGCATCCAGGAAAAAGAGGTCATTGTCTCCCTCTACTCTTCCCTCATTAGGTCAGTCATCAAGTACAATGCCCTATTTGACATGTACCTCACTAGACACCTGCAACAACTGGAGAGGCCACAAAAGTGCCTCACAAAGAGGATCCTAGGCCTTAAACATGTCTCCTATATGGACAGACTCAGAAAGCTCCAACTATTCTCTGTCTCATATCATCTACTTTGAGGAGATCTCTGCTTGACTTACAAAGCCATGTCTGACCCAGCTCTGTTAGAAATGCTACATCTAAAGAAATCCCAATCCCTCCACACCACGTGCTCCAGAGACCTCAACCTCATTACCACAATCAACAGAACAAGTTGGAGGGATAGGTTCATAACCCAGAGACTAACCATGCTATGAAATAGACTTCCCATACATGTCAAACAGAGCACCTCACTGGCCCTCTTCAAGAGAAATCTTGATGAGTGGATGGGAAATAGAAAATTCACCCCGGGGATCACTCCAGTAGCTCTACTCATTGGAGGCACTGGGAACTAAAGTCGGGTAGCACGATGCCAGGGTAATCCTATGGGCTAAGCTTGTAAAGGCTCCAGAGCCATTAGCCCAGTACACACCTGTGAACTTATGAATATTAATGTTATATACAAGAGTAATTTTGCAGTTTTAACAACATCAAGCTATAGTGGACATATATACAGAAGTAAAGTTAATATATTTGGACTAACTGAAAATGGCTGAGTTTGAATATATTATTTTAAAATGATGCTAATGTTATTAGCAATACGATTAGGCTTGATAGTTTAAGATAAAGCTAAACAGGAGTTTGTATGATTGCATCATCAAACTAAGAATGCATTATTTTGTGATAGGGGTAGTTTTGTTCTTAGTATTAGTTATTTAGTTTTAGTCATCAAGTTCTTGTCCTTGTCAATGTATGTTATAAATAGAAATATTCTTATCTGTTTTATATCTAAATTTATATTAATATATAAAGTTTTGTCTAGTCTAAATGTCAGGTTATAAATGTATGTCACTGAACATTAATTGTTTAAATAAAACAAAAACAAAAAACAGAAGAGGCACACATATTATGGAATAATTCAATGAATATGTCAAAAGTTATTGATTCCTATTAAGATAAGAATGGGATGTTAAGTTTGGTGGCAATAGAAATTGAAAGAAAGTATTGCACATTAGCTAACTCTTACTGGATCCCTGGAATTAGAGCAAATGTCTGTGAAAAATATTTAGATACTATAGCTCTTTATATGAAGTATGTAGTAATTATAGCAGGTGATTTAAGTTGTGTGTTATCGGAGAATGATACCACTGCTAATAGAAAACTTAGATTATCATCAGTTGCAAAACATTTTAATCACTTCATTAATATAATGAACATGAGAAACATTTATGATTTATGACTATCTAAATCTCTTAATTATATACATTACTCTTTCAGATTTAGCACTCAAACCAATATAGATAAAGATTTTTGTCTCAAATGACTTATACTCTAAAACTGAAGATGTATTAATTTTTTTTAAGGGACATGATATAAGTAAAAAAAAATTCCTTATTCTCTCTCTCTGACAATCTGCCTATATGCAATTTTGGCTAAATGCTTATATGATATGTATGTCCATTTTTTTTGTTTTTTGTTGGTTTTTTTTTGTGTGGTAAAAACTTATCTATAAGGGTTTTATATGTGTAATCGATCGAGATGCATCTTCCTAGTGTATATGCCTTGTAATCTTTGACACTTGTATAACATTGCATAATACTGTTGGAGCTTTTCTTCCCGGGCCTCTACTGAAAATGGACATATATCCAGTTAGATTAGCCCGGTCAACAAATGTAAAATAAAATAAATTATTTCTTGTCCATTGACTGACCACAACACAATCATTTAATTTCACATTGAAGTCTAATAACCTAATAATCTGTAAAAGACTTCCTGCATATTTAATAAAAATGAAGGGTTTTAAAGACTGGTTCATTAATAAAATTAACATCTTCTTAGAGTTTAACAATAATGGAGAAGTTACCAAGATCATTCTTTGGTATTCTTCGAAAGTATATTTAAATGGTAAAATTAAAAACTGGTATGCATATAAAAGAAGAGAATGGGATAGAGAACTAAAAGAGTTACAAACTAAGATTGATACTTTAAAGTTAAAAAAATAAACCAAATGATCAAACTAATAATTTAGAATTAAAACCTTAAATCAGGAGTTCCCAAAGTGTGCACCACAACACCCTTGGGAGCCGCGTCTTCCTCACAGGGGAGCCAGGAACTAATAATCTTAGCTGCAAAATAAACCACAAACAGTTTGTGGTTTATTTTGCAGCTAAGCTTATTAGTTCACAGTGAACTAAGTCTAGACCTACACTGTAGCTTTTTAGCAGAACTGGCATCAAGTATAGCAGCAACCACCGGGCCGCAGACCAGTACCGGGCCATGGAGCACTTGGAACTGGGCCATGAGGTAAGTAAATGCCTGTGTGAGTGTGTGTGTGAATGTAGGTATGAATGAAGAAGTGGCTCTGTGTGTGTGTGTGTGTGTGTGTGTGTGTGTGTGTGTGTGTGTGTGTGTGTGTGTACGGGGGAGAGAGTAAAGAGTGATCCCTGGCAGTAGCAATGAGGTCTCTGTAAGTCTGAATCATACCACTGGACACATACCTCTCACCCTCTTAGATCAAGAAATCTGGACATAGCCAAAAATAGTGGGGGTACAAAGGCACAAAATAGGGACACTTAAGTACTGCTCTCATAAACTTAGAAAGTTGATAGAAATTCAGGTTTTGCATTAACATGGATTTTCTGAAGGGTATGACGTATGAAACCCAACTCTCTGTCATTATTTTCTGACTTCAACCTCAGCGATCTGCCAGTGATTTAGCAAAAAACAATTTTATGAGAAAAAGACCAAAAATACGAGGCAAAAATCTGGACATTCTGCAAAAATCTATACAGTTGAGAGGTATGCTGGACAGAGCCAAATAATAGGGAGAGATTTTAAATACTGCTCTTATAAACTTTAAGTTAATAAGGTTGCCATTAGGTTTGCTTACCTCTCAACCACAGTAGATCAGTGTTATGCTGTTAAGCAAAATGTACACTTTTTTTGGTTATTGTCTTTTTATTGTACTTTTGAGCTTTTCTCCCCAGGTCTCCTAGTCCATTCGGGCAGCCTCGTTAAACATATGTCAAATAAATACATAAATAAATAAATTAAATATGCACTTTATAAGCGCCACACGGGGGTAGGGTGCCATGGGAAAACTTGGATTCAGCAAGGGAGCCGAGAATCGAAAAAGTTTGTGAACCACTGCCTTAAATGAAAAATATGTGGATATTCTTAGTCATAAGATTTCTATAAATCTAGAAAAATAAAATTACAATTGTATGCAGTAAATTCCACAAGTTTACACAGAATAGCCATTAGATAGAAGAAAATTAAAAAAAGTAAATCAACGAGATTTCATAAAAATATGGAAGTAAAAATAGAATAGTTACTAATTTAGAGGCTATATTAGAATGTTTTAGACATCATTATTAACAAATGAATAATAACAGTAATATGGCAAATAGTCTTGCAAGCTTTCTAAAAGATAACTAAACAATAAAGAAATAGTATTGATAAACCTTTTTCACTTAAGGAAATGAAAGATCAAATTAAAAATCTTAAAATAAATAAAGCTCCAGGCTTGGATGGACTAATCCCAGCTCTGTGAAATTGTTGCCAGAAAATATATTAAAGATTTTGGTGAAAGCATTTAATGATGTTAAATATAGATCAAATGTACCCCCATCTTGAAAATTTTTGCTGGTTTCACCAATACTAAAGCAAGATAGAGACCCTATGTTTTGTTTTTCGTATCATCATGTTTGATTTCTAAACATACATTATAACATGTTTATGTCAATACTGGCAAAGAGATTAAATATTTTGGACACAATTATTAATGATCAAAAAACTTTATATTAAATAGGAGAGATTATTAGACTTAAAACCTTAATAGATTTTGCTAACAAAAAGAGAAAAGAACTTTCAATTATAAGTTTAGATTTGGACAAATCATTTGATTCTGTAAACTGGAATTATTTGTTTAATGTTTTTGAAGAATATAATTTTTCTGTAGAACTTATAAACTTGATCAAGATTTTATATAATAATGCATCTGCATTTATCAAAATATGTTTTTTCTATCTAAATCTTTTAGAATTTTAAAGGGTACAAAACAGGGATGTCTACTTTCTTCACTGTTATTTGCTTTAAGTATTGAACCATTTGCAAATCAGATCAGATCAAGCAAAAATATAAAACATTTTTCAGCCAATGAGAATTTCTCATCTAAAATACAGTTATTTTCAGATGACATAGTATAACTATCGGTAATATTTATTCATTATTACAACATATAATCAAAGCCATGGACTGTTTTGAAGATATTTCTAGACTTGAAATTCAATCATAACAAAACCAATATGCTGTTAATTAACAAAAGTCTAAAATCAGACCTAAAAATGTATATTAATTTTAAATGATGTAATAATCAAATGAAATATTTGGGAGTTACTACAACTTCAAGTAGTAAAGAATTAATATTAGTTAACTATACAGGTACAACTAATAAGATTACATAACTATTTCTAATTGGAATAAACTATTCTCACTATGGAAGATATGCTTACGCTAATAAAATGATATTACAAAAAAATTGTTTTATATTCAGTCTTTAATCATACCCCCGAATATTTTTTTTAAATAAATTCTATGTTACTTAATATTTCATGGTTCCCTAATAAACTGAGTGTACACATATCAGAGGATCTGTCATGGTCAGGAAACACCAGCCAACTGGTCAAGAAAGTGCACCAAATCCCTCCAATTTTTAAGAAGGCTGAAAAAAGCTAAGCTTCCTTCTCATATTCTCTCCACCTTCTATAGAGGTACAGTAGAGAGCATCCTCACCTTCTACTTCACAGTGTGGTTTGGAAGCTGCACAGTTACAGAAAGGAAGGTGCTACAAAGAGTGGTGAGGGTTACAGAAAAGGTAACAGGTTCCAGTCTTTCATCAATACAACAAAGCATTATTCAGTAAGAAGCATCTGAAAGGCCACCAAAATAATAAAGGACACCATGCATCCTGCACATGGACTGTTTAAGCATCTAGCATTGAGCAGGAGATAACACAACATCCATTGAAGGACAACAAGATTCAATAACAGTTTCTACCCTAGAGTGATTAAGACTTCTGAACTTGAGGACTAGTCCAGGGGTCCAGACAAATAAGTCAATTTTTTATTTATCTGTGCAATATATACTTGCATATATTTCAAGTAAGTGCAATATTTATTACAGCCATAGTATTATTTAACCCACTCAAATGCAATATTAGACAAATAACTTAGGCATTGTTCAATCTGTAGTGTGTTTTGTATTACTTTAAATAGGGTAGTTAATTTAACTCAGGGGAGGGTATTCTTTTTGTATATGAGTGTTGGTAAATTTCTCTGCTCTTTCTTGCCTATATTGGGAGTAGTATTGTATTTGTTAGTTATGTTTATTCCTCTACTTGTATGTGTTGTTTCATTTTCCTTTATAATCTCAAGACCTGAGCTGATGCACAAAATTTCTTTTAGGCTACATGTGTGTAGTTCTAAGTGACAATAAAGTTTACTTTGACTAAACATAGGATTTCATTAGAATGGCATATGAAAATCTGGGAAGAGGGTGGTATTAACTTCTTTAATTTTGATTTGTACTTAAAGGCAGCAAGTATTCAAATTATAGCTCAATGATTAAATAATTCATATGACTTTGTGGAAATTAATTCAAGAGAAAATATTGTTAAGTAATAATAAATTAATGGTTGATCCACATGTACAATTTTTTGCAATAAATTCTTTTGGATATTAAAAGATTATTGTCTGTCCATCCCATTGATTAATTATATTTTATCAACATTTAGAAGTTATATAAATAATAATTATAAAATAAAAGCTCCTGCATTCTTATCTCCCACAGCATTCACTACTGAATATTTATCAACCCGTAATTTAAGAAAAAATGTTTGATTTTAAACAACGTAGTTTAATATTTTGGCACCAGTTTATAAATAGTAATAAAACACATTCAGATGAGTATTTATTAGCCAGATATAATTTACAACAGAATAATTTATTAAGTCTGCAAAAAAGTGTCCTTAGACTCACTTGTAAAAAAATATACCAAAAATGTTAGAATTTTTATTCAATTTCAGTACTAATATAGTTTAGGATAGATCACAGCTATCAAAAATATATTTATTTATTTTATTTATGTGACATGTCTTTACCGGGTGGTCTGACTGGGTCTACAGAACCCATTTTCAGCAGAGGCCCGGGGAGAAAAGCTCCACATACAGTACAATACAAATACAGTATAATCCAATACAATTAAAAATGACATTAGAAATACTATACAAAAAATAAATTGAAAGAACAAACTGTTACAAGATGTTGCAGTATATTACTACACATCTAGACACTTCTATACAGTTAAAACATTACAGATGATAATAGTTACTCTCACCATACATGATGTTGATAGTGTCCAAAAAAGTAGTATGTAGGTAGTGCAACATTGACTGTAACAGTACATGCAAAATAGAATGTTAGTTTCAGTTAGGAAAATAACATCCAGAAATTTAGGGATGCAGATAGATAGTGAGATAATGTTAAAAAGAATAGAAGCAAATAAAGCCTGAGCAGTAGCTTAAAGATAGGGTATAGAAGCAGAGAAGGAGTTAAAAGAGCTTTAAGATCTTGCAGTCTGTGAGGGATTGAAATGTGACAGAAAGAGGAAGACCTGAGCATTAGGCAGGCTTTATGCAAGAGCAGAGCCATGTATTTTTGAGATGATTTAAAGAGACTTTGAAATGGGTTAGGCCAGGCATAGACCTGGTAGCTAGAGGTAGTGAATTCCAAAGTATAGAGACAGAGTATGAATATAAAGAGTGACCAGGTTTGCTTGTGGGTTTTCAGATAGCTAAGAGAATGTTGTCTTCTGATCATAGGGATCTATTTGGTGTGTAAGGTGTGACTAGAAGGGCTAGTGCAGGGCAGAACGTAGGCTTGAAAATAAGGTTGTGCAAGGTGGATAGCTGAATAAAGACAAATTGGTTGGGGAGCTCAAGCCAGTTTAATTCTAGGAGTAGTTTACAGTGGTGTGTGTGATATTTAGAGTTTGTAGCAAACTTTGCAACTTTGTTGTAGCACTGTTCCAACTTGCTTAAGGTAGAATTTTGTAAGCTGGTTAAGATAGGGGCACCATAAAGAAGGGAGGGAAGTAAACATGTTTTTGCAAGGGTAGTTTTGGTTGCTGCAGTAAAGAAATGTTTGTTTGTATATAAGAGTCCCAGTTTTTGATGAGTTTTCTTTATATTTTGCTGTATATGGGGTTCAAATGAAAGTTTATTGTCAATGATATCACATAGAAGTTTGGTTTCTTGCACTATTTCTATGACAGTGTTGTCAGATGCAAGGATGTTGAAATGATCAGTGACAGGGGAGGTATTTTTGGGATGAAAGAGGACTAGTTTTGTCTTCTTTGGATTAAGAAAGAGTTGGGCATTTCTTAGCCAGGATTCAACTGCAGTAAACGACTGTTGAGTTTTTGAAAGTAGTTCTGGTAGTGATTGAGCAGTGCAGATTATGGTGGAATCATCAGCATACTGAATGAGGGTCCCAGGGTGAGAGGCAGTGTGAAGGTTGTTTGTGAAAATGTTAAAGAGTAGGGGTCCTAGGATGGAGCCTTGGGGGACTCCAGTAGGGTTGTGGAGGAAGGATAAGAGTTCATTGGACCATTTCCCTGCTTGTTATGATCCTTGAGGTAGCTCTGAACCAATTTTCCTGTGTTATGTGAGAAGCCTAGGTTAGACAGTGTGTTCAAAAGTAAGGGGTGAGACACTGTGTCAAAGGCCTTGGAGAGATTAAGGAATATTTAGTCTGTATATCAGCATACATCTCTGGCCTTGTTCAGGGTGTCTGTAAAAGATAATAGGGCTGTAGCTGTGCTGTGGCTAGATCAGAAGCCATGTTGAGTTTTGGTTAAAAGGTTGTTTTGCAATAGATATTGCATTACCTACTGATGGATACCTCTCTTGAGAATTTTGGATATGAGTGACAAGATGGATATACGATGGAAATTGGATGGATCAAAAGAGTTGCCTCCTTTGTGAATGGAGGTGATGTGAGATTGTTTCCATAGGGTAGGTACTTCTGATTCAGATAAAGACCTATTTATCAAGATATTGATTGGGTAGGTGACTGACTTAGCAGCCAGTTTGAGGTAGTATGGGAGAAGATTATCACCTGAGGTAGAGCAGGGTTTTGTTTTTGTAGCAGCTTCTTAATGGTGTTAGTGGGTATGGGCTGAAATGAGAATGGGGTTTGTATGACATTTTGTTGATGGCCTGGGGTTGGTGTCTGAATAGGTTGAAGGGGGTCCAGCATTTGGGGTGTTAGTTAATAGGTCTAAAATTGATTTTATGAAGTGCTTGTTAAAGTTTTTGGCTATTTGTAGTGGAGGGGTATCTGGTGATAGGGTGTGCTCTCCATTTCTTCCAGGGTTAAGTAGAGGAGATATGGAGTGCCAAAATTTACTGGGGTTGAAGCTGGGAATAGTATGACTTCTTATAGGTTCATAGTTTAGTACTAAGCTAACTGCCATTGCGAGCCATTTTAAGCCTAGCCAGTTATCTTTTGTGAGACTCAAACCCTGCACCTTGGGTTTGTAAGGCAAACACCTTAGCCATTAAGCCACCCTCCCAACAATAAACAGCCTTTGCATGTCTTGAACTCAGGATCCTGTATGCCATAGTCACAGTAGTTAACCACTAAGCCATCACAGCAGTCTTATCTCTGTTGATTAGTTTTGTCACTTTGTTATGTAGTATTTTGAAATTAACACGATTTTGTTCATTTTTTGTTTTGTTTTCAGGTTGAATGGGCTAGGTCCCTTTGCTTGATCAGGTGTTTACATTCCTTAGACAGCCATGGTGCTGAGTTCTTTTTGATTCTTTTCATGTGAATGGGAGCTAGTGTATTAAGTATGTGAAGGAAGGTGTTATTAAAGTATGGTACAACATCATTAGGGGTTGTTGTTTAAGGGGTGTCCAATATATTTTCTGTAGGAGATTGTTGAATTTATGCTTACAAAAACTGGGTGAGTTCCTAACTGATTTTATAGTGTGTACTCTTAGTTGTTGGTTGTTTGTTCTAAGGGAATAAGCTGGTAGATTATCGCTCAGGGAGTTAGTGTACCAGAAGAGGTGTAATTGTCAGGGTGGGATACTAGAATCCAGTCTAAGGTGAATTGGCAGGTACAATCTTTTTTGCATCTTGTTGGAGCATTGATAAGTTGAGAAAAAACATACAGATTTATACTATTTGTGGGGGAGTCGGAAGCTGTGGTTTGCCAATCTATATTTACATCTCCTAAGATTATTGTTTCAAGGTTTATTTTTTGGGATGTCCAGGATAAAATATTTTCCAGCACTGGTATGTTGTTACCTGGTGGGATATATATTAGTATTATGCAAATTATTTTTGATATATTGAGGATCAAAAAGGAGATTAGTACCTCAGCATTGGAAACAATAGGTATATTACTGGTGTAGGGTGTGATATTGAGTGTAGAGGGATATAGAAGTGCTATCCTTCCCCCTTTTTTAGATCTATTTCTTCTGGTTTTTGCTAAATTTGGAGGTAATATTTCTGAGTCTTTTACATCAGATTGTATCCATGTTTCTGTAAGGGCTGGTATGTCAGGTTTATTTTGATCAATCCAGGCATGCAATGGGGCTATTTTATTACACATACTTCTAAGGTTCAATGTAAGCATGTTTACATTTTTGGGGTTACTCTTTTGGTTAGGATTAGAGGGTGGGCCAGGGTTAGGATGTATGTTTCAACATTTGAGTAGGTAAGTAATGAGGAAGGAGTACCATGGGAAGTGTTCTGTATTCCTAGGTGATGAAACTGGTGTCAAGTGTGGTTTTGTAGGAGGTGAGGATGCCAATTTGTGGCTTGAATAATAGAGGTATTGATATATATCCAGTATAGGAGATTAAGAATGGATTGTTCCTTTGTAGAAGTAACATTTTAGGATTACTCTGCAAAAGTTAACAATGCAGTTTTCTGAGGTGAATAAAACATTGTTAAATCAATAAACAAAACATCTTTTTCCCTGTACTGGAAGTTATTTACTTGGAAATATCTCTATAGATCTTTTATAACTGCCCAATTGGTTGCAATAATAAACAAAATATCAAATGTTAATTGCTGGAGATCCGAGAATAATATAGGAGCAGACTGGTTATACATGATCCTAGAATGTAAAATATCTCCTTTTTGGAAAGAGTTTAAAATGTTTTTGCAAGTGTGGTCAGATAAAAGTATAATAAAATGCTCATTAATATTGTTTAATGCTCCAATTTCAGAAGTTATTCAAAAAACACAAGTGTCTCTTTTATGCTCAATTTTAGTGATTGCAAGGAAAGTTATTACTTTAAATTAGAAATGTAAAAATATTATACTGTTTTCTGAATTTATAAATTTAGCAAAAAGTGTATGCAAGAAAAAATTGTCAGCTATTAAGATGAGAACACCTAACATCACACATCAGTATGTTGCATGGAAACCAATGAGTGATTTACTTGAAAAATACTAACAGTATTTGTATTAATTCTTAACAAAATCCTTGCTATGAATGATTGTAAATAGTTTCTATTTATGTTTTAACAACATATTTGTTTTCTTATATTGTGATTGTTGATAAAAACTGAATAAAAATTAAAACAAAATGTATTATATTGTCTTTTGGGTAGTCAGCCAGCCTGGGTAACCCCACCATTAATAAAGCATCCCTAAAGGTTGAATCACTAGTCAGAGATCTGGGAAGTAGATAGTAACCTAGCCTTTGACCAGCATGTGTCCAAGGTAGTAAGAAAATCCATCTGTGTTGCTCAGCTTATAAGCAAGGGCATGGAAACTATATTCAGAGAGGTCATCATACCACTATACTTGAATCTCATCAAACCCATCATAGAGTATAATGCACCCTTCAGTATACACCTGACCAGACATATGCAGCAGCTGGAATGTTCACAAAGGTTCCTTACAAAAAAAAAATACAAGGACTAAACACAGTGTTCTAAGCTCATCACCTCAAAGCCTTATCTCTTTACTTAGCATAACCTTTTGCACATCTGAAAAACAAAAAAAAAAACAGCACTAGAACTACTAGATTAAAAGACCTAAATTTTGCTTGTAACATAAACAGGACATATTGAATAGATAGATATGTTTCTCAGAGAATTCCCATTCTCAAACATGCATCCCATCCATGTGAAGCAGAGCTCTTCCCTAACCCTATAGAAGTGCAACTTGCACCAATTCTTGGATAATGGGAAATTCACTCTGGTCTGGCTGCTATATCTCTGATGGACAGAGGCAGTCAGTAAATCATGCCCTATATAAATTAAATTTTTGGGTCACATTTGGGTTGCAAGGCTAGACTTATAAAGACCCTAATGGTTGTCAGTCTAGTATACACCTTTGAACAGACTCCATTCTATCAGATCTGTTACACATTCACAAGTCCAGTGATGGCATAAACACCCACTGAAGACCTCTCAATCTTTTTCTGCATCACAAATATAATATGTTGGTGGGGTGGGTATCTTCCACTCCTCATAAAGTAAAGTACTATTACTCTCTTCAAATGTAATTTGGATGAATATATAGGTAACAACAACTTCACCCCTGGCTAAACACCCTTGTCCTCATGCATAGGTGCAGTATGCAAATGTCCCAACATATCCTTGTTACAACATTATTTTTGTTATTTCTACACAAAATATATGGCCCAAAAACAACCATGGGGGTGTAAGGCTAGGTTTTTTAAGATCTTCCCTCATCAATAGGCTAGTAAGTACCTACAAACCAGTGAAATTACTGTAAGATGTTAAAGACCCTGATGTGGGCTTGCCATTTGTTTTTGCTTTAAATAAGTTATCAGACCTTAAGTTATTGGCATTTTCCTTTAAAACTGGTGGTACTTGACCTGTAAAACCCACTGTGATTAACGACTTCTCTAAAGCAAACCTTTTAGAGTTACAAGGTGACTTAAATTCTGCTGTAATCCTCCTCTGATGGATCCCATTGCTAAAGCCACTGCTTATACCTCTGACTTCTACTCTCATTTAAATTGTTGCATTGATAATATATACTATCCTCATCAAATATGAGACATTTCAAAACAAGCCCCATGAAGGAATAGTCATATAAATAAATTACATAACAAGAGAAAGAAATTGTGCAATGCTTATAAGAGGTCTCCTTCCACCTACCTAAAGACCTCATTGTGGCAAACTAGTAAAGATCTTAAGGGAGTCATTAGGAAGTTCAAAGCAGAATAAGAATTAAAAATTGTCACTAAAACCAAAAGTAACTACAAATCTTCCTTTAACTCTGTCAAGAAATGAATAAATAATACCCAACAATATTCAGAGCTAATCAACAATAATACTACACACTCTGACCCAAAGGAACTAGCTATTATCCCAACTGTCAAATTTGGTACAAATTTTGCTGCACTCACAGTTATAAACTATTCAATAGATGCCACTATTTCAACCACAAACTACTACAGAAGAAGTTCTATCATCCCTCTCAAAGTTAGGAACACTACATCCACAGGGTGGTTTGACTATTGACCCTGGTAATTATAGACAAATTAGTTTCACTGTCATCATATGTAAAGCTGTGGAATGTATTATCTCAAAACTCATTAATCTAGATATTGAAAATTCCTTAACTCTGGACCCTCATCAATTTGGCTTTGTCTTGCTTCTTTTATTTTATTAATTTCTTTGAAAAAGTCACCAAAGTAGTTGATAGTGGATATTCAGTATATTCAGAATGTGCAGCATATCTGAACCTGGCCAAAGCCATAGACACCATTCAACATGCAAGCATTATTGGCAGACTTGTAAATCTGAATATAAATCCTCATTTTGTACACGGATTGTCTGATAAAACCCATGTGGTTAGAGTAGTTGAAACAAGACGGCCAACTCATCATCCCAGCTAGGTTTAAAAAGTAGCGTGCAGGCTTACTCGAATAAGGCAAAAATGGTGTATATCCAAAGATATATTTATTGAAAACAATCCACAATATCCAGAGTATAGGAAACTAAAATCCACATGAACAACTGTTAAGCGCTTTCATCTGCTTATCGCAGACTTCTTCAGAACAGCTGATTGACTCACAATACAATCCTTTTAAAATCTTTTTGGCGCCATTCTAGAGGCAAACATTTTAAAGTGCCAATGCTCAATATAATTTGTACATATTTTAAAACCATGATTATAAAAAACAACAATACATCAATATATCCTAAAACTTACTAAAACTTTAAATAATGAATAATATGAATACTATTTCAAAAAAATACTGAATAATAAAATTACAATACCTAACTTCATACCCCATTGTTGTAACAAACAAACTCATACATAATTCTATGATAACATATTTACACCTGATGGTATAACTGATCACGACAACATTAGAAAGGGTTTGATAGAAATAAAATCATTTATACCTGGATCCTTTGTGGCATCGGTCAACACCTGTCAGATGCTTTCTTTCTTGCTTAATATTGCTTTAAAATTGCCCCCTCTATTTGATGTAAAAACTTGATCTATTATGGCAAAACTGAAACTATGATGTTCACCTTTCTTCTCTATATGTCTATATAATGCGTTCTTGGTGTCATGTACCCTAATTCTGTAAACATGATCATAAATTATTTTCTTAAATGGTCTCTCTGTTTTGCCAATATAGTAAGCAGGGCATGATGAACAACTAGCTAAATCAATAATGTTCTTACTGTTACAATTCCCCCCTTCTAAATTTTATATAGGCCCTATTTTAATTTTGTAGTTTTATTCCATCACTCTCATTAATCAAATAACATTGATTACATGACCCACATTTAGTGGTAGCCTTGTTACTATTGTATCGGTCTCTTTCTATACTCCCTAATTGTAATAACCTCTTAATGTTCAAACCCATCTTAAACATAAAACTGTGTTTTTCACCTAATATCTGTTTGATATCATCAGCTACTATTAAGTTCTTCCAATATTTTAATACTATATTCGTAATTTCATCCACATATGGGGAATAAGTTAATGAACATACTCTATTAATTGGAACATTATCCGATTTTCCTTTTTTAATACTACTAAATTCTTGTCCTATTCCTAATATATGACAATATTTATTACCCCATTCCTTAATAACAAACTGTGAAACATCCTTCAACAAGCCATCCGGGTAGCCTCTATTACTAAACATAGATATTATAAATTCTATTTCCCTTGTCATAATTTCATAATTTGATGACATCCTGGCTGCTCTAATGCATTGACTCTTAAAGATATTTTTTAACATATGTCTTGGGTGGTGACTAGTAAATTCCATATATCCATTCGAAAATGTTTTTTTCCTGTATATCTCCGATTGGAATCCAAGCTCCGTATGTTTTATATAAGTATCTAAATAAGAGATCCCTCCATAACTAACACTATAAGTGAATTTAAAAAACTACTAGTATTGTTCAAATAATCTATAAATTCATCTATCATTTCAACCAGTCCTTTCCATAAAACAAACATATCGTCAAGAAACCTCGTATAATAAGAAATATGTTCATAATGTTTGCAATTAAATAAAAATATATTTTCCCACTCTAGCATAACCATATTTGCAAATATAGGGGCACATGAAGCCCCCATAGCTACACCCCTTACTTGTTTAAAATATTCACCTTCATAATATATAAAGTTATTATTCAATACTATTTCCATCATATCAGTTATTAGGTTAATTCGATCCCATGTCATATTTGAATATTTTCTAAGACTATTACAAAAATCTTCAAGTATCTGTTCTTTCAGGATACAAGAAAATAAGTCGATGACATCAATAGTTATATATGTTAATTTCTCATTCCATTTATCGGGTGTGAGTTGAGCAAGAAATATCCATGAATCTTTAATAAGGTGAGGAATGTTTCTATATATGGGTTTAACCCAACTATCTATCACCACACCTATATTGAATGTCTTAGACTTACTTCCCGAAATGATTGGGTGAAAAGGGAGTTTACTAATATTTTTATGCACCTTTGGTATACCTATAATGGTGGCTAGAGTGGGAAATTCTACTTTCAAAAATTCATATATATCATCTGTTATTCTCTGATCCAATAAATATTCATCTAATGACAAATCTATTTTCCTATAACTTATATTTATTTCATTAATATAAGTGATTTCATAATTTCCTGTGTCCATTAATATTTTTTGAATTTTATTGACATAATCAATAGTATTGTATAAAGCTATCCCCCCTCCTTTATCGGGTTTCATTACTCTGATATTTTTATTATTCATGAGATCTACTAAACATTCCCTTTCTTTTGTAGTCAAATTATCCATCACCTGTCGTTTATTAATATTTTGACTATAATTATAAATATCAGAACAAACTAGTTCTTCAAAATTTTCAACCTTTTTGTTAGGGGGTAGTATAAATGTACTTCTTTTCTTTAATTTATTACTTTCCATTATAAATGCATCTTTTTTTATTTTTATTGTTAAACATTAATGCTAAATTTAATCTCCTACAGTACAATTTTACATCTATAATAGTGTCTACTAAATTAAACTTGGCGGCAGGTATATATTTCATTCCTTTAATAAATAAGGCTCCCAATTCTTCCTTTATACAATAATTGGTGTAATTATACACCTTAAGATCATTAACTTGATGAATAATATTATCTTCTTCTTCTCTAACAATATTATCCTCAAGACTTACTCTGTCTAGTGTGTCATCAGGGGTGTCATCAAGGGTATTGTGCGCCATCATATTTACTAGTACTGCTTGTACCGATTCCCCCAATAGTTCTGTTTTTTTGCTGGGGAGAAATAATGACCCCCCCCTGAAAATTCATATGCTCATCTGTATGTGTCACTGCATGGTCATCCCATCTGTTTTCCTTAATAAGTTTATGCTCATTACCCCATATGAATGCCCTATTTTCTTTGTATTGTATAATATCCCGATTTAACTTTTTGTTCTTCCTTTCATATAATTTTTCCGCATTACTTTCTGCATATTTAAACTGTTTGTCATATAATGCCAAAATATTGCCATTGTGCAAAAAGTAAATCAGACACTATATCATTATTCAATTTTTCAACTTCCAACAGTTTTACTGAGTTTTTCATCATTCTTTTTAACCAATAAATTCATATAATTTATTCCAAATGAATTAAATATAGCATTAAATTTTGTCTTTGTATCAACATCTAAATTAATACCCACTTCTGTAAGCAAAAACAAAAGTTACTAGTGCTGTACTACAGAGCTCACTTGCTGGACCCTCTCTTATTTAGGTTCATATGTTCATAGGTAGGTACCTGGCTATTGGCCCTAGGACCTATACAAGCCTAGCCAAAAAGGTACCCTGGCATTTGCCACCCAAGAAAATTATTTTCCTGTGCCCCTGTCGAGCAGAGCCACAGAGGTGATCCCTGAGTGAATTTCCTATTTCCCAACAGATCATCAAGATTTTTCTTAAAGAGTGCTAATGAGGAGCTTTGTTTGATATAGATAGGTAGTTTGTACCAGAGTATGGGAAGTCTCTGGGACAGGAATCTATCCTCCAGCATGTTCTGTTTATTGTGGTGACAAGGTTGAGGTCCCTAGAGTGTGTAACTCAGAGGGATTGAGATTTCTTTAAGTGGAGCATGTCCAACAGCTCTGGGTTTGACATAGCTTTGCATGTTAGGCAGAGCTCACCTCTGAGTAGGTGATATGCGATGGAGTAAAGCTGGAGTTTTTTTGAGATGGTCTGCATAGGGCATCTGTTTGATGCCAGTAATCCTTTTTGTGAGGTATTTCTGTAGCCTTTGTCTTGTGAGGTACATACCAAAAGGGACATTGTACTCTATAATGGGACTAATGAGTGACAAGTAGAGGGGAGCAATGACATATTTTTTCCTGGATGAGAAACCTTTTGTGATGAGGTGTGCCACATAGAAGGATTTCCTGACTACTGTGGTGAT
This sequence comes from Protopterus annectens, assembly GCF_019279795.1. NCBI lineage: Eukaryota > Metazoa > Chordata > Ceratodontiformes > Protopteridae > Protopterus > Protopterus annectens. The sequence continues at coordinate 215,752,174 of NC_056726.1, forward strand.
GAGATTATCAAAGGAGAGACTACTGTCCACCTGTGCCCCAAAGTCTCTTATCATACTAAAAGTGTTAAGTAGACTACCACCCATGTGGTAGCTCATGGGTACAGAGTTTTCCCAAAGGGGTTGACAATTCACTTTTTGGCATTGAGTTTGAGGCCATGACTTTGACACCAGGCATCTGTCTCAGTGAGGCCCTTTTGTAGGATGCCCACATTGTTAGGAGATTCAATTATGGCTCCCAGTTTGCAGTCATCTGCAAACTTCATTAGCCAAAGACTTTCTGTGTTAGCCTGTACTTCAGAAAATTAGATACCAAACAGGAGAGGACCCAGGACTGAACCCTGTGGTACTCCTCTTGTCACTGGTCTGAAGTCTGATTTGCTACTTTCACAGTGTGGGTTCTGTCAGTGAGCCAGTTGGCAACCCATCTTGCGACATAGGGATTTATACCTAGTTTAGTGAGGTTATCTATAATTCCAGAGTGGGGGATGGTGTCAAAAGCCTTGGCGAGATCTAGATAGGCTGTGTGAACCACCTTACCCATGTCTACGGCTTTGGTGACTGCTTCAAAGAAGTCAATCAGGTTTAGGAGACATGATCTGCCTTTTACGAACCTGAACTGGGTGGGGTCCAGAGTTTGGAGATTACCAATATCTTTGTTTATATGTTCCATGATGATACGTTCCATGACCTTGCGGACCAGGCTCAGTAGGCTAATGGGGCGGTAGTTCTGGGAGTCCGTGGTGGCTCCCCCTTTGTGGAGTGGGATAACCATCACTGTGCACCATTCAGTGGGCAGAAAGCCTGAGGTGAGGCTATGGTTGAACATGGTGCTCAGGTGGGGTGCCAGTTCATTCTGTAGTTCATGTAGAATGCAGCCTGGGATGTTGTCAGGTCCCATGGATGCTGTGTTCTTGGCTATGGAGAGTGTGTTTTTTACCTGTGCAGCTGTGATCACAGGAACTTTGAATTCTTCCAGTATAGAGATAAGCCCTTTAGGGAGTGGGGGGGGGGGGTAAAGTTAGCACTGAACATTTTTGCCATGATGTTGGCAATATCAGTTGGTTCTGTATATTTAGTGCCATTGCGCTGTAACTCAGAGCAGATCTGAGTGTTGCCATTGAGATTCTTGACATAGCTATAGAATGCTTTGTGGTTGTCTTTAGAATCAGTGGTGATTTTGTTTTCATAACTAGCTTTGGAGGATTTTATGAGGGATCTCAGCTTCCTACTGAGGCTGACCATGGAGTTCTTCAGTCATGGGATTTTACTCTTTTTTGCAACAGTTTCTTTCTTCTGTTGTAGAGTTTGTTTATGGCAGGGGACCACCAGATTGGCTTCCTTTTTTTGGAGGATAGCATCTTAGTTCTGTTAGGGATAGCACAATCCATGCACTCATGTAAGTGTTTATAAAGTGCATTTGTGTAGGATTCAGGAGTCGTACCTCTATTGTCCGTCTGCATGGGTGTCGTGAAGTTTGCCACTTCTATCTCAAGAAGTGTGAAGTTGGCTTTGGAGAAATGTTTTACAGTGGTTTCCCTAACGGAGGGTGGGGACAGGATGTGGATGTCTAGGCTGATTAGCTTGTGGTCGGATCTGACCAATGAGGAATTGACCTCTGGTATGGAACACTGGTCTCCCATGTTGGTAATGACCAGTTCTAGGATATTGTTGCCGCTGGTGGGGGTGTGGATAAGTTGATCCAAGGCATTGGAATTTATGAATTCCAGAAAACGTTGAACAAAAGAGTTGGTACATGAGTAGTTTTCCCAGTTAATGGTGGGGTAGTTGAAATTGCCCATTATTAGGGTGTTGGGTTGTACCCTAATATTTTCAGGTGTATCAAGAAATGGGAATCATGAGGGATGGTGTGGGATCTGTAGCAAGTTACAGTTTGGATTGTGGTCTTGCCCAGAGTTACTTGCACTTGGATAATCTCGGATGCATTATGCTGAGCAACTAGCCTGGAGGTGTGGATATTCTTAATGAATATGGACACGCCTCCACCTTTAGTGTTTCGGTCCAGGTTAGTTGGACGAAAGGTGTGGAATAAATTATAGCCCGGTAATGCAGGGGTGCTCTCTGGAGCTTTGAACCAGGTCTCAGTCACTGCACAGATGTCAATGTTCTCCATTTTAAGGAGTGCTTCGAGTGAATGCATTTTGAGGTTTAGACTTTTAGCATTGAGTAGCATTACCCTCAGATTTTGCTTACTTGTACCTGTTATGGTGATGAATTTGTCATTTGAACCTTGCCTAAAAAAGACATTGTAGGGGTGGCAAGTCTTACCCAGTATCCAGAATCCCAAGGGCGACAGGTGCAGGCCATCTCTGGCAAAGCATCATGGTCTGTCGATCATGTCATCCCAGGCAGACAGATACTGGATCCCCTAAGAATGACACCAGGAGCTTAGCCAATTGTTGAAGTCAATCATTTTGTCCTTATACTGTGGTAACATACTGTGTGATGGCAGGATGTTAATCAGGGTTAGGGTCATACCTGCCTGTGCTACAAGACCGGAGAGCTCTTCCATGTCTCTTTTCATGTAGATTCTATTTCTCAGACCTTTAGACCAATGTTTCTCACCTATCGTTATATAAGATTTCACTATAAACTGGGTGATTTATTTGGTCTGCCACTGACACACAATTGCTCCACCATGGCTTGGACAATATTAACTACTGGTGCAATGACAATGATCTCAAATTAAATGTGACATATGCAGTAGAGTTCATTTTAGTAATAAGACCTTTTCACATACCACACAGGTGATGCAGCCCTTTAATCAGACTGTGTTAAAAGGGTTCTCTGCACTCACTCTTACTGATAATTCCTTATTGTTTGGCCATCATGTTTCCATGGTAGCTTTGAAAGTCTTTTATCTGGCTTATTAAATTTACAAAGGCATTTCTTCTAGAGCCAAAGAGGTTTTAATTCCCCCTTACTCATATCTTATCAGACCAATTATTGAACATAATGTACCTTTTGGCATACATCTGTCTAAACATATCACTGAACCTGAGAAGCCACAGTGAAGCATAACTAAGATCAGTAGACTCAAAATTTCTAGATATATGGACAGACTGGCAGCCTTCTCTCTATATGCAGTCTCTTATAGACTCCTTCATTGAGACATGTACTTAGCTTTTTGAGCCATGAAAGATACTACCGTATCTGAATTCCTATTCTTTCACAGAACAAATTGTACCTAAAATAGAAAATTAAAAGAATAAACTTTCATCAGCATATAAATAAGTCATGTTGGTGTAATAGCTTCATAACCTGGCATACCTCTGTAGCTCTGGAAGAAAATTCATCTACATGTTAACCTGGAAAGTGCCTTCAATTTAAACATAGATAACTGGCTGGGTAGCCTCAAATCCACCCTTGGACTGTCTTTTCTTCCCTTCTTGAGGTTGCAGGGAATGTTTGAATATGGGTTTCTATTGGTATGTAGACTAATTGGCTAGTACTTAACTAGGATCCTATAACCTATAAAGTTTAAGTACTGAATCTATAACTATGACTTTATTTGTATTGAACCTGTAACCTATAAATTCAAAGTACTAAACCTATAACTATGACTATTTTGCTATATTATTAAAACTGAAATTCAGTTATCCCTATTGTGACATCCACACTCTGGGCCAGTAATCAAGGAGCCTGAATTCTCCCCACTGACACTGGAGAGGGACGTTTCCTGGGAATACAAATGGAATGTATTTCCAGATGCAGACCTTTCTGCACCAAGCACAATTTCTCTTAAGAGCAAACAGTGAGCACACCCAGCCTGGGGTCTGGGTTTTTCTCTCTGTCTCCTCCGGGTCTCCAATGAGGCTCTCCACTGGCACAGCTGCAGAGTTAAGTTCTCAGCCAAGTGCCCAAACCAAGTCCTCCACCCCTCTCTCTGTGAAACCAGTGCTTCATGTCCCTGCTCCAAATAGCTGACACACACACACACACACACACACACACACACACACACACACACACACACACACACACACACACACACACACACACACACACACACACACACACACACACTCACCTGGGAAAGGCTGGCAGAGATTTACTCGCTGTGCTCCATTCTGCCCAGACTGAGGTAGTTATCTCTGCCACCAAACACTACAAAGCCAGCTACCTAAGGCTCTTGCAAGGGTACCCAATTATACTGAGTGAAATTAATATGAATATAAAAGGTAATGTTGACCAAACAGCCAGGCTTCAGAAATGGCCACAGTGTCACTAATAGATACAAGTACTCTCAAAGTTTAAAATATTTCTCTAAAGGACCAGCCACAATGAAAGGTTTAAACATATTTAATAATAACGCAAATAAGTAATACAGCAAAAATTGGGTAGGTACAATGGCAATGGTTAATTACTCGCATAGATTTCCAGTGAATGAAATGTCCCAAAGTATATATAATCATAATTAAAGTGTAGTAATTAACACAGTAATTACCCTCCGCTGCTTTGCAACACAATAGTAATATAGTTCTCAAAAAAACCTTTGCTAGGAAACACTTTCAAATAAGTGTAGCTGACAGCATCAACTGCCCTTCGGCACAACGATAGTATAATCCAACAGCAGTATTCACTTCACCATGGATAAAAATAAGAGAGCACTTGTTCAATGTTGCTCAAATATTTATTTGGTAAAACTTGGCTAGCGCTTTCACCCGTAGGCTTCCTCAGGCCATCACAACATATATTCACAGTTAATACATTTAAATACTATTTCCTATCATGAACATTGAGGTCACTACCTGCTATCAAACAAATCCGAAGCAATTTCCAATATTATTATAAAATAATTAATTACATACATAATTAACTAAATAAATATCCGTTTATATATATTAATATCTCTTAATACGTACATATTTAAAAAAAGTTTTAAAATCAAACTATATACATAATTACTAACTTGTTGAACATAAAATTCATTCCTAATAGTTTGCATATAACTACTACTATTTATTACCATTGGACATAACTTTCTCTCACTAATTATAGTACAAATAGTATCCAATGACAAATGCATACATAACTAAATCATTTAATAGTTTTTAAAAAATACAAATAACTCAGACATAGTCTTAATCAATTAAATAGACACATGCTTAATTAAGTATGTAAATATTTTAAGAATTCATGATTCTAAATATTTTACAATCCCTGCCTACTACTGTGTATGTTTTCCATATTATAATAACATACTTAATCAAATTCTTATTGGGTGCATATATTGGACATACTTATTAATATTGGATAATAAAAATACATATAGAGAAAATACATATAAATAACATACTAATCGCACTTAGAGACATGCATATTCAGACATAAAACTTAAGATGTAGATTAGTTATATTAATATTGATGTCAGAAACCTTAAAAAAAAATATATATATATATATGTGAAACATATACATAATAGATACAAATGTTATATACGTCTCTTTTCCATTCTAACTCTTTATTGCACAATTATTTATTGATACCTAGCTTCCTAGCCTTCAAGGCAGGTTTAATAGGAATTCTATCATTCAAACCCGGTTTATGATCAGCCCTTAATCTAATAATCCATTTCATTTCATTTTCCTCAGTTTTATTAACTATATCCCCACGTCTAATCGTTATGTTATTATTCTGTAAGACCATAAACTTAAATTCATGGTCTATGGATGTATCTAAAACATGTTTCGAAAGGGCATTATTTTGTGATTTTATTTTAATATTATATAAATGCTCCTTAATACGGTCCCTAAGTCGTCTATCCGTTTTACCCACATAAAATGCAGGGCAAACCATGCAGGTAGCAAGATAGATGACGTGGGCCGTATCACAAGTAGCTTGTGCTGAAAAAGTAAAAAATTGTGACGTTTCAGGTTGCGTAAAACTTGCAGTGCCGTCGATATAAGTGCAATACCTACATTTCTGGCAAGGCTTTGTCTCTTTATTATTTTCTATCCTATGACCCATTCCTACTCTATTTGACCCACATATCATTCTATATAAATTAATTTTATTTTTATATGTAAATTTTGGGTAGTTACCTACTAATTTTAATATTTTAGGGTCTACTGTTAGTATCTCCCAATATTTTTCATAGATGTCTCTTATACTTGTCACATCCTGTGTGTAATGTATGAGCACCCTAATATCTTCATTTTTGCTATTACTATCTATATCACATTCATCGTTACTCATGACAGCTGTTTCGATATCAGCTCCACTGTCAGAAAAATAGGGCTGTGCTATGTTTCTCCTCATCCCTTCTACTTTATATAATTCTTCATTTATTTCTTTAGACTTATAAGATCTATCTAATAATTGTTGTTTCAAATTACTCAATTCTGTCTTATATCCAATATCAATAGAATTAAGATGTGATACTCTCATTGCCTGCCCTCTAATGATATTTTTAAAAATAAATCCAGGATGCATGCTATTTCTATGCAGCAGGGAGTTTCTATAACAACTTTTCCTATAGACCCCTGTATTAAGGAGGCCATTAGGTAATTTCTCAACATATACATCCAGATATGAAATCATATTCAGGGACGCTTCCATAGTGAATTTCAAATACTGTGTATGTGCATTAATTTTTACCAGGAATTCTTTAAGACTGACTTCATTAGAGCTCCAGATGAGAAAAAGATCATCTACGAAACGTGCATAAAATTTTACGTTCTGTTGGAAATCATTCATTTTAAACAAATATCTTTCTTCCCAATCTGCCATAACAAGATTGGCGTAGCTATTGGCACAAGATGTGCCCATAGCCACACCATCTTTCTGTATGTATGCCTGATTGTTAAATACAAATACATTATTACACAGTACTATTTCTATTAGATCACAAATTACATCATTATAGGCTTCCGTATATGATAGGTCTATATTAAGTCTCCTACGAATACATTCTACTCCTTCAAAGTTGGGAATAGATGTAAAGAGAGATTGAACATCTAATGTAACTAACCAATATGTAGTATCAATGGGGATTTTAGACATCCGGTCATATAACATAATTAGGAATTGTTTGGTGTCTCTAAGTATATGTAAATACTTATTCACAACGGGTCGTAGTACTGTTTCTAAGTATAGTGAAATTGGCTCAGTTACCCATCCTTTACCTGCGACAATAGGTCGCATGGGTGGGTTTGAGGGGTGTTTATGAATTTTTGGTACTCCTTGTATGCAGGGTAAAGTAGGGTGGTTAACAATACAGTAATTAAATAGATCTTCATTTATTTTGCCTTCATTATGTAGTGTATTGATATCAATCAACACTCTTTCAATGACCCTATCTACCGTATTTATTCCAATAGTTCTATAATATTGTCCATCTCTTAACATTTCTGTCATACTTATAATATATTGATCCATATCCATAATGAAAATAGGTCCGCCCTTGTTGGCAGGCCTAATCATTATGTTAGGATCATTCATTAACTCTCTTAATGCCTTCCGTTGTTTGAATGTCAAATTACCATGCCATCTCCTTTCACTATTTCTTTTCTCATGTGCATATAACTCTTGCTCAACTAATTTAGTATATGCATCAATCAATGGATGTAAGGCTGGTATATAAGTACTAGGCTTCCTATAAGCCGTCCTTTCTTTGGTATTCAAACCAAAGTCTAATTTAAGTTGTATATTTCTTGTAAAGAGCTTCAAATCAACTATTGTTTGAGTAATATCACTTTTAATGGATGGAATAAATGTAAGTCCCTTCTCCAGAACTACTTCATCATCTGTAGATAGGAAAAGTTGTTATAGAAACTCCCTGCTGCATAGAAATAGCATGCATCCTGGATTTATTTTTAAAAATATCATTAGAGGGCAGGCAATGAGAGTATCACGTCTTAATTCTACATATTGGATATAAGACAGAATTGAGTAATTTGAAACAACAGTTACTAGATAGATCTTATAAGTCTAAAGAAATAAATGAAGAATTATATAAAGTAGAAGGGATGAGGAGAAACATAGCACAGCCCTATTTTTCTGACAGTGGAGCTGATATCGAAACAGCTGTCATGAGTAACGATGAATGTGATATAGATAGTAAAAGCAAAAATGAAGATATTAGGGTGCTCATACATTACACACAGGATGTGACAAGTATAAGAGACATCTATGAAAAATATTGGGAGATACTAACAGTAGACCCTAAAATATTAAAATTAGTAGGTAACTACCCAAAATTTACTTATAAAAATAAAATGAATTTATATAGAATGCTATGTGGGTCAAATAGAGTAGGAATGGGTCATAGGATAGAAAATAATAAAGAGACAAAGCCTTGCCAGAAATGTAGGTATTGCACTTATATCGACAGCACTGCAAGTTTTACGCAACCTGAAACGTCACAATTTTTTCCTTTTTCAGCACAAGCTACTTGTGATACGGCCCACGTCATCTATCTTGCTACCTGCATGGTTTGCCCTGCATTTTATGTCAGTAAAACGGATAGACGACTTAGGGACCGTATTAGGGAGCATTTATATAATATTAAAATAAAATCACAAAATAATGCCCTTTCGAAACATGTTTTAGATACATCCATAGACCATGAATTTAAGTTTATGGTCTTACAGAATAATAACATAACGATTAGACGTGGGGATATAGTTAATAAAACTGAGGAAAATGAAATGAAATGGATTATTAGATTAAGGGCTGATCATAAACCGGGTTTGAATGATAGAATTCCTATTAAACCTGCCTTGAAGGCTAGGAAGCTAGGTATCAATAAATAATTGTGCAATAAAGAGTTAGAATGGAAAAGTGACGTATATAACATTTGTATCTATTATGTATATGTTTCACATATATATATATATATATATATATATATATATATATATATATATATATATATATATTTTTTTTTTAAGGTTTCTGACATCAATATTAATATAACTAATCTACATCTTAAGTTTTATGTCTGAATATGCATGTCTCTAAGTGCGATTAGTATGTTATTTATATGTATTTTCTCTATATGTATTTTTATTATCCAATATTAATAAGTATGTCCAATATATACACCCAATAAGAATTTGATTAAGTATGTTATTATAATATGGAAAACATACACACTAGTAGGCAGGGATTGTAAAATATTTAGAATCATGAATTCTTAAAATATTTACATACTTAATTAAGCATGTGTCTATTTAATTGATTAAGACTATGTCTGAGCTATTTGTATTTTTTAAAAACTATTAAATGATTTAATTATGTATGCATACTATTTGTACTATAATTAGTGAGAGAAAGTTATGTCCAATGGTAATAAATAGTAGTAGTTATATACAAACTATTAGGAATGAATTTTATGTTCAACAAGTTAGTAATTATGTATATAGTTTGATTTAAAATTTTTTTTAAATATGTACGTATTACGAGATATTAATATATATAAACGGATATTTATTTAGTTAATTATGTATGTAATTGATTATTTTATAATAATATTGGAAATTGCTTCGAATTTGTTTGATAGCAGGAAGTGACCTCAATGTTCATGATAGAAAATAGTATTTAAATGTATTAACTGTGAATATATGTTGTGATGGCCTGAGGAAGCCTACGGGTGAAAGCGCTAGCCAAGTTTTACCAAATAAATATTTGAGCAACATTGAACGAGTGCTCTCTTATTTTTATCCATGGTGAAGTGAATACTGCTGTTGGATTATACTATCGTTGTGCCGAAGGGCAGTTGATGCTGTCAGCTACACTTATTTGAAAGTGTTTCCTAGCAAAGGTCTTTTTGAGAACTATATTACTATCATGTTGCAAGGCAGCGGAGGGTAATTACTGTGTTAATTACTACGCTTTAATTACGATTATATATACTTTGGGACATTTCATTCACTGGAAATCTATGCGAGTGATTAACCATTGCCATTGTACCTACCCAATTTTTGCTGTATTACTTATTTGTGTTATTCTTATAGGGCAAGGTACAAACGAAGCAGTAACAGTTCTTTATATTTTATATATTTAATAATAAATAAAAAGAATATGAAAATATGGAATATCTTTTTACAGTAAATACCAGAGTTTCAGCCACAGGAAATATTAAAAGTAATACATGTGGAAAGATTCACACAGTTACAGAAAAACAATATTTAACTATTATCACTATATTTTACTGACTGATCTAGAGAATTACTGTACCTACTTACTTAATAGAGCAAGGCGAGATGAAGTAGGTGAGGGATCCTTCTATGTCAGATTCCAAGAAACAGACTACCCTGATACTTCAGTCTCAGCTAATATTAACACTTTATTTCTGTACAGAATGACATCATGCACATCTGGTCATCTGACTTCTGGTTCCCATGCAACCCCCCATTGCTAGAAACTTCCAGGATTTAGCACCTACATGTCAATAATACACACATAAGAGTTTTGCTCAGATCTGATGCAGCATCTGGAAGTCATAAAACAATTACAGACTTCTGCTCCTCCTACAGAGACTAAAAGACCATGTTTCTTACAGACATTGTATCTCTGGCTTCATCTTTATGGCCTAGACCTAGTAATTTAATTTCTTATTATTTCTCAAAGTCAGGTGGATTGAGAATAATGTCTGCTCTTCCAATATCATCTGTTACAATGTATTCATTTCAACAGTTACAATCCATACATTTAATCAGCTACCAAATGCATGTATATTTAGAGTCTGTTAGCAGGAGTAGCAGGACCCACTGTTGATACATTTTAATGCAATCAGCTTTACAACTACATTTTTCAGCACAAACATCTGTACAAATCAGTTTGATATACAAATGACATATAATTCTTTACAAAATTTCAGCTAACTGTGTTGGCATATGTTACACATCCATTGTCCTACTTCTCCTGGCATAGCTGGCAATAACCACATTGTTACACCAATAATTATTCCCTACATGTAATAATCTTTTTACCAATTTCTTTTGTTTTAATTGCACTATTTTTCCTTAGTATGAATGTCTTGAAAAACTGCTAATTTTATACACTTTATTCAGAATTACCTATATTCTTACTAAAATGTGTTATCTACATTTAAGAGGACAACTATTTTTTCTTAAATCACATGGCATTATGTTTAATAATGATATCATAATGTCAGCTACTGAAAAACACAAGAAGATGTAAAAGCAAGAACAATTTCTGGATCTTCTTCTTATAGGATTTAAAATTAATTTCAATGAAAACAGTGATAGTTTCAATAATAAAACAAAGTAACATAATGCAGAGCATGGTAGCAGCTAAAAACGTGACTGTTATATTCAGTAACTCTATTAAAGTACAATCGTATTTAATAAAGCTACTGAATAAAACAGTCACAGCTTCAGCTCCTGCCATACTCTACATTGTGTTATTTTGTTTTATTGTTTATTTCTTAATTACATTTATAGTTTCAATAATACCAACACTTAATATGCTTTGATCAATCCCAAAATATCTTGATTTGTTATCATCATCTTTAGCATATAAAAAGTACAATATTAAGATAATATTTTTATTTTAGTAAACAATTTTCAGAACTGTCTGCTAGAGATTAATTATTTTAGCCTAGCACATTTCACTGTTATTGTCTGATTCTGTGGAATAGAGGGAAAAAGCCCTGACTATGACCCAAATGACCTGAGTTCAAATAATGGCTCAGTCACTGGAGACATTAGGCAGAGCAGATTGAATGTGAATAGCTTAATCCAGCTCAGCCATCCTGGAGTGTGAAGTGGTAGTTAACAGTCTTCTGTTCCCATACAAAAGGAGGTATGTAAAACATTAATGACCATGGAGTGAGAGGATATGGGCCTTGCAGTCCCAAGCTAGTGACAGTAACCATGGGTCACATGTGGAGTGAGGGCATTGTTTGATTCGCTGGAGATGTTTGTGCTTATGTCAGCTACTAGGGGTGAGATTAGGGCCATACCAAACAGCATCATTACCGAGATGCTGACAAGAGCACAGATCCCCTTCATGGCTATGTGAATATGTCCATAGGTTTATACTAAGCCAGCAATATGCTGACCACTGTAGGTTTAGCCAATGACACTGCAGAAGAAGAACCCTTGAAGGAAGGTAATAGTTCAGAAGATGAAGGTAGGAGGAAAGGACAGTTTGGGAGATAAAGATAGAATATTTTCAGCTTGCATTATGCTACACAGAAGGTAGAGTGAAGTTGGAGAAAAAAAAGGGAAAAAGAAAAATAGGAACAATGTAAGGGAGTGGACAGAAGCTGGGGGAAGTTAGGAAAGTAAAGCAGAGAAGGAATAGAGAGATGTGAGATGTGATAATATTTAGTTTGGCAAATTTAGATATTTGTAGTCAGCACCTCTTCAGGTGAATTTAGGGGATCCCATGCATTCATCTAATTGAAATTTGAATGTTGGTAGGATTTTGCTCTTTCTAATATGCAGGGAAATTTGTTCTATAGGTGAGATAGGCATCAAGAGAGGAATTTTTGCCTGAACCAGAGTTAGTTGATATTTTGGTGTATAACTAGACCTTTGTGATGAGTATTAACTACGGAAGATTTCATTTTGAAGAAGAAGAGATCACAGAGAGCAGGTCTGTTGCAGGTTAGAAGGTAAGGTACAGATCACCTTGCAAGAGTCTATAGATCACAGAAAATAAAATCAGGTTTTTAGTTTATCAGAATAAGAGCAATTCTTTAAATATTGGTTTCTTTTGTTTTAACAAGCTGGGGTATCTGGTTGGAAGTCTTGATTAGAAACTGAGCACTGGATTCTATAATGGGATGAAAGATAGAGTAAAAGAGAAACAGAATAGTTTGAATCTGTATGAGAAACCACTATGGAAGAGATGAGAAAGAGAGAGAGAGAGAGAGAGAGACAGCAAGAGCGAGAGAAGGATTTTCTAACAATATTGCAGATATGCTGATTTAAGTACAACCCTCTGCTTGTGCAAGTTCATAAATATCAGATAATGATGTGAATAATAAGGTGAATTCTATTAAAAAGCTATTGTATAGGAGTGCCATTTTAGTCAAACTGACTAAACTAAACGTATTTGCATTTAGGGTGACTCTGTGGTTAGATCATCAGTTGCTAGTGTGATCAAGGCTCAGCTGTAAGGGTGAAGTAAAGAAGGCATCTGCCCCTGGCACAAAATATTAGGGGACATGATTTCAGATGCCAGTGTTTTGGGAGTACAGTATATTAGTCTTGAAATTAATACCAATACTGCACTTGCTGTCACTGTTGAAGCACTCAGTGTGTGAGGTATGTAGCAACTGTACCAATCTTCTTATTACAGTTTTAGCACTCAGCTTTCTACAGTTACACTTACGAGTGAAAATCTATTTTTTTTAGTCTTCACTTTGACAAGAGCTCTTTTTTTCTTTAATTTTCGCAGAGGCACCAATTTGGGAATCTGTGCAGAATGCTGATTGAACTAGCTATAGTTCTTGTTCTGGATCAATGCCTTGTTGAAGTATTAATGAATCTGGGAAAAAGGGGAGTTTATGATGATCAACAGCTTGCATATTCAACCAATTTATTTAGGTAAAGGTTATTAGCATTCAGCTTAACAGGCCATTTATCAATATATTAAGAAACCTTTGCATATAGATGGAGAAACATGCTAATGTTATGGTTGTGGTATCCTTCTAGCCAGTTAAAGATAATTGATGTAGCTGACACCAGCACCATCAAGACACTAATGTCATGTCATGACAGCTGGAACTTACACCCATCCTATCTGTTATGCCATGTCAATTTAATTGTGAGGGTAATTAAAAGTAATTACAATACTTATGGCACACATTCCTCCAGCACTATCTAGTAACATGATTATGAGTTAAAGAAGTAGCTGTTTATGAATAATTTATTTGGGCATGCTTTTGCATCACAAAAACTGACCGGTTTATTATTGTAAGGAATACTTCTGCTGGATACAGAGGTAAGGATGGAATGTGTCTATGCATGCACACACATTCTTCTTGTGAACTGAATGAGTAAGGAGTGGATACAGCCGTAAGGATGGAATGCTTTTATGCATGCGCACACATTCTTCTTGTGTACTGAATGAGTCAGGACTGGGCGCAGAGGTAAGGCTGGAATGTGTTTATGCATGCACACACATTCTTCTTGTGCAGTGAATGAGTCAGGACTGGGTGCAGAGGTAAGGAATGAATGTGTTTATGCATGTGCACACATTCTTCTTGTGCACTGAAGGAGTCAGGACTGGGTACAGAGGTAAGGACGGAATGCTTTTATGCATGCACACACATTATTCTTATGCATGAATGAGTCAGGACAGGGTACAGAGGTAAGGATGGAATGTGTTTATGCATGCACACACATTCCTCTTGTGCACTGAATGAGTAAGGAGTGGATACAGATGTAAGGATGGAGTGTGTTTATGCATGCACACACATTCTTCTTGTGCATGAATGAGTCAGGACTGGGTGCAGAGGTAAGGAAGGAATGTGTTTATGCATGCACACACATTCTTCTTGTGCACTGAATGAGTCAGGACTGGGTACAGAGGTATGGACGGAATGCTTTTATGCATGCACACATTCTTCTTGTGAATAAATGAGTCAAGACTGGGTGCAGAGGTAAGGATGGAATGCGTTTATGCATGCGCACATATTCTTCTTGTGAACAGAATGAGTAAGGAGTGGATACAGACATAAGGATGGAATGTGTTTATGCATGTACACACATTCTTTTTGTGCATGAATGAGTCAGGACTGGGTACAGAGGTAAGGACGGAATGCTTTTATGCATGCACACACATTTTTTTTGTGCACTGAATGAGTCAGGACTGGGTGCAGAGGTAAGGATAGAATGTGTTTATGCATGCGCACACATTCTTCTTGTGAACTGAATGAGTAAGGAGTGGATACAAACGTAAGGATGGAATGTGTTTATGCATGCACACATATTCGTCTTGTGCATGAATGAGTCAGTACTGTGTGCAGAGGTAAGGAAGGAATGTGTTTAAGCATGCGCACATATTCTTCTTGTGCACTGAATGAGTCAGGACTGGGTACAGAGGTAAGGATGGAATGCTTTTATGCATGCACACATATTCTTTTTGTGGACTGAATGAGTCAGGACTGGGTGCAGAGGTAAGGATGGAATGTGTTTATGCATGCGCACACATTCTTCTTGTGAACTGAATGAGTAAGGAGTAGATACAGATGTAAGGATGGAATGTGTTTATGCATGCACACATTCTTTTTGTGCACTGAATGAGTCAGGACTGGGTACAGAGGTAAGGATGGAATGCTTTTATGCATGCACACACCTTCTTGTGCATAAATGAGTCAGGACTGGATATAGAGGTATGGAGGGAATGTGTTTATGCATGCGCACACATTCTTCTTGTGCACTGAATGAGTCAGGACTGGGTGCAGAGGTAAGGATGGAATGTGTTTATGCATGCGCACACATTCTTCTTGTCCACTGAATAAGTAAGGAGTGGATACAGACGTAAGAATGGAATGCTTTTATGCATGCACACACATTCTTTTTGTGCACTGAATGGGTCAGGACTGGGTGCAGAGGTAAGGATGGAATGTGTTTATGCATGTGCACACATTCTTCTTGTCCACTGAATGAGTCAGGACTGGGTACAGAGATAAGGACGGAATGCTTTTATGCATGCACACACATTCTTCTTGTCCACTGAATGAGTCAGGACTGGGTACAGAGATAAGGACGGAATGCTTTTATGCATGCACACACATTCTTCTTGTGCACTGAATGGGTCAGGAATGGGTGCAGAGGTAAGGATGGAATGTGTTTATGCATGCACACACATTCTTCTTGTACACTGAATGAGTCAGGACTGGGTGCAGAGGTAAGGAAGGAATGTATTTATGCATGCACACACATTCTTCTTGTGCACTGAATGAGTCAGGACTGGGTACAGAGGTAAGGACGGAATGTATATATGCATGCACACACATTCTATTTGTGCATGAATGAGTCAGGACTGGTTACAGAGGTAAGGATGGAATGTGTTTATGCATGCACACACATTCTTCGTTTGCACTGAATGAGTCAAGAGTGTTGAATATGAGGATTTATAGTCATGGCTGCACTGATTGGAACTGATGGGTTACATAAGGGGTCAGAGTAATGATTTCCTTTGATATAGAGATTGAGCTATTGAGGAAAGGAATGTGTATTAATCACTGCACTAATTGAATGATTGGTGAGCTTAAATGGGACGAATAATGATGTCTACATTGATATGAACTGGTGTGCTAAGGAAAGAATGATAAATAATTGTTCCACAGTGAAATAGATGTCAGTGTAGGGGGAGGTGGATGGCTCTTTACTTTACAGTTATATTGCCATGGATAAGGAGACATTCACTTATGTTAATTTGGTGACAGTGACAGAGGTACTAAAGGGATAGGGAGGTGTGTATATTTATTGTACTGCTACAGTGCTTGGAAAAGGAGTTCAAAGCAAAGATGCTATAATGTTTTGGAGTGGATGTACTTACTTTCACATTGCAGTGATGAGTATGGTGGAATGTGGGGATGGGACTGAATAGCTATAACAAGGAGACATTGATACACTGGTGACTGGCAAGGAGACTGTACTGTTTTGTATTGACTATTCTCATTAACTGACTGTTATTTGGACATAGGGATGTGCACATTTTACTGATTTCACTATCCAACTGTCAAGGATTAATGCATGTGACTATGAGGTGCTTAGACTGCTGTTTTATGTAATGACCTCTGCTGTACAGTATAATAATTAATTAGCAATCTGCTCTTTAGCATGGACCTTGGTGAGCACATGTCATGCAATACATACTAGCATTAAGTAACTGTAGACTCTGTGAATCATTGTTGTTTTAAGTTCTGACTTACATGAAGTTGTCATTGAGGATTTATGAACATCCCTAAATTATACACAACAAAATTCAGTGAATCCATTATATTAGAAGTCTGTTGTTTGCAATACTTTTAGAAATTATTATTCATTTTGTTGAAAGTGTTATATTTTGTCTCAGAACAGAAGACTTGAACAGTATGCTAGAAATGAGGGAAGAGGTTTGACAACTAAAACTCAGTGTGGACCACCTGCTTTGTCACAATACATCAGTAAAAAGAAAAGTTTGAAATTAATGTCTTTCATGTAAAGATGGAAAGCTTTATACTTGTAAATTAAATAATGACACTTTATTGCCATTTCATATTGTTAATTTGATATTACTTTTATTTATTAGCATCCAGTATTGAATATGTCTTTAATTTTTAATGAAGGTTTAGGTGCTTTTAACTTTCAATTAATGTTTTAAACATATGACATATAGAGTTTGAGTACTACTTTGAAAAGTAACTGTAATTCTGAAAACATTTATGTACTACTGTTAGACAAAATGCTAAACATGAATTAAATATATATTTTTTGCATTATCCTTATGTTAGTGTTGTTTTAGTATGTATTAAGGCACGCCTTCTAGCTAAGAAAAATTATGTTAGGTAAAACCAAAGTCTAATAATAAACATGGCAGCAAGCAATCATGAAGGCAATTGTTAATGGATGAGTTGGAAATGAGGAAGTGATACACCCCCAGATTCACTATAATTCCATGCAGGACTAGCTTAGTCCTGCACAGAATCAGCCATTTAGGAGCAAGATGGCAGCATGCCTGGCATATTAATGAAGGCACGCTGCCTGAGCTCCTAAATGACATGGAGCGTGTACTAGTGTAGGGGGCTTGTCTCAGAGCAGTGCTCTCAGAATATACATGCTCCTGCAATCAAGAACAGCAATTTAGGAATAAGAATGAGTGAGACTGCTCATAGGTGTTTGCATACTCCAGCAACATCCCCCAAGTTTATAAGAGCAATAGATAAAATATAAAATATAAGCAAGCTGTTTTTATTTTATGAAACAGATAAAATTTAACCATATGTGTGTGGGTTTGCCCATCCCTTAACTACGTTTATTGCAGCACAAAAGGATAAAAATCAAGATATATGTAAATGAAACAGTACTGCATTAGTGTAGTGAGCAGAGCATTCGCCTTACGAGCAGTCATTCCTGGTCCGAGTCTCACTCCAGTACATTCCATTTTCCATGTCAAATCACTTTATGAACAATATTTTTTGTTGCATAACCTGCTAAATAATATATATTTGTGAACTGGAGTACTGCATTAAATGCAGATGTGAGGTGTCATTGTCATAATGTTGTAAAATCCACAGATAATCACAAGTGCCCCATACAGTATATGTACACATGAATCAGGGATACAAATCGAAGGTACAATGTGTGACGAATGATAAATCTATAGAGTTTCAAAATCCACTACCTTCCCAAGAACCATTTTACATTACTATCTAAACTACTGCAGGGGTAAACGGGAGTAAGCACTATTAAGCATGAGTAAGCATATTTAAGCAGTAGTAAGTGGGTTTAAGCCCGTTTATGTGGGGGTAAGCAATGCACACATAGGTTAAGCAATATTGAAGCTAACTCTCTGTAAGCATATTTAACTGGAGGTTAGCATTGCTTACCGTCATGCAAACCCGCACAAACCCACTTACAATTTCTGAAAAGTGCATTAATCACTCTGTATGCAACAGCTACTGTTCTGGCCAGAAACAAAATAAACAGCCTTTGCAGGTCTTGGTGTAAGCAATGTGTAGGCCAGCTAACTCAGTTTGCTCATTGGTATACCCCTTTAAACAATGCCAACCTTAGGTAAGCAGGTTTGCCCATAGCTTAGCATCTTCTAAAACCATCCAATCACAGCAAAGTGTAGGAAATCAGCCCTATTTAAACCTAACAGGCAGGAATACATCTCATAACTGTTTGCAGCTTCCTCCTGTAGGCACTATGACTGGTATGGGAGAGGGTGTGTGCTTTCAGGCACAGGGCTGGGGCATCCAGGAGTCCAGAGTCATGGCAGGACTCCTTGTAAAAGACCATGACCAGAGACTGCTGCAGGGTCAGTACCAGGGTTCCCAATATAAAGTAGAAGCCTGGGACCATCTTGCCCATGACCTCACCAGTGCCACTGGCATACCTCGAACTGGTGAGCAGGTCAGGCATCACTATGCCGACCTGAAGCAGTGAAAGGGGAATCTCTTGGATCAGTGGGTCCAAGAGGATAGGAAGACGGGGGATGTCCCAGCTGTGTGTAAGTATTAGTCCACTACCTATTTAATAATTGCCAGCTCATGAATATTATGGATAGAAGTTGTCAGGCTCCAGATTAACAACAGCAAATTTATTGTAGAACAGTAAAACAAACAGATATTCCCAGTTAGCACTTTTGTTTCACTTCTATTAACTCAGAGACTTCTTCAGACTGTCTGCAATAAATTTGCTGTTGTTCATCTGGAGCCTGACAACTTCTTTTGGATTTTTGGATTTTTATTTGTGCTGCTGTGGAAGTGATATATTATGGATAGGTATGGCTAAATATTCCTCTTATGTCTTTTGCAGTGGCAGATGAGTGGGCTGCCAACCAGAAAGCCCATGCCTGTAGATTGCACTGGTTGTGACGCGACGTTAATAATACTCTTGGATGTACTGTCATAGGAAATAAATCTAAAAGTAGTATTAAGTTAATCACCTGTATAAAACCTGTATTGTTTAAGGCATGTACTGCATACACCAGAGAATATGGCAGAAAGAGTCTCATATAGGTTGTATGTAAATAAAAGCATAATAGCCTGACAATAAATGTCTACATGTTTGTAAATGATTTGGGGATTTAAGACAGTCTTTTTCCATAGAATTGTTACTCCTCTGGTCTTATTTTTAGAAGAAGATTGAGCAAGTATTGTGTATTCCTTAGGGTCCCACATAAATGTGTCATCTATTTTAAAGTGTGCCTCTTGGAGAAAAATTATTTGAGCCTTGTTTAGTTTAAAATAATTTAGTAGGTTGGCTCTCTTATATGGGTTGTTTAAGCCATTAGAGGATATCAAAGTTAAATCCATATCAGAATTCTTTAAAGATAAATAATAAAGGAACTTGTATGAATAGAATCCTGTATACATAATACTCTTCCTGAATAGACAATAGACTATCAATTGTTTTATTTCTATTTATCTCAATACAAATAATTTTCCCCATGAAAGATAAAAGTAAAACTGTGTCAGGCATTTCAAAACTAGAGAAGCAGTCATATAACAAATAATTAGCATATTTCACTCTGATATAAACTTTAATGCACCCTATACATGGAATGAGATACATTCCTAGTCTAAGAAGCAAAGACAGTATCCGTCACGGAATCCAGACACCAAGCAATAGTTGTTTAAAAATGTATAAATCTTTTATTCCAAACGAAAGACAAAAAGAATATCCACAAGGGCTTTCACTTGGATGTTCCGAGCTTTCTCAAGTAGTTCTTCTGTTTTCACGGAACTGTTTAAATAGTTGCTAGGCTCCAATTAAGCCACATAACTTGTGTTTAATTAAACAATTGTCACAAATAAGTAAGACTAATAAATTAATGTTAAACACTAACATTCAGTTACTGGGTGGCCACGGTGGTGCAGTGGTTAGCATTGCCGCCTCACAGCAAGAGGTTCTCCGGTTCGATCCTCGGCTGGGGTGCCTTCTGTGCGGAGTCTGCATGCCCTCCCTGTGGTCGCGTGGGGGTGCTCCGGTTTCCTCCCACATCCCAAAGACATGCTGCAGGTGGATTGGATACTCTAAATTGGCCCTAGGTGTGTGTGTGAGTGTGCCTTCGGTGGAAGGTTGGGCGCCGGGCTGGCAACTCGACACCGTGAAAGTCTACTGCCATTCAATGTGCGGACAAGGTGATCCGCTGTGGCGACCCCTAACTGGGAAAAAGCCAGAAGAAGAAGCACTAACATTCAGTTAACATTATTATTTTCTGTGTGTTATATACCAATCCTTCAGTTTGTCGTTTGTTTAAACTAAAAAACCAGTGCATGTAAATATAATTACAAATAACAATGAGTCTTTTAACTGAGTTTTAAACTTGAAGCTATCTAATGCCATTTCATTACACACACATATATTAAAATTTTTATAAAAACATGAAATAGACCAAATGATACAAATTATATATTTTCCTACCCCTTCCACCCCATCCCCCCCCCACATTTTCCTCTTGTTACCAATGATTATCTTTACCATATAAAATGTAAAAAGTACAAAATGTACCTGACCATATCTTGTAAAGATTTTTCATTACAAGTGTGTATATTGTGGCAGTTAGATTACTATAAAAATGTATATGTCATTTAAATTAATTGATTATAGTCTGGCCCTTCTCAGTTTTAAAACTGGCTTGATACTAATAGTGTCATTTAAACCCGGCCAGCTACTGGCATCTAATCTTAACTGCCATATTAACTCTTTATACTCGAGAGTGGACTCCCAGTCCCCCCCTCGGACCTCATGTTCTACCTGATCAACTACCATAAATTTAAAATTGTGGTTTGGACATACAAGGGAATGTTTGTATAGTACATTAGTTTCTTTATTCTTCGCTATTTCATAGAAATGCTCATACATTCTTTTTCTAAGTTCCCTTTCCGTCTTACCAATGTAAAAACTTTTGCAGAACGTGCACACCACCAGATATATAACCCCCTTAGAATTACATGTGAAATATGTAGGGGATTTTATCCTCATTTTTCTAGAAGGTAAGTATACCCCTGTGTCATCTACGATTGCATGACATTGGTGACAAGCTCCGCATTTGTAAGTACCCAATTTCTTTGTTACACTTCTGTCTCTTCTTTTCCTTTCAAAAATCTCCTTGAGATTTGTTCCCTTCTTTTTAATGAATCTTGGTTTGTGTGGTAATGTGTTCTTTAATTCTTTGTGGGACATAAGTACTGGCCAGAATTTACCAATAACCCTTTCTATTTCAGGGGCTTGGTCACAATATGTATAAGTGAATTTAGGACCAGTGAATTTGTTCTGTTTAGTAACCATCACTTCACTGTTTGTATGTCTCTTCCCCACCAATGGATAATATGTTGTGTTTCTTTTGTCCATTACTTCTTTAACTAGTACCTTAAATAAATCCAGAGGGTAACCTCTTTCTAAAAACATGTGTTGCAGTGTTTTAACTTCACTCAAAAAGTCAACCTCTGTACTGCACATTCTGGACGCTCTAATTAGTTGCCCTTTAAGAATGCCCTTTTTCTGTGAAAAAGGGTGTGCACTGTGAAAGTGCAAAAATGAATTTGAAAATGAATCTTTCCTATGAATTTTTGATTGAAAAGTTTTATTAGCATAATCTTTGTAGAGATTAACATCCAGATAGTGCAGTTCATTTGTTGTTATTGTATGTGTAAACCTAAGAAAAGATGTAGAGCTGTTAATATGTACCAAAAAGTCTAACAATGAATCTTGTGTTCCTTTCCACAAAATACAAATGTCATCCAAAAATCTCCTATAGAAAAGTATGTGGCAATCCCAAGGCGATGTAAATACAAATTCTGACTCCCATCTATGGAGTATCACATTTGCATAAATACTAGCACATGGTGCCCCCATTGCCACTCCTTTAAGTTGTTTAAAAGTTTCACCATTAAAAAACAGCAAGTCGTTCTCTAGTATAATGGTCATAAATTCTACCATCAGGTTTATTAAGTTCCCGTTCAGGTCAGTTTCTTGAATGAAAAAATCACTAAACCACTGCAACCCTGTTTCATGTGATATACTTGGGAACAAATCCTTGATGTCAATCGTTGCCATTAGAATATCTGGGTCAAAACTGTCACAGGGTACACTTTTCAAAAACTCCCATGAGTCTTTGCACAGGTGTTTCAATAAATGCATATACTTTTTGGTTACAAAGTCTACAAATTTAGCTAATGGTTCAGTAATACCACCACTGCCAGCTACTATTGGTCTGAATAATAATGGGTCTGTCCCTTTGTGTGTTTTTGGGATTCCAAATATTAATGGAAGCTTAGGTTTGGGAACGTGCAAGAAATTAAAGGATTTTTCACTGATAACACCCTGAAGTAAGTAATCATTCAAAGCGTATTTAATTTTGGCCCAGGATATATTGACTTCATTTTTAGACACCATCATGTATTGTTCATCATTATGGAGCATTTGGTGGAGGTGTTCCTCATAATTGCTGTTATACATGCGAACAATACCCCCACCCTTGTCCGGTTTCATCACCCTTATGTTGTCCCTTTTCAATGTTTCAATGAAATTCATTTCAACTTGTTTTAAGTTGTCTTTCTCTGTTCTTGTGTGTGGTAAAGCCCTAAGTTCAGTTTCCACTAATTGTTCAAACAGTTTAATCAAAAGGTGCATTGGGGGGTTGAATAGGCTTTTCCTATCTAACCCAGAATGATTCTGTGCTTGCTGTTTGAAAAGATACTGTACATTAAGGCTCCTGGTAAAGAGTTTTAAATCAATTAGGGTGGAAGGTAAATTGCACTTTCTGTTAGGGACAAAATGTAAACCCTTTGTAAACACATTGAAGGCAATATCATCAGGAATTGTTTCTGTGTAATTATAAATAGTAAATTTGGACCTGACATGTAGCTTACATGCCCCATGTGAAGTGTTAACAATTGTTTCTCCCTTATTCCCATTGTTTCCAAAACTTTCAATGTCAGTGTGTTCTTTACTGTTACCTAATAAGTAACAAATTCCTTTTTGACCTAAGTGTCCCAACTGCGGGCTTGGTTTTGTCTCCACCCCATTGGTCTCCCGGGGTGTTGATAAAAATCCTGTGTGGACCCTTTACGCTCTTTTTGCGCTAGCCTTGCACTTCTCCTAGGGGGTTCATTGGCCCAATTGTTACTCGGGGTTTGATTCCCCTCTTTGTTTGTATTTTGTCCTTCGGCCCTAAATGGTTTATGTAAGGGGTAAGCCAGACCCTCCCTATATTCATTGAGATCTCTCTCCAGTTTACGCAATGTCCTGTTGATAACCTTGTTACAAAACATGTCAACATCTTCAAATGCCTTATTGTATTCCAATTTAACTGTACCAAAGTGTTTTCATCAGAAATAATGTTATTATTTAATATGTTTAAATCATTCATTATTACATTCTGTTTAGATTCGTATTCTTCGACCATAACACATAATAATTCTAACCCTGCACGGTCAAAAATTCCACACAGTTTTTGATAATACTGTGTCCCACTTTGAACATTGTTTGGGAATTTAAATAGTCGCAAACCCTTAGGTATGCGTTTCACCTTTATACATTCTTTTAAATAATCAACCTCCAATTGGTTGTTTTTCAAAGCATACAATTTCTTTTTGAAATTGTCAAATTCATTTTCTATCATTGCTGAACAATTTGTAACAACAGTACCTTTATGAAAAGAAAATTGTTGCTCTGCCCAGCTTGTAAAGCTGAAGTCCTTGTTACGATGCTGTCTTTTGTCCGTTTTTGAAGTCTTTGACTTCTGTATAATGTCTTGTCTGTCTGCTCGGTCATTTCCTTCATTATGTTTCGACCTGACAATGCTCGTGTTGTTCTGACCACAATTTGGTCAAGAAAACGCGGTGTTCTGATCACCGCTAGCTCCGAATGAGCTTTTTTCTTTTTGTGCTGCGTGCTGCTGGTTCACTGTCGGAGTATTAGATCCTGAATTGGCTCCTTTCAGAAGCCCTGTGATCTCGGCTAATGCAGCCAAAACCCGGTTAAACTCTGCTCGCGTTACCGGTGTTTCTGGACCGTTGCTGTTTAAAATTTCTGGTGTATCCACCGGGTTGAAGGTATCTGCTTCCGCAGCCATGACGCACCCACAAAGCCAACCAAAACAATTGCTGAAACACAGACCAAGAAGCAAAGACAGTATCCGCCACGGAATCCAGACACCAAGCAATAGTTGTTTAAAAATGTATAAATCTTTTATTCCAAACGAAAGACAAAAAGAGTATCCACAAGCGCTTTCACTCGGATGTTCCGAGCTTTCTCAAGTAGTTCTTCTGTTTTCACGCAACTGTTTAAATAGTTGCTAGGCTCCAATTAAGCCACATAACTTGTGTTTAATTAAACAATTGTCACAAATAAGTAAGACTCTTATAAATTAATGTTAAACACTAACATTCAGTTACCATTATTATTTTCTGTGTGTTATATACCAATCCTTCAGTTTGTCGTTTGTTTAAACTAAAAAACCAGTGCATGTAAATATAATTACAAATAACAATGAGTCTTTTAACTGAGTTTTAAACTTGAAGCTATCTAATGCCATTTCATTACACACACATATATTAAAATTTTTATAAAAACATGAAATAGACCAAATGATACAAATTATATATTTTCCTACCCCTTCCACCCCATCCCCCCCCCACATTTTCCTCTTGTTACCAATGATTATCTTTACCATATAAAATGTAAAAAGTACAAAATGTACCTGACCATATCTTGTAAAGATTTTTCATTACAAGTGTGTATATTGTGGCAGTTAGATTACTATAAAAATGTATATGTCATTTAAATTAATTGATTATAGTCTGGCCCTTCTCAGTTTTAAAACTGGCTTGATACTAATAGTGTCATTTAAACCCGGCCAGCTGCTGGCATCTAATCTTAACTGCCATATTAGCTCTTTATACTCGAGAGTGGACTCCCAGTCCCCCCCTTGGACCTCATGTTCTACCTGATCAACTACCATAAATTTAAAATTGTGGTTTGGACATACAAGGGAATGTATACATTCCTAGTCTAGCAAACAAAACTAAATCTGCTAGACTACCTATCCTAACCATCAACCTTTGTTGGTTCAAGCTCATGAAAACAAAGTAAAAAATGGAGAATATATTATAAATTAAGAGAAAAATAGTAGTGATAAACAACTAATCAGATATTGATTCCAGTTAGGTTTTACAGATGAGTTACATACACTATTACTAGAAACATTAAACATTCATACAGTAATTATTCACTAAAGAAGCAAGAGACATATTAGGATATATATTATCTGAATTTAGTGCTTATTAGACTAAGGAAACATTAGCTTTATTAACAATCTAAATGATTACCCAAAATACCTAAGCATGTCATCTGTATTAGTTCTAATAAAAACTTCAAAATGGCAGAACAAATCAAAGAATCATTTAGCATTTGTATTTACTTATCCTCTGAATAAATGTTATCATGACAAACTCCCACTAAATAAAAACTTCATGAGAATTGGGTGTTACCACACAGTGAGTGTGTGTCATTCCCAAAAGATGTTAACATAGATTTTTAGAAATATTCCATAAGACATATTTGTCCTTAATTAACTCCTAAACTTTTGGAATAGCAGATGTTTAAATAACTGACTAAAATCAATAATAATTAACTAGCATCAGTTAAAATGACAACAATTAGTAAAAAAACATTATTTATGTAAAACTTGGTATGGATAACAGATCTTAAAAGTGAATGACTCAAAGACAAAATTAAGACAGAAATAGCTGTAAATATCTACCATAGTAATAGGGTAATACTGAAACTCATAACTTGTTTGTTGTGTTATCACAAGTCATATATATTACTGAGCTCTTTCCCTGTCATAAAGTGCTAATATACTAAAATATATGACTTTATAATAACTGAAAACATGACATCTACAATATAAATAATATCTATGATACAATAAGGAAATTAACATATTAAATGCAAAGTAATTATAGTTCAATCAAAATTATTCATACATATTTTTGCTAGGATTTAGTATGATGTTTGTGTATCCTTACAGTTATCACCATTAGTCATAAGCATTTCCTG
>NC_056726.1:215783899-215902890 GCF_019279795.1 Protopterus annectens
TGACAGTGGTAATTGGAAGTACTACACAGCAAGCTGCATGCAGGTAACAAGTGGAGGACACTGATTGCTGCAGAAGCCATCACCTGATCAAGTGCATCACCTACAAAATCCATGCTGCAATCTATTCAAAGCAGCTTAATCCATTTACTGGAGAGAGAGAGAGAGATAGAGAGACATTGAAACAAACTAAGAAGGAAAGAAAGCAAGCCAAAGGGAAAGGAAAAAACAATAAACAAAACCTTACAAGCAAACTATTCAGAACAGACATCATTCCCACAACAGGTATGTGAGGTATATATGCATGTAATTGACTGTAGTACTTGGTCCATAATAATGGGATAGAAGATGTGGAATGATTTATATGTGCCATCAGGTGTTGTAATGATGTTCAGCTGAACAACTGCTATGGACAATAGAGTCTGTCCCTGTGGGTAGTGGGCCATACCCGTCAACTGTGCAGAGCAGCACTGACTGACAAGATGTAAGCCATCATAGTGTGTGTTGTGTAATGGAAAACATGTATATTATTGAGGCCAATAGCTGGCGGTGGACGTAATGCCATAATAATGGACACATGGGTTCCAAAGCCCACCACTTGTAGGACACTCAAGTTAACATGTAATGTGGCATGCTGAAATGCCATAGGTGTGTAATAGGCTTACCTACAATCTGTCCCTATATATACCCCTCTAATGTTTGGCTGTGTCCATATGTGGCACCTGTTTGTGTTGTAGCAAGGCAGAACAGTGCAGCTGTGCAGGAAAGAGAGTTAGGGATTATGGACCTGATGTCTAAATGTACCTCATATATACATATATATATATATATATATATATATATATATATATATATATATATATATGTGTGTGTGTGTGTGTGTGTGTGTGTGTGTGTGTGTATAGACATACATATATATAGAGGTATGTATATGTGTGTGTGTGTGGGTGTGGGTGTATATGTATGTATATATATATATATATATATATATATATATATATATATATATACATACACACAACACAATATATATCCAGACAGATATGTGTATGTCTACATATATACAACACACACACATATGTATATAAATACCTGTCCCCTATATTTGCATCACAGTGCTGCATGATATGTGTGAGGGAATATCACACATATCATTAAACACATAAATATACAGTAGTAAGTGTGTGCAACATGGACTGTTATGTCACATGTGAACCCCTTGTTTGGTCCACATTGCCCTTGTCTGTGAAGGTGGGAATGGGAATTTGGGGAAGGATAGCAGGTATATTTGTGGAGGTGGGTTGGGTTGGTAGATAGAGAGGACAGCCTACAGGGGTGGTATATGACAAATGTGGTGGGTACACACCCTGGATGGTGGGTGTCATCTGTGATGTGGAAGGCCCATGAGCCCCCATATGGAAACAATGAGAACAAGGCCCCCATCCATTGCCAGTCACAACAGCAGCTTCACATCCCTGAAGGTGCCTGGGCTGGAGGCCGAGCAGAAGGAGCATGTGGACCCTGTGATTGTGTACTGAGGGCCTCAAGGGGCTTTAGCACATCCCCCAAGTATCTGTGGAGCTCCCTATGCAACAGACCCTGGACCTGACCTCGGGTGACAGGATCATGTCTGTGTGTGTCCTGGGGGGGGACACCATCCCCTGAGGTGGTTCCACCTGAAGGAAGTGCAAGACCAGTAGATGAGGAGGCCCCAGGGTGTGTCCCACATGTGATATGGCCTGGTAACATGGCCAGATGAAGTGGGAGCGGTGGTTCTGCAACTGTTCCCTAAACATGCTATTGTGTCACTGCTATAGAACATATGTGGGTGGTAATAGTCCACAAAATCCTGGATCATGCCAAACAGCATGCATAGATATCCCCAATAACACATAATGACAGATATGCAGCAATAACATAGCAAACAGACCACATGCATATATATGGAACCATAGTGGCCCTTACAATGACATACAGGTGACATTGTCTGTAACAGACCAGCAATCATAGTGTCCCCACAGGAAACATGGCTACAAACACATAAGAACAAAGCATGGTACAATACCATATATGTCCCAATGGTAGGTAAGCTGTAGCGATATCTACTGAGTTGTGTGAACAGTTATGATGGGGGGGGGCAGAGATGTGTATTAAGAGCTATGGTAACCTTGCTGTATGTGTTGCTCAGACCTGTTTCCATCTTTATGTCTTTCAGGCAAGATGTCACATGGCAGATTACCTGTCTATTCAGTGGACAAAAATGAGGTCATCATCAACCACCTTGTTCATAGGTTGGTGCTACGCTTTCGGCCCTAGGGCCTATACAAGCCAAGCCATAACAATTCCCTGGGCATTTCTTCCCACTATATTTACTTCCCTGGACCCCTGTCTAGCAGGGCAACTGACATGATCCCCGAGGTGAATTTTCTATCTCCCATCCAATTGTTAAGGTTCCTTTTGAAGAGGGCCAAGGAGGCACTCTGCTTGACATGTATGGACAGTCTATTTCAGAGTCTGGGGAGTCTCTGGGTCAGAAGCCTATCCCTCCAGCATGTTTTGTTCATTGTGATGACAGGGTTTAGATCCCTGGAGCGTGTGGCTCTGAGGGACTGGGATTTCTTTAAGTGGAGCATGTCCAACAGCTCTGGGTTTGACAAGGCCTTGTATGTTAAGCAGAGATCACCTCTGAGTAGATGATATGCCACAGAATATAGCTGGAGTTTTTTTAAATGGTCATCATAGGGCATCTGCTTTAGGCCTGTGATTTTTTTAGTGAGGTATTTCTGTCGCCTTTCCAGCTGTTACAGAGGTCTTGTGAGGTACATACCAAATGGGGTGTTGTACTCTATAATGGTCTAATAAGGAATGAGTACAGTGGGACAATGACCTCCTTTTTTCTGGATGAAAAGCCCTTAGTCATGAGGTGTGCCAAATAGAAGGATTTCTTGACTATTGTGGCGATGTGGTTATCGAAGGTGAGACCACTGTCCACCTGTGTCCCTAAGTCTCTCATCACACTTTCGGTGTTTAGTGTACTACCACCTATGTGGTAATTCATGGGTACATATTTTTTTTCCCAGAGGGGATAACTATACATTTCTTGGTATTAAGCTTGAGTCCATGGCTCTGGCACCAAGCATCTGTTTCTGTAAGGCCCTTTTGTAGAATATCCACATCATTTTGGGATTCAATAATGGCTCCCAGTTTGCAGTCATCTGTGAACTTTGTTAGCCAGAGTCCCTTAGTGTTGGCCTGTACTTCAGAGAAGAGAGGTCCCAGGACTGAACCCTGAGATACTCCACTTGTCAACTGTCTGGAGCTGGTTTGGAGTCTGCTACTTTTACAGTCTGGGTTCTGTCATTAAGCCGGTTGGCAACCCATCGAGTGACATAGGGATTTATGCCCAGCTTAGTAATTTTATCTATGATTCCAGAGTGGGGGATGGTGTCAAAGGCCTTGGCAAGGTCCAGATAGGCTGTATGGACCTCCTTAACCTTGTCCACAGCTCTGGAGACTGATTCAAAGAAGTCAATCAGGTTCAGGAGACAAGATCGGCCCTTCACAAACCCAAACTGGGTGGGGTCCAGTTTTTGAAGGTTGCCAATGTCTTTGTTTATAAGTTCCATGATAATGCGTTCCATGCCCTTGCAGATCAGGCTAGTCAGACTGATGGGACAGTAGTTCCTGAAATCCAGGGTGGATCCCCCTTTGTGGAGTGGGATAACTGTAGCTGTGTGCCACTTAGTGGGCACAAAGCCTGAGGTGAGGCTATGATTAAACATGACACTTAGGTCAGGTGCCAGTTCATTTTGTAGTTCATGTAGTACACAGCCCGGGATGTTATCTGGTCCCATGGATGCTGTATTCTTAGCTTTGAAGCATGCAGTTTCTACCTGTGTGGCCGTGATTACCAGAATTTGGCAGTCTTTTGGTATTGAGATGGGCCATTTAGGGGGTGAGAGGGGGGTGAAAATGGCACTAAATTGATCTGCCAGGATATTGGCAATATCCTTGGGATCAGTATATTTAATGCCATTCTGTTGTAGATCAGAGTAGATCTGAGCATTGCCATTTAGATTCTTGACATAACTATAGAATGCCTTGTGGTTGTCTTTGGAATCTTTAGCAATTTTTGTTTCATAACTTGCTTTGGAGGATTTTATGATGGATCTCAGCTTCTTACTGAGGCTGGTAAGGGAGTTTTTTGCATCCTGGGATTTTCCTTTTTTCCTGCAACAGTTTATTTCTTCTGTTGTATAGTTTGTTTGTGGTAGGGGACCACCAAATTGGCTTCCTTTTTTTGGAGGAGAGCATCTTGGTTCTATTTGAGATGGCACGATTCATGCACAAGTGGATATGCTCGTACAGTGCCTTAGTGTAGGATTCAGCAGTTGAACTTTCAGCTCCCATCTGCATGGGTGTCATGAAGTTTGTCACTTCTGACTTGAGTTGCATGAAGTTGGCTTTGGAGAAGTTTTTTACAGAGGTTTCCTTACTGGGGTGTGGGGGTGGGATGTGGATGTCAAGGGTGATTAGCTTATGTTCAGACCTGACCAATGAGGGGGTGACCACTGGTGTGGAGAATCTATCTCCCATGTTGGTAATGACCAGGACTAGGATATTGGAGTCCCTGGTGGGACAATGGATTAGTTGATCCCGGGCATTGGAATTCATAAATTCCAAGAACAGTTGGGAAAAGGTGTTGGTACCTGAGTAGTTTTCCCAGTAAATGTCAGGGTAGTTGAAATCACCCAGTATTAGGGTGTTTGGTTGTATCTTAATATTTTCCAGTATGTCTAGAAAGGTGAAAGGTGTAGTGAGAATATTGGGACATGGTGGGGAATATGTAGCAAGCTACAATTTGGATTGTAGTCTTACCTAGTGTTAGTTGCACCTGGAGAATTTCAGATGCATTGTGTTGGGAAACTAGCCTGGAGGTGTGAATATCCATGGTGAATATGGACAGTCCTCCACCTTTAGTGTTTCGGTCTTGGTTTGGTGGCCGAAAAGTGTGGTAAGAGTTGAAGCCTGGTATTGCAGGGGTACTCTCTAGATTCTTGAACCAGGTTTCAGTTACTGCACAGATATCGATGTTCTCCATTTTTAGGAGTGCCTCGTAAGGGTGAATTTTGAGGTTTAGGCTTCTAGCATTGAGTAGAATTACCTTCAGATTTTGCATGCTTGTATCTGTTACGGTGGTGGTTTTGTCCTTTGAACCTTGCCTAAAAAAGGCACTATAGGGGTGGCAAGAACTTTAGTGAGTATCCTGAATCCCAGACGTGACAGGTGCAGACCATCTCTGGAAAAGCATCCTGGTTTGTTGATCATGTCGTCCCAGGCAGACAGATACTGATTCCCCTTTGAATGACACCAGAAGCTTAGCCAGTTGTTGAAGTCAATCATTTTGTCCTTATACTGTGGTATCATACTGAGTGAAGGCAGGATGCTACTCAGGGCTAGGGTCATACCTACGTGGGCCACATGATCTGAGAGCTCTTCCATGTCTCTTTTCATGTAGTCCAGGGAGGTATGTCTCAAGTCATTCACTCCAACATGGACAATGACAGAGTTGTATTTGTACTTGTTGTGGAGTGACTTGAGTGCATGCGTTATGTGGTGGAGCCTGGCACCAGATAGGCAGCTGACTGTAATTTTCTCCTTGTTCAGTCTGGTGAGTGGGACATCAGTGTGCCTGACTATAGAGTCACCTATGACTAAAGTGTTGGGTACATTTTCTTGCCTTAGGGGCTTTTGTTGGGTGGCACACTGGTGTTGTGAGCTATGTGTCACTTTGGTTGTGACTGGGGCTTGTTTGCATTTCAGCTTCAGAGGTCCTTGTTGCTTGGGCAGGTTAATGTTAAGGGCCTCCACATATGTGGGTTTAGTGTTGCTATGTGTGGGTGTTGATGGTATGGGTTTTGAAGGGCTATGTGTTGCTTGAGGTGTAGTTCAGGTGTTAACCTTCTCCTCTTGACTGTCTTGCACAATCTTGGCTGGAGAGAGCTTTGATTCCAGTTTGGCTATGTAAGTGCATCTCTCGCAGGTTGTAGTGTTGGGTGGTAGGAGAAGAGGGTTGTCTGTGTACACGAGGCAGTTGCTGCATTGCACCAGTATGCCCAGATTCACCAGGTGGACAGGAGAAATCACCAGAAGCTGAACCTTGGACACGCCTGTTTCAGTGCTTTTTTGTAAAGTACAAGAGCTGTTTTCCCTTACCTTTGCAAGGTATTTTGCAATTATAGGCTGTTTAGTGCCTATGATTAATTTCTCCTTATTAACAAGGAGAGTTGAATGCTTGTATCAGTTTAAGACTTCTGGTGCTTTCAAGCAGGTTCTAGAGCAAGTGCTAGTCACAGGGGTTCAGATTTTGATGCTACTACTGAGAAACCAGCTAGTTCTAAGGGAACATTTGAAGAGCAGACTTTCTGGCACCTGGAATAGTTTAACCATAGCTCTGTAGTGCTGCACGATGTGAAAAACACACAAACACACGTGTTTTTCAGCCAGAAAGTTGAAAGTGATAGAAACCAGCCCAAAATGACTAATAAAATTACAATTTCAGAGCTGGAAACCACTCCTCTAATGTTAGATAGGCAGTAGAATGTTCACCACTCCCACTGGTAAGTGGTAGGACTTCCCTCTACCACAGCAAGGTCTGGACAGCTCTAAACACAGAAAATAATGTCTTGAAACCAGCAAAGCCTGGGATCTGGACTATACTAGCTAGGAAAGGCAGGAAATGAGCAAAGAAGATAGTATTTTTTTTGTTTGTTTAAACAGGCTAAACAATGCAATAATACAGTAAATAAACACAGAAAAGGCTAACATACTTGAGTGTGTAGCCCTAGACAAGAAATGCAATTAAAACTCTACAAAATTAGCAATTTAAAACTTTTTAAATGAAGCATGGCAAGTGCACAACTGAAAAATGATTAAAGAGGCAGTAATACAGTAGAATAAGCAGCTAGTTTACATATACAGAAAAGTCTATATATACAGAAAAGCAGCTAAAAGAACACTAAAACAATTCAGAAGCAGTGCAACCTAGAACACTTGAGTTGTAGCAATATTAAGGCAAATGCAGTTTCAATAAATGCACGAAAATATACTCTATATTTCCAAAATGTTTGAGAAGCATAATCAGAACACTGGGAGCTTCAGGCAAATATATTTTTTTTGTTAGAAAGGGAGAAAGGAGGAACAGAAGGAAAGAACCTAAGTGGATTGGCCTTCTCAGATGTTCTGTCTGTATTAGGTAGAATGAGCTATTGACACTAGACTGGGAGGAGTGTCCAAGATCAAATTTAGAGTAGGGGAGGCAACTGCAAGGCCAGGAGGTATAAAGACAAGATACCAATAGGGAAGGAGGGTTGGGAGCTCTCTAGTCAGAACACACTACAGAAATCACTTCAGGCAGTAAACACTACAGGCAGTTAGCCAATAGCTCTAAAATACAATAATAAAGTATGCAGCAGACAACAAAAGTGCTATAAATATCTAGAATAACCAATAACTAGTAAAAATAAGAAAAAAAGCAGTCTACTTATTGTTATATATCACAGATCAGAATTTTAGTCAGTGCTCCTTCTCCAATAGCTCTGTGTGGAATGGCAGAAAACACTTAAGTTAACTTCTTAAGTAACAGAAAGTTGAAACCTGAAATAACTTTAAAAAAATCTCAAAAGAACCAATGAGGTGATTTCTCTAAGCCATAGACCTGGCAACCCCAACCAGCAATGACCACAAACACTACACTCTCACTGTAGTGGGGGATGGTTTTTGCTAACTAAGATGGCCTTGAAAATACGATGAGAACACAGCCTCTAACAAACAACTAGGCCCAGAAGCACAGTCTTAAATATGGAAACTTTTCAGGCAGAAAACACTACAGGCAGTGAGCTAATAGCTATAAAATACAGTAAAAAAGTATGCAGCAGACAGTAAAAGTGCTGTAAATATCTAGAATAACCAATAACTAGTAAAAATAAGCAAAAAACAGTCTATTATTGTTATATATCACAGATCAGAGTTTTGGTCAGTGCTCCTTCTCCAATAGCTCTGTGTGGAATGGCAGAAAACACTCACGTTAACTTCGTATGTAACAGAAAGTTGAAACCTGAAACAACTTTAAAAAAATCTGAAAAGAACCAATGAGGTGCTTTCTCCAAGCCATAGACCTGGCAACCCCAACCAGCAATGACCACAAACACTACACTCTCACTGTAGTGGGGGATGGTTTTTGCTAACTAAGATGGCCTTGAAAATAAGCTGAGAACACAGCATTTAACAAACAACTAGCCCCAGAAACAGTCTTAAATATGGAAACTTTTCAGGCAAAAAAACACTACAGGCAGTGAGCCAATAGCTATAAATAACAGTAATAAAGTATGCAGCAGACAATAAAAGTGCTATAAATATCTAGAATAACCAATAACTAGTAAAAATAAGCAAAAAAAAAAGTTTACTTATTGTTATATATCACAGATCAGCGTTTTAGTCAGTGCTCCTTCTCCAAATTAAACAGTCTCTGCAAGGTCCGAACCCAGGAGCCTGCACACCATAGGTTCATAGGTTCATAGGTTCATAGGTTTATACTAGGCTATCTGCCCTAAGGCATTTATAAGCCTAGCCCAAATTTTTGTGGCTTACGCCACCCCTTATATGAAAAAATACTGTGCCCATTAGTTTGTTGTGCCTCTGTCCAGCAGTGACACAGAGATGATTCCCGGGGTAAACCTACGATCTCCCATCCACAGGTCTAGATAGGTGCTCTGCCTCACATGGACTGGGATTTTATTCCACAGCATAGGGAGTCTCTGAGTGATAAATCTATCCCTCCAGCACGTCCTATTTATAAACGTGCTAAGGTTTAAGTCACTTGCACTAGTGGTTTTGGTGGATTTGGATTTTTTGAGATGGAGCATGTCCATTAATTCCGGGTTGGACATGGCCTTGTATGTCAGGCACATGTCACCTCTGAGCAGACG
Organism: Protopterus annectens; assembly: GCF_019279795.1. Lineage (NCBI taxonomy): Eukaryota > Metazoa > Chordata > Ceratodontiformes > Protopteridae > Protopterus > Protopterus annectens. The sequence continues at coordinate 215,792,884 of NC_056726.1, forward strand.
GTATGCGACTGAATAGAGCTGGAGTTTCTTCAATCTGGCAGCATATGACAGATTTTGGAGTCCCTTTATCCTTTTGGTGAGGAACTTTTGGGGTCTCTCCAATTGCTGCAGATGTCGGGTGAGATACATCCCGAATGGGGCATTGTACTCGATCATTGGTCTGATAAGTGAAGAGTACAGGGAACAATGACCTCACTAGATCTGGATGTGAATCCCTTCATGATCAGGTGGGCAATGTAGAAGGTCTTTCTAACCACTTTAGCAACGTGAGTGTCAAAAGAAAGGCCACTGTCAACCTGGGTCCCCAGGTCCCTGATAACCTCTTCTGTGCTTAGTGGATTGCCACCTATATGGTAGCTTGGGGTTACCTTGTTTTTCCGAAGGTATGACTATACATTTTTGGCGTTTAACTTCAGGCCATGGCTCTGGCACCAGCTATCTGTTTCCGTGAGTCCCTTCTGAAGGATATCTGTGTCTGATGCACTTTCCACTATGGCACCCAGTTTGCAGTCGTCTGCAAACTTTGTCAGCCAAAGTCCTCCCATGTTGGCCTGTACTTCTGAGAAGTAAATGCCAAACAATAGGGGGCCAAGGACCGAGCCCTGTGGGACACCACTTGTGACCGGCTTGGAGTCTGACACAGCGCCAGCAACTCTAACCCTGTGGGTTCTGTCCTTAAGCCAGTTTGCAACCCATCTTGTGACATATGGGTTTACATTTAAGCTGGTAAGTTTTTCTACAATACCGAGTGGGGTATTGTGTCGAAGCCTTTGCAAGGTCAAGGTAGGCTGTATGGACTGCCTTTCCTCATCAATGGCCTTGGTGACTGTTTCGTAGAAGTCGACCAAGTTCAAAAGGCATGATCTTCCCTTGACAAAGCCAAACTGGGTCGGGTCCAATGTCTGCAAGTCCCCTATATCTTTGTTTATGAGCTCCATTATGATCCTCTCCATAGCTTTGCAGACTAGACTTGTTAAGCTTATGGGGCGTTAATTACCAGGGTCCGTAGAGGCGCCGCCTTTGTGGAGTGGGACCACAGTTGCCGTACACCACTCCTTGGGCACGTATCCTGTGGTAAGGCTGAGATTAAACAGCTGCCTTATGTGTGGGTTTAATTACTCATTTAGCTCGTGTAGCACACAGCCGGGGACACCATCCGGTCCCATTGATGCTGTGTTTTTAGCTTTAGAGAGAGCAGCTTTCACCTGCGCATTTGAGATGTCCGGGAGGCTACACTCGGCTGGGATAGTTATCTCTCCTTTAGGGGAGGAGAGGGGGGTGAAGTTTGCACTGAACCTGTCTGCCAGTATGTTGGCAATGTCTGTGGGTTCAGTGATTTTTGTATCATTTTGGACTAATTCTGAGCATATCTGGGAGTTTCCACCCAGGTTCCTAACATAGCTGAAAAGGCCTTATGATTGTCCTTTGAATCCATGGCAATTTTTCTCTCAAAATTGGCCTTAGTTGATTTTATGAGTGCTCGTATTTTTTACTAATAATGATCAGGGTGACTTCCCTTTTATGGATTTTGTTCTATCATGTAATAGCTTTCTCCTCTTATTGTAAAGTTTGTTAATGGCTGGGGTCCACCAGACTGGACGTTTGCCCTTTGTGGAAAGAGTCTTGGTTTTATTTGGGATTGCCTGATCCATGCAGTCCTGGAGGTGTTCATAGAAGGCATTTGTAAGGGTTTCCACAGCTTGGGTTGTGGTTTCCTCTGGCTCAGGGGCCTTGAAGGATACCACACCAGTCTTGAGTAGTGTGAAGTTTGCTTTAGAGAAGTTCTTCACTATGGTCTTTTTTGTTTGGGGTGGGAGCGGGATGTGGATTTCCAGTGAGATTAGTTTATGATCAGATCTCACCAATGAGGGATATACTTCCAGTGTGGAGCATTTTGTCCCCATGTTTGTGACAATGAGATCTAGTATATTTTCTCCTCTCGTGGGAACAGTGACTAGCTGTTCCATGGCATTTGAATTTATGAACTCCAGGAACCGTTGGGCTAGAAAGTTAGGGCTTGAGTAATGTTCCCAGTCTATATTCGGGTAGTTGAAGTCACCCAATATGATGGTGTTTGGAGATACATTTATACCCTCCAGTGTCTTCAGGAAGGCTGTGTGGGGTTCCTGAATAAGCAATGTGATTTACCACTAAGCCACCGCAGATATGTACAGCACTACCAGGTGCTCTTTGGCAAGACAGCCCATGAGCAGCAGGAGCTGACCGCCCTGTGGAACGATCTAGTCTTCAGGGTCAATGATGGTGGCCTGCATAACCGCAGTTATGAGCAGGTCTGGCATCATTGCAGTGACCTGCTTCGCAATGCCTGTCGGTGTGTTGCTGCAGTCCAGGGGATCAACAGCTAGAGTCATGCCATCCATTCCCCGACATGCATTGAGGAGCTCTTCACCAGCCTTGTGGCACCTGCCCGCCTGCAGACGCAACAACTGGTAGAGACCATAGTGGAGGTGGGTGCTACCCACACACCGGCAGAGAAGTGTGCAGGTAAGGCCACAGGACACATCAGTAGACCACTGTTGCTAATCCAACTGCAGCTGTACAGGCAGATCATGCATATGTGAGATGACATATATATATATATATATATATATATATATATATATATATATATATATATATATATATATATATATATATATATATATATATATATATATATATATCTTTAGTCTGTTGCTGTGTAGTAGTAATAAACCGATATGCATAAGCTGTAGTATTGTGGACTTGTACTGTTGATGTACTGTAATGCTGCACCCACCCTGTACCAATGCCACAGCTGTGGCTATTGACATCACATCTCTGACACACTTATGTAGGTCGCTCTGGTATACCACCAGGCAGCAGCCTGTAGCTGGTGAGTATGGTTTATGTTCATGCTTGCCAATACACTGGTGGGTTAGGGTAATCAGCTATGGTATAGTCCATGCACACATCTAACACACCTACCCATAGTGCATGCTGTACATGTTCCTGTATTGTTGCTGTTAACTGCAATCCATCACAGTGATGATCATGATGATGTATATGAAGGGTATGTCAGACACCTGCAATATAACTAACATCCTGTCATTGAAAAATGTGTCCACAGGAATGAACATAATGTTGGAACAAATGGCCTACAGTAGGGACATGTGTGAAACATCACCCTTATACAGTGCTACAACACTGTATATACCAGTATTACAATGGCAATTGTTACAGATCTACACTACGGCATATCATAATACTGTGGTCCGCAACCCTTAAAACCTGCAAACATGAGCAGTGAGTGTGTAATACAAAATTGTAGGTTAGGGCAGCAAATATGGAGAATACATACCTTCACAAACACTGTAAGCATATGTGTGCACACACTCCAGATAAAATATAGTGGAAGCAGCTGTTGAGGTACTGACTGCATGCATGTGTCATGGAAATGCACCTTTCAGCAAGTACATGTCCCCAGTGTCATATCATGTATTGGTCTTCTGTCCAAGACATTTAGCTATCAAATGTGCACACTTACTTGCAACAGAGGTAGACGTGGCTTGCACACATCTTACATGACATGGCATGGGCCCCATACCCAACAGGTAGCACCCATGAGCTGGGCATGTAGCCATACCTCACCATTGCATATACCATGGCAAACAGTGCAGACAGTCATTTATGTGGCAAGGATGTATGGACAGGAATGATGTAGGAAATAAACAGATGGCCATCCAAGAAGATGATGTCACATGTAAAGAACTGGTCATGTGGGCTGCCTAGTAACATGCCACAACACTGAGGGGGTTGCAGGAATGTCTAGCAAGTACTGGCTGTGTAGTACCCATGTCAGCAATTCCCTAGACACTGCAAGCATGTGGCCTGTGGGTTAGGGTAATCAGATGTGACAGTTGTACCACAGGAAACATCAGTCAGGCCTCTCTACAGATAGTGTATGCATAACAGAAGAGGTCCCCAAAAGCCATGCATTGCAATGTGTACTTGTGTTCCGTGACCACATTGGAAATTTACAGACAGTATCATGTAAGATACATGTGCTGCACAACCAATGCCTCATCCCACCTCAGGCCCACCATCCCATCTGTACAATGCCAGTGCCAGTGTACACCTGTATGTTTGCCATTCATTATCTGGGACTAGGCTGTTACATGTGGTGTTCAGTGTTTGGGACACTACAAACTGACACACATGTGTAGGCCATAGTTGTCAAGCATCTACAAAAAGGCTGAAGGTGGTGAGGTTGTGTCATCATGACACACCAGTGCACTGCAGCAAGGATCCTAAGGATGCTATGAATGGTTGTATTTGCACACAGTCAGGTTCAGGAACTGTGCCAGACGTAACCCTGACTCCACAACAATAGTGACAGCAGTGTGTCAACTCCAAGCGATGTGCACATGAGTTGATCTCACAATCATGCAGAGTTGGGGGCAATGTGTTGGGCAGACTGACCATATACTGGCAAATGCAGATGGCCCATGCTAGTATACCCCTGCCAGGAAGAGTGACTGCTGTAGTAACATAACAGTAGGTGCAACAAACTGTCATGATAAGGGAGTGCACACATATGCACCCACAAAGTGTATGCATCATGGTCAGCACCAGCACACCTATCACATTTGTTAGACACTGCATTTGAATGTACAGGACATATGTCACATGGTCCCATGGCATATCAAGGAAGAGGGAATCATATCAATAAGGGTGTGTACACTCCCCATAGACACGGTAAGGTTTGACGGTTGTCAGTGTAATAGTATTGCATTGGTCTTACATGCACCACTGATGTTGAGATCTGCAAATCAGACATCAGACATTCACAAATGACATCTGTCCACATAACATCCCAGCTATTTGTTGGACAAACATATATGGGCCGTGAGCATTAAAGCAGACATAACTGACACAGTAATACACATTCAGCAATGGTGTGTACACCTGTGAGGTATGGTGCACAGTACATGGCAGGGTGCAGAACAGGTGCACAGCAATGTTGTGTACATGGGTGCAGTGTTTTCCAGGGGAAGGGGCATCACCTACTAACACAGCCCATGCATCACACACATGTATACTGTTGCTAACATGGACTGACTATAGCTGCACTGCATGCTGTTGAGTACCATATGGTATGCATGTTGACAAATGGGTAATGGGAGGTCTGTGTGTACTATCTTTGTGCAAACTCATCTGTAGGGGGGTTATTTTGTCTGTATGTGCAATCTGGTGGAGTGGAGGGGGGGTTGATGCATGTAGGATGTGCGTGTGTTTGTGTGGGTGTCCATGTATGCACATGTGTGATTGTGGGGTTGTTCATACATCAGTACTTCCCTTTGGAATCATATAGTACATTGACTTGGAATGACACATGAGACACCAGGAATACTTGTCTGATATGTAATCTCAGGACAGATGATAGTATAATAAGGTCTGTAGCACGGAGCATGCATTGGGAGGGAAACTAGACACCAGGTATACTGTTAAAATTGCAATAAGCATAAAGGTGAATGGCTACCCATGTATGCAGCACTACAGATGCATTGGGGAATTACTAGACAACACCAGGGAGTGTATCCATATATTACTATTGTCCACATAATAAGTTGATTGAGCAGCAGATCTTGCATCTACTGAGCAATAGTTATGATTGACACTCCAGTGCATGACATTATTGAGTGAATATAGTAGCTCTTAACATATGGGGGCCATGCTCATGATGTCCGGACATACCCAGGGTGAAGACTGGATGACAGCAGTGAGGCCTTGTGAAATCTACTCCAATCAAGTCAGAGAGGTAATAGAGTAACAGGTCATGTGTTGTGATCACTTGTCTAGGCATTTAGAAGAATGATACATTAATGAGTGGTATTAATGAGTGCATGTTATCAAGTGTGATGCAGGATGAGGAACTTATGTGAATAAACTTGGGACTGTCTGTAAACTGAGGGACAGGTAGGTATTATGGTGGAATTTTAGGGTGTGTATATCTGTGTGTGTGTGTGTGTGTGTGTGTGTGTGTGTGTGTGTGTGTGTGTGTGTGTGTGTGTGTGTGTGTGTGTGTGTGTGTGTGTGTGTGTGTGTGTGTGTGTGTGTGCTGTTATGCAATGCCATACAGGTCTTAAAGTACGTTTCTTGTTTTCCCCTCACAGGTGGCGAGGTGGGTTAGGGTCCCTCCTATATGCAATCTGATGTTAGTGTCCATACAGACACCAAAAATGATGATAGGACTGTTGAGGCACAGACGGGGTTGTCAGAGGCTGAAACTGCACCATCATTTGACATCCCCCTGTTATCCACCCCCAACCCTGCACACAGTCACAGTGCCTATAGATACCCCATCACCAGTGGCCATAGCAGAGGGATAGTTGGTGATTGGTGGCAGTGCACAGGAGAGTGTGGTATCTATGCCTGCTGTGTCTGGACCAGTAGGCATAGCCAGATGTCCAGCAGGGCACCACATAGGCAGATGTACCAGGGTGCTTGTGGGAGGGCCGCTGGTCATTATGTCCTGGCAGAAGTGCCACAACTGGTACCACTAGACGCATGTTTCAGACTGTCATGGGGGCACAGGCACATATGGATCTGTACACCAGACAGGCTCTGAGGCTGCAGAAGGCTGTTTTCTCATCTGTAAGTGACATCCATGAACTTGAAGGTGCCCTCCGTGGTTATACCGAGGTCATGGATAGATGGCTGGGGGAGATGATGGGCCTCATTGACCATGGATTGTCCGTGCTAGAACATGTGGTGGTAGCGGTGTGATGGCTGCCTGGATGTAGGCCAGCAACACCAACATCTGGTGGTCAACATGGATGTGCAAGGACACCATGCCACTCCCGTAGTGGCAGTACAAGCCCCAGCACTGCAGGGGGGGGCTGTCCACACCACACCACAGCAGGCCACGTGCACGTGGCCATGGCTAGTCCCAGGAGGAACCTGGTTCCAGCAGAGATATGTCATCATCAGGGGAGAGTAGCACATTGAGGCCTGTACCTGGATGTGCCCATGGAACCCCTGGCGGGCACAGTCCACGTGCCGATGGCCGGAGGTGATGAACTGCACACCCTGCCAGGTATGGTCTGTAGCTGTCCAAGAAACACCTGTATAAGGCAGCCACATGGCAGAACTGTATGCATGCACACCCACACACTATACAAACACACTTAGGGCAACCCCATACCTACACACACAACATCACCATGCCCATATCAGCAAATTACACCCCTCACTCACACACATGGTGTCAAATATATGGCCCACCCTTGGTCTCTGGCACATCAACACACCGTGTGCATATGATGATACCTGTGCCACATCCCAGTCATCCATAACATCGATGCAGGGACAGGGTAATATGGTTCTGATGCACACGGTGACTGTACTACAGTGTACCAATGTACTGCTGTGTAACATGTTGTCACCAGTAATGTTTAATGCTTGCATGTCAGGTAGTGCAGCTGTCCAGCCATGATACATTATAGCTGTTAGTAACACTGAGTGATTGTGGTCTCCATAATGTTATCCATTTGTGTTGTAGGTGTACATGTATCAGCAGGAGGATGGTCTGCTGTCATATCTCACAAGAGGTATGGCACTGTGGTGACACCATGGCTGTGCCATATCTTGGGTACAGTTGAACACATGCCACAGGTCTGTATGACAGTTACTGCCTGTGCTACATGGACAGGTGACCCTCTGGGACATATATAATCAGCAACCTGAAGTAGATCCCTCCACATACATGCACACTCTTACTTGGCGACACTGGGACTAGACCCCTACCTAGGTATGTAGTGCTACTGATGTGTGTGGCTTTCATTGCACACATCACACAGTGTTTAGGATGAGGTGTGTTCCAGGCTACATGTTACATGCAGAACATCCCCAGGCATGTACAGTATGGTAATGGGCGATGTAATGGTTGTATATGGACAATACATAGTGTAACATACCATCATATACTCATTAACAGACACATAACAGGCAGACACACATCTGAGAGACCTGGGCGTATCAGTGCTAACTTGTCAGTGTGTCCAATGTGTTACAGGTAGGCTGCACACAGCACATGCATAACGGGGCTAGATTGTGTTATTAGTTATCTGTATGGTTGATGGTGACTGCGGTCACCATACAGTGGTACATGGGACATGTACTGGGGTACCATGGTGTAAAGACAGTGTACACAGCACCCACACCCCACTGTGACATACCCACCATTACACATTGACCAGGACTGCGATACAACCCATTGTCCATCCCAACAGTGGTACTACAGGGATATGCATCTAATGCACATGCCACAGGCATAGTAGTGTAATGCATTGTCATGCCTCTCCTATGGGCAGCAACACCACTATCCATAATACTGTGTGTCAATGCATATTGTAATAGGAGTATGTGGCCTTGGAATGCTGTACCCTACAGATATACACACATGCACACATAACACACTTGCCAGAACTCAGTGGGTATCCCATGAATATCAACCCAGTTGTACAACAGTGTTGTGCTGCTACTGCAAGGCTCAGTTAGCCTTTAGGGAGAGGAGCGTAACAGGGTACATGTAATGTCCGGTACAGCAGCAACCACATCTAACTATGGCAATGGGTGTTGCGTTGGGTGTGAAGGCCCTCATGGTATTCCCACCTACAGGTGTACTAACACACAGACACTGGTCTCCTCAGTAATACACATGTACACATTTGTCGGTACTCGGGTGTATCACTGCAGGTGGTCATAGGTATGTACCTGGTTATTGTCCATGGAGAGATGGGAAGTGTAGGGGATGTATGTACAGTGGTATCATGCCACCTGCCATGTGCCAGCAGGCAATCTATCTACAGACACCACTGTGCTGACCCTCAGGGTGAGAGTGACATGCATCAGCCAATCCTCTGGGTACCTCCTGAAAATGGCCAGTGAGGTGATCCAGTTGACATGAATGCAGCATGTATTACAAAACATGGTTAGTGTTTGTGTTGGAGACCTGTACCTAAGCATGTTCTGTTGACTGTGGTAGTGTAGTGGAGGTTCCCATGGCATGTGGTGCATACAGGGTGTTGTGTCCTATCTGTGCCAGTTATAACACAGCTGGGCAGATATGTCAGTGTCGGTCAAGCATAAGTTGCATATACATATCCAAGATGGATACCTGCCATCTGCACATCTGTACAGGGACTGACAGACATCAGCTTGCCAACTAGCTATGCAGTAGGATGAATGTGTTGACAGATAGACGTCTGACACCAATATGTATGCTATTACTACATGTTGGGAGCCCTCACTGACATGTGCTATACAGACAGTAGTCTACAGTTAATTTCCATATGTCAGATCATTATGCAGTAGGGGATCTATACTGTGACACAGTTCACATAACAGGAATATGACATTGAGGCCTCAGACTCCATCTATGCATGCAGGGGTGCTTGCTGCCAGTACTACAATTAGCTATCTACTCTTGCTTGGGAAAGCACTGTCAACAGTAGTAATGGCATGATATACTACATGCCAGTGTGACTGCACATAACCTGGGATACTACCTTTGTATGTAACACATTCATATGGATAAGAGTGATTTACCAGTCTTATATACTCAAGTGTCCTGGACATGACACTCACACCCCTTGCTAATGTAATGACAGCACATAGACACATGTTATGTACATGGTATTACATACACTTAATACAGATGTCATTACCCTGCTATGTTATCAGACTAGGATGTGAGCACTGGTTACCAGGGCTGATCCATGCTTAGCAGGCATCAGCATTGCTGCAATATAACAGCTAAGCACATGTGGACACTGGTAAGCGAAGCCTGCACGGTGTAAGCATCTGTATGTTTAACCATACCTTAACACTGCTTAGCTTCTCGCAAACCTGCTCAAATGCACTTAAAGCTGCTCAAAACTGCCTTAACCACTGTGAATCTAGCAGCCCTTGTTCTGCCCAGCAACAAAATAAACAGCCCTTGCGGGTATTTAACCCAGGACCCTGTACACTGTAGTCACAACAGTTAACCACTACGCAATGACAGCTGTGAAGACAATTGTTGTTTTTCCAATACATCTGTTAGTAGACATATTGAATAGTATTGAACAATCACTGTGACTTCTACAATTGTATAGTACGTTATTGATATTACTGTTGCATCACATATGCTGTTATATGCAAATATATACATATTAGATACGGTGTGATACATCTGGGAAGGTATACACAACAGTAATGTTTACACATGACAAGGATATAGATATATACATATACGTATGTAGATATATGTCTACATGTACATACACATATATATTCATATATATGTATTTATACACATTTGTATAGTGCATCATATATATGGCCATTTATAGATCTTTTTGTGTGTGTGTGTGTATGTACATCATAGATGCACATATATACCTATTAATGTTGATATATATATATATATATATGTAGATATCCATAACTATATGTGCATATATATCTGTATATCTGTATATGTGTACACATATATAGCAGTGTATATGTATATATATGTGTTTGCATATATATATATATATATATATATATATATATATATATATATATATAAATAAATATATATATATATATATATGTGTGTGTGTGTGTGTGTGTGTGTACATGTATATATATATATATATATATATATATATATATATATATATATATATATATATATATCATATATGTAGATATATATATATATATATATATGTAGATATATCTATATCTATATATATATATATATATGTATATATGTCTATATATGTATATATATACATATATATATATATATATATATATATATATATATATATATTTATATAGGTCTACCTGACAACACCGACACACTACAACACCGACAACGAAATCACCGACACCACATAACCGAAAGTTCACAAACACGAAATCTCACATGCCCGACACACCACAATCCTGACAATCAACAAATAAAACAAATCCCCTGTCCAAAAAGCACACACACAACACAAGCACACCAAAATCCGTACAAACCCACACTAAACCTTACATACACAACTATCTATAACCTTAACCCAAACCCTAACCCTAAGGTCCATCACTATCGACACTCACCTAACCCGCGCCCTAACCCTAACTCACTTAACCCGCCCCTAACCTAAAGACTGTCACTATCGCACACTCACCTAACCGCCCCTAACCCTAACTCACTTAACCCACCCCTAACCCTAAAGACTGTCACTATCGCACACTCACCTAACCCGTGCCCTAACCCTAACTCACTTAACCCACCCCTATCCCTAGAGTCGGTCAATATCGCACACTTACCTTACTCGCACCCTAACCCTAACGTCCATCACTACCGCATACTTACACAGCCTTTTCACATGTCGGTGTTCTCAGCGTCGGGGTTTTCATCTGTCGGTCATCTCAGTTTTCAATCTTCTGGTGCCGGTGTTCTCATCGTCGGCGTTGTCAGCTTTCAGCGTTGTCAGGTAGACCCATATATATATATATATATATATATATATATATATATATATATATATATGGGTCTACTACTATTCGCTGACAGCCCATTTCACTGAAACCCATTTGGTTGACAGCTCATTTCATTGACAAACATTCTAGGTGGGGGGCTGCGCCCCCCACACCCCTAATATGGGGGCTGTGCCCCCACACCCCCAACTATATATAACAACTCCACAGTCGCACAACAGTGGGAGGGGCAAACCAGGTTTTGCCTTGAATACTTTGTCAATGAAATGAGCTTTTCAACCAAATGGGTTACAGTGAAATGGGCTGTCAATGACCATATATATATATATATATATATATATATATATATATATATATATATATATATATATATATATATATATATATATATATATATATATATATACATATATATATATATATATATATATATATATATATATATACATATGTTTACCATATGTCCAGAAAATGGAGTGGAGTACTACCTCAGCACCAATAGTCTCAACCTCTTAGTGCAAGGGGATGTCATATATGTATTGCAGGTATATATGTAGACTGTTGCTACTGTAACAGGGGTTGTCTTAACAGACATATTGTGTGCAGGAGGTCACATCTGCTATTGACATGTACGCCATCAGTTATTGACAGACATCCTAAGGACATCATAGTACAGTACCCCTGATAGCACTGTAATGATCCTGTGGACTACAGTAGAGATATGACCAATATATGTGGACAGTCTGGCACTCTCTGGTCAGTCCAGAGGTATACACAGATCCCCTTTGTGTGAGACATGTGGACCAATACTGACAATGTGGATATTAACAGTCATGTACATGGGTATATCATGTAAATACTGGACTACATATGTCCACACAGTTTATGCATTCACACACGCCTGTCTGTCCTGACACATAATACCTGGTGGTGCAGAGGTCACATGGCCACATACTAGCCAGTAGCTAGTGACATACATCTGTACAGAATCCCACTGCTTTGTCAGAAATACACAACAGTTATGGTGGCCTGGCAGCAGTACATCTTGCCATGGACATAACATCATACTGGGTAATTACACTAAGCTACTAAGCATGTCACAAAGGACTGTGCAAACTACAGGCAGGCTGCCACGACACTGGCCTACATTTTGTATAGGGGAATACATGTGTACCTGAAAATATAGCAGGCTCTACATGCATGTCACAGCACAGAATAACAGACACCTGTGTGAAAGTGCATACCCACAACTGATGTGAACACAGCCACAGCCACATATGGTACGCAAGCTTAATATGACACTGTATGGACTGTCTGATCAACACCTTCTTCATATGTGCCATTCATGCACTAGTCCTACATAAACTGGGTCATGACACAGTGTGGTCCAATGCCTGCCTGTAGTATGGGAAACCTGTGTGTATGGCCATACAAACATGTGAGCTGATAGGGTACCATACACTGGAGCAGCATGTAACATCAGATAGAACAGGACCAAGAACAATGACATCTACCACAGTCTGTACACAGGCCAAGGAATGTATTCGCAATATACATACTGTCAACAAGCACCATAAGTACACGGACCCGAGTACTGTACACAGAACTGCAGAATGCCCAGGTTATGTCCTCAGAAATAACCCATACTATACATAACATGTCTAGCAGTCTGATATATGACTGGCTTGTTATCAGGTATAATGTCAATAAATAATGGTGTACAGAACTTATGCACCTCTTACTGCATGACATATGTACAAAGGTTGATATACTTGTGGCTGGAGCCACAAACACTGGGCCACCATTGGCATGTTGATGTGATACCCTCATACATCTACTGTTGTAACATGGTTTGTTGTGACATTTGTCCTATGAGGGATATGAAGTCAGTAACACTCATGGCTATCACCATGTACTGACTGCAGTCCTCAGACTATGCTTCTGCAGTTCTAAGATAAGTGATCTGTGAGTAACACAAGAAACATAAGACTCCAAACACTGCCCATTCTGCATATAACTCTACAGGTGGGAGTTTCCTCAAACACATAACACTGTCATAACAGGTGTTAAATCATGTAGACCAGCCATATCCACTCAAACCCTGTAAAACCAACATTACTCCAAATGCAGAAGAGCAACACTTACATTTTGTAGTCATGTCTGGCATATCCCCCTCCTGTTTGTTGGCCTGTATCCACAGTGTATGTTGTTCGAGGAATATCCCAATACCATCTGTGATGCTGTTTGCCAAATACCGACATGAGGTCCTGCTCACAGTGAATGAAAAGGCCGAACACCCACATGATGTTCCAAGGTATAGGAATGTATTTCCAGGCAACTGGCTATGGGAATGTTACCACAGCTGTTCCACATGCAATCAGCTTGTGGGGGACTGCAATTCGTGCAGAGGCCATCAGGTGATCATGAGCATCACTTACAAAACACAAGCTGCTGCCTAAGCAAAACAGGTGTACTTCTCCACATCCACCAGAGAGGGATTGAGAGAGACAGACAGAGACAAAGTAAAACAGGGAGGGGGCGGGAGAGTAAAACCTCAGCATGTTTGTTTCACACACTTACCAGTAAGAGGTTTAAAACCCCTGCATGACTATGTATTGCTATCACATGTCTATACAGTTATTGCATGCACCACAGAGCTTACATGTTTGGGAGGTGTCCAGAGGTATATCTGATGGTGAGTGACATCTGCAACAGTGATATAGGAGGGATAAGGTAGGTGTAGTATGCATGCCTGTCCTCATGAACAGGTGTCAACGTCGACACAGCCACACTCTCTCAGGGACTCACACACATTAACATAATTGGCAGGGTCAGGATTAGACTTTGTAACTAGCTAGTTTGCCACAATACAGTAATACGCAGGTATCACATGCACCACAAGGGTTATCAGGATGATATATGGGCAAAGGGTATGTGAAGGTGTCTGACATTAGAGGGCATGCTTCAATAGGCCAATAGAAGATGTAGTGAGTGTGAATGGCATCAAAATCATTATACTCCACACACACACAGACACAGGTTGCCAGTATTGACATGAATAGATGCATTGCTTCACAGGTGTGTAGTGGTTGACTCTGCCAGAAGGCTATACAAGGCAAGGTAAAGGGTATACCTTGGCATCAGGTCACATGAAAATGGTCTGTAGTGTGGCTCAGGGATGTAGTGTTTGGATTGGCCCACACAGGTGGGTATTGTATTCACTATCCAGTCATCTGGATTATTATTGTGGGTGGCTAGTGCTGTGCAATGCTTGCCATGTATGTGTTCTATAGTCCATGACATGGACTGTGTCTGAGATGGGCACATGTCCCACATGCATGTTCTGTGACATATGGAAGTGTACCTGGGGTGTCTGGGGCATGTTGTATACATAGATTGTTATCATCAGATGTACTATTCCTGGCCTTATGTGGTGGGAACTGGAAATGGACACCAGGTTGACCCTGCACCTACTTTGACATCATGATACAGGTATTTTCTGGTATCAGTGGCATCTATCCATACAGGGCATGTGTTTAAGGCATGTATGTCCTTTGTGGGTTACATTTGTTGGCACTACAGTTGTTGCAGGCGTCCAGTGGGGAACATAGTGAAAGAGCACTGTATGCAGTTATGTGCCTATTGTAGTGATGGGACAGGGTGCCATGCCCTCTGTAGTTTGCTGCAATCACACCATGGTTACTATCTGTGGGCAATATGCAGGGAACTACCAACAAAGTGATTGTTGCCTAGCTGAGTGTGTGTGTATGAGACATGGGTTGAAAATGTTTTCTGGGTGATATAGGGGTTGCCTACATTTTTCACCAGGCCTTGATGTCACATGTAGGGGTATTAGGTTTGTCAAACCCAGGCTCCCTGCTGTTTGACATCTGTTATCCTTGTAAGGTGGACATTGTGACATATATAGTCCCACCATATAAGACATTTGCAAAACACAGTCCACAGTAAGCCCAGCTGTTACACACTCACAGCCACTGCCCCACAGGATACGAATGACAAACACAGACACACACACACACCAGGTCTCACAGTTGCCATGTCTGGGATTGGAACTCCTACCTAACTCATACCTCACACTACAGCATTACACAGTTATATTACATGCCACAGAAATTACTGGGCTACTCTTTCCCCAAAGGTGTATTTCAATGTGAATGACATCAGCAGGCTTACCAAAGAAGGGCAATGGAGGTTGTAGTGACTGTGAATGGTCTCAAATGTATTGCTCCCTACACATGCAAACAGACACACACACACACACACACACACACACACACACACACACACACACACACACACACACACACACACAAACATCCACTTTTGCCATGTCTGGGAATAGAACCCCAACCTAACTAGCATATCACACTACACCATTATGTTGTTACAGTACGTACCACAGAGATTACTGGGTACTTTTTCCCAAAAGGTGTATTTCAAAGTGAATGACATCAGCAACCTTGCCAAGGTTGGGCAATGGAAAGTGTAGTTAGTTCATAGGTTCATAGGGCCATACGTTGATACTAGGCTATCGGCCCTAGGGGCTATACATGCCTAGACATGACAATTCTCTGACTATGACTTCCCACAATATTTACTTCCCTGCACTCCTGTCTAGCAGGGCAGCTGACATGATCCACGGGGTAAATGTCCTATCTCCCATCCAATCGTCCAGGTTCCTTTTGAAGATGGCCAAAGAGGTACTCGCCTTGACATCTGGGGAGTCTCTGGGTCAGGTAAACATCCCTCCTGCATGTATTGTTCATTGTGATGACAGGATTTTGATCCCTGGAGCATGTAGCTGTGAGGATTTAGAATTCTCTAAATGTAGCATGTCCAACAGCTGTGGGTTTGACATGGCATGGTATGTTAAGCAGAGATCGCTTCTGAGAACACAATATATAACAGCATATAGCTGGATGATTTTCAGACAGTCTGCATAGGGCATCTGGTTTAGGTCTGCGGTCATTTTGTGAGGTATGTCTGCAGCCTCTCTACTTGTTGTAGATGTCTTGTGAGGTACATACGTAATGAGCAGTTGTAGTCTGTACTGGGTTTACTGAGAGATGCCTACAGTGGGACAATGGCCTCCTTTTCCTGGATGTAAAGCCCTCAGTGGGAGGTGTGCCACATAGGTGGATTTCCTGACTATTGTGGTGATGTTGTTATCAAAGGTGAGACCACTGTCCACCTGTGGCCCTAAGTCTGTTATCACACTTTAGGTGTTTAGTGTACTGTTACCTATGTGGTACTTCACAGGTACATGTCCCTTTCCAATGGGGATAACTATATATTTCTTGGCATTGATCTTGAAGCCATGGCTCAGGCACCAGGCATGTCTTTCTGTAAGGCCCATCTATGGAATATTGGCATTATGTGTGGATTCAATATTGGCTCCCAGTGTGCAGTCATCTGTGACCTTTGTTTGCTGGTTTCCCTTACTGTTGGACTTTACTTCAGAGCAGTAGATGCCAAACAAGGGCAGTGCCATGACTGAACCGTAAGGTACTCTAACTGTCACTTGTCTGGGGCTCGGGTTGGTGTCACCTACATTTACAGTGTGGGTTGTGTCAGTACGGTAGTTGGCATCTCATCAGGTGACATTGGGAGTAATGGCCAGATTGATACATTTAACTATGATTCCAGACTGGGGGATGGTGTCGAAGGGCTTGGCAAGGTTCAGATAGGCTGTGTGAACCACCTTACCTTTGTCCACGGCTCTGGAGATGGATTTGCAGTTGCCATTCAGGTTGAGGTGGCATGTCTGGCCCTTCACGAACCAAACCTGGTTAGGGTCCAATGTTTGCAGATTGCCAATGCCTTTGTTTTAATTTCTATGATAATACATTCCATGGCCTTACAGAACAGGTACGTCATACTGCTGGGGCTGTAGTTCCCAAAATCCAAGGTGGATCCCCCTTTGTGAACTGGGATAACTGTAGCTGTGCCCCACACAGTGGGCACAAAGTGGTGGTGTGGCTATGATTAGACATGGCACGTAGATGAGGTGCATGTGCAATTTCTAGCTCATGTAGTACACAGCCCAGGATGTTGACTGGTCCCATGGCCGCTGTTGTCATAGCTCTGTAGAGTGTGTTTTTTACCTTTGTGGCCGTTATTACCAGAATATGGCATTCTATCCGTGTTGAGATGGGCCTTTTGGGGGTTGGAAGGGGGGTGCAGTTGGCACTGAATCAATCTGTTAGGATATTAGCAATATCCCTGGGAGGAGTAGATTTATTACCATCTTGTTGTTGCTCACAGCAGTTCTGAGCATTGCCATTTAGATTCCTCACATAGCTATGGAATGGCTTGCAGTTGTCTTTGGCATCTTTGGCTATATTATGTTCATAACTAGCTTTGGTGGATGTTATGAGGGGTCTCTGCCTCTTACTGTAGCTGGTAAGGGAGTATATTCCATCCTGAAAAGTCCCCCATTTCTGCAACAGTTTCCTCCTTTTGTTGTGCAGTATATTTATGGCAGGGGGCCACCACATCAGCATCCTTTTCTTGGTGGGGAGCATCCTGGTTCAATATTGGATAGCATGATTCATGCATGAGTGGATGTCCTCATACAGTGCCTTCATGAATGACTCAGCAGTTGTCCTTTCAGTTCCCATCTGCATGGGTGTCATGATGTTAGTCACATTTGACATGTGTAACATGGCATTGGCTTTGGAGATGTGTGTTACGGAGGTTTCCTTACTGGGGTGTGGAGGAGGGATGTTGATGGTAAGGGTGATTAGCTCATGGACATACCTGGCCACTGATGGAGTGACCATAGGTGTGGAGCATTGATTTCCCATGTTGGTAATGACCAGGTCTTGGATATTTGAGCCCCTGGTGGGACTAAGGGGCATTGGAAATTATGACTTCTAAGAACCGTTGGGCACATGTGTTGGTACGCAAGTAGTTTTCCCAGTTAATGACAGGGTAGTGTAAGTCACCCAGTATTAGGGTGTTTGCTTGTATCATAATATTTTACAGTATGTTTCAAAAGCTGTAGTGGGTATCATGGGGCATAGTGGGGGATCTGTAGTAAGCTATACAATTTGGAATGCAGTCTAACCTACTGTTAGTTGCACCTGGCGTATTTCAGACACATTATCTTAGGCAAGTAGCCTGGTGGTGTGAATATCCTAGGTGAATATGGACACTCCTCCACCTTTATTGTTTTGGTCCTGGTTTGGTGTCCAACAGGTGTGGTGAGAGATGTACCTGGTATTGCAGGGATGCTCTCTGGAAGCTTGGATCAGGTCTCTGTTGCTGCACAGTTATCAATGTTTTCCATTTGTAGGTGTGAATGGCGAACAAAACATTGATCCCTACACACACAGAGTTTTACACTTGCAATGTCTGGGAATAGAACTCCTTTTTAACTAGTTTATTACACTACTGAATTACGCAGTTCCCCAAAGGTGTATTTCAAAGTGAATGACATCAGCAGGCTTGCCGAAGAAGGGCAATGGAGGTTGTAGTGAATGTGAATGGCCTCAAAAGCATTGCTTCCTACACAGACAAACAAATATCCACACTTGCCATGTTTGGGAATAGAACTCATACCTAACTAGTATATCACACTACAGCATTACGCAGTTATGGGACATATCACAGGGACTACTGAGCTACTACTTCCCCAAAGGTGTATTTCAAGGTGAAGACATCAGCAGGCTTACTCTAGTGGGCAATGGGGCATGCAGTGTGTGTGCATGGGCCATAACCCATTCATCTAGAGGCAGATACACCACACTCAGGCACACACAGGTTTATATTCCACAGGTACGTGTATACAACTGCTAGATGACTACTGCCTTGTACAGTCATGTTGCACAGGTAGCACTAGCACCACAGACACTATAGTGGTGAGCGATTCCAGAGGCAAATGTCTACAGTGATTGACATTTGTACATCATGTGATTTTAGCCAATTGGATGTGTGCTGGGAGGTACAGACCTCATGATGGAAGGCTCTTTGTCACTGTCACTCTCTTCCATACATTTATGTATGTGTAATTTTCACCTACTATAGTGTGTTGTCATTGGATATATGTGTGTATTCCTATCCAATGTGTGTGCAAAGCATGACTGGTGTGTACTGAGGAATGTATGCACTAACATTTGCGACTGTCAGATATGCATGGTCCACTGTTACTGCCAGACAGTGTGTGAGCATGCCCAGTATGACCTTTCAGTATTTTGCTGTCTGACATGGACTTCATTTCTCTAAGTGTGGGAGCATGCCCAGTATGACTTTCTGTATTGAATGTGTGAATCCATTCCAGGTAGACTGTACTCCAGTGCAGACTTTTGTGCTCTACACCTACAGCTAGCTAACTGTTTCTGCAGGATATCTGTAGATCAGTTGACAATATGGGGTCAAAATGGGCAAAGGATAGTGGGTTACTGTAGGTAATTGTGTCTGTACTGCTTCTGCAACATGGTCCTGGTGTTAGCAGAGATATTCAGACATATGTACTGTTATACACTGTGATTTTTTATGTTGAGACAAATTTTCTTGCAGTGATGTCCTGGGGAACACAGGGTGACTGCAGCTGTGTCCAGTATTGTGGTCAGCAGCCTACATATTCTTGCACAATCATGCCATTCTGGAGGGGAAGCTGCAGACACTTGCTGCTGGGTCTGTATAAATGGTTCAGTAACTTGGTATAGTGGTAGCAGAGGATCCCATGCTTGTACATCCATCAATGTGACAGTATGGCCATATCCTTCTGTGGCCATACCACATAGCTGTACAGATTCACACAGGTTACCTAGAGGCAGGGGTCATAAATCTGGACATTACCCCTACACATTGTGGTTTATGAGCAGGTGTGTAGCCACCCATTCTTGTGTTTGCAGCCAGAGATAGTATGTGCACATAGCTGAGTTTTGGACTTCACACACTCCATGCCACCCATGCCCCCCCCCCTTTATTATTCTATCTTCTTCCATACATTATGCAAACATTATCTGATATGTTCTTATAGTTATCACCTCATCACAGCAGTAATTTGGTGCTGGTCCACAGTTCATGCAGTAGGACATGGTGGACATGTTACTGTGATTTTGTTATTTGGGAGTCCATGACATAACATACATTGGCAGTATGGGTGAGACACAGGCTTTTGGCAGAGGACTGTAGGCCATTTGGTAGTGATGCAGGCCAGCTGTAGCAGGCCATTGCATTCTGTCACTCCTACAGTCCCAGACTGTGATACACTATATTCCCGTGGGGTGACAGGGTAGGTGTGCAAGGTGTTCATGCTAATACTTTCTGTCAGTATTGATCCAGTGGTTGTGGTTGCTGGCAGGGTGCTACTTACAGCTAGGGACACACCTGCATGGGACACATGCCCTGCATGCTGCATTATTTCACTATTGCCATACACAGATGGAGGTCATATTGTACTCTTTCCCAACAGCAGGGATAAGACCGGAGACGTACCTGTGGGTGGTGGTTGGGTGAACTGGTTGTATGTGTGCTATGGACACTACTTGCATCTGACTCACAGATATGCATGAGGCATTGCACTTATGCTGGCTTGTGCAGTGACATAAGCTGTTTCTCAATACATCATTCCTATGACCTTTGTGGAATGCCAGTGTTTGGCCAGATGACATTGGTATTCCCTACTACAAGCCCAGATAATGTGCTGCAAACCTGTATGTACAATTCCAAGGGTGTGCCCATTTGACAGTTACATATTATAGACTGTCTGTCTGGAGTATTTCCCCCTGTGTACTGCTTGTATATCTGGGCCGACATTCATGTCATGTCCATCTTTCAGATGGTGCCACATATTACTTCCAAACATTTACTATGGCTTACTGCTGGAATGTGTTATACTGGGGAAGCATTGTGTTTGGCACTGCAGTTGTGAGAACTTGGCCCTCTCATCGGCAGTACTGGGCAATGGCCACTAGGACAAACCTCACCATGCATACATACTGACCACTCTCACACAATATACAACACACACCAACCTAACACACGCAGACCTGCATATTCTACACATGCTACAATCTATCCTGCTACCTTGGCCAGATCAGGTAATCTGTGCTCCACTGTTATTATACCTACACATACATGTTACTACATTTCTACATAGGATTGTGGGGGGAGGACACACTTGACTGTTACTACATTTCTACATATGATTGTGGGGGGGCACACCTGACTGTTACTACATTTCTACATAAGATTGGGGGGCACACCTAACTGTTACTACATTTCTACACAGGATTGTGGGCGGGGGGGGCACACCTGACTGTTGCTACGTCTACATAGGATTGGGAGGGCATACCTGTCTGTTACTACATTTCTACATAGGATTGTGGGGGAGGCACACCTGACTGTTACTACATTTCTACATAGGATTAGGAGGGCACACCTGACTGTTACTACATTTCTACATAGGATTGTGGGGGGCACACCTGGACTGTTACTACATGTCTACATAGGATTGGGAGGGCACACCTGTCTGTTACTACATTTCTACATAGGATTGTGGGGGAGGCACACCTCACTGTTACTACATTTCTACATAGGATTAAGGGGGGAAACCTGACTGTTACTACATTTCTACGTAGGATTATGGGGGAGGCACACCTGACTGTTACTACATTTCTACATAGGATTGTGGGGGGGGGCACACCTGACTGTTGCTACATTTATACATAGGATTAGGGGGCACACCTGACACGTACACATTTGCTATGACTGTACTGGTATTTCAGGTACTCCATTTCATTCTGTATTCTTACCTATCATGCTGACTAGAGGCATATCAGTGTACTGCAGGTCTTAGGTTTGATTGACCTACATTTCAGTTTCTGACTTCTTACCCTTTAGAACTAACATCCCACTGCCTGATCTGTTGTAGTCTGTCTGTGTAGGTCTGGAGGGGGGGGTGTTCTCCATAGCCATCAATCAGAGGCCTTAGCACAGCCTTTGTTTGAGTTTGTCTACACCTGTCCTGCTGACTGAGACTGTTGTTGGGTATGTGAGCCTCCTTGACTTGCATATGTGTGTCCTATGGACACACACGTGGCCCAGCACATTTCCTGCAGTGAGTTTTGTCACCTTGTCTAGTACTGGCTACTATGGCAACACCAGTATTTGTTACAGATGTCATGCTGCCATTATAGGTGTCTGCTATCTGCTGGCATCCCATTCAATCACACGATTCCTTTGCATGCTCACATCCATACCATAGATACAAGTAACAACACATACTACTCCATTTGGCAATTGGTAGGAAGAGTGACTTACTTTGTGGCTGTGCCAGTATTGGGGATGGTGCTGCAGGGCTGACTATGTCAGATGCAAATAGTACACTCCCTATACATGGTTAAGCAGAGGTAGTGTCATGATCGTCACCCTTTTTACTGTATGTGTGAGTCAGAGAGAGAGGTGTCATTCCCTGGGTCCCTACCATGTCAGTGTATGTGCTATGTGTTGCCTCTTTGCCACAGCCTGGTCATACTGGGCATGCCTCCTACTGCCTACTGGGGCAGGCTCAGGTTGTTCCTCCCCCGAGTAACTCTATGTCTGTCCAGGCCTTGGCAATGGTCGGGGACTGTGTGGCCCTGCCCCGTGCTGTTCCTGCTGCAGCTGTTTCTGCAGGATCATATTGTGTAGCATGGCACATACAATGACAATTTGGGTGCATGTATCTGGAGAGTACTGCAAGGCTCCACCAGATGTGTACAGGCACTGGAACTGTGACTTGAGCATCCCAAACACGCTCTATTATGATTCTGGTCTGTGTGTGTGCCTCATTATGGCATTCTTGTTCAGGTATGTTTGCATTTCTGATGGGTGTCATCAGCCATGGCTCCAGTGCGCAACCAGCGTCCCCCACTAAGTGACCATAAGGGATATCCCCATTGGCAAATCTCTGGTACAGCTGCATCAGATGCCAGATGTGGGAGTCATGATAGCTTCCAAGGCAGCCAGCACACACATTCGTTATAATGCCCTGGAGATCACACACAACCTGGCAGTTGATAGAGGAGAAGCCCTTGTGGTTGATGTAGACCCTACCCCACTCACCGGGTGGTGCTTTGATGCATATGTATGTGCAGTCTATGGCACCCACTACCTCAAGGTATTCTGCTATTTAGTGGAAGAGATGTATATTGCTGGCCAATGCCTCACAGGTGCTGGGGAAATATACGTGCTCACTGGCATGTGCTGACATGGCATCCAGGAACTGGTGGAGTACCCTGGATGCTGATGCCTGTGAGATCCCCATGGTATCCCCAGTTGGCCTTTGGAAGGTACCTGTGGCTAGTATTCTTAAGCCTACACATACCTTGGTATCCACTGGGATGAGTTCCCCTCTGTTAGTTCTGTGTGTCAGGTGTGGCTGGCACAGCTCAACAATTTGCAATAAGAGGTCCCTGTCTACCCTATAGTGCTCCACTAGCTCCAGCTCATTTAGCCCCTGGTAGGGTACCCTGGGTCTGTACACTCTTCTCTGTCTCCTCACTGTGGGTTGGTAAACAGCATTCTCATCCTCACCACCCTCAGCCTCTTCCACATGTTGATGTATGATAGCTGCTGCAACCCCTATCATTTTGTTTGTTAAAATTTCCCTGCTTGTGTACACCAGTGTTGTAGAGTATGTGGGAAAAAACAGAGGGTAAGGTGTTTGCAGAGTTTATAGTGGTGTGCTGGGCTGGGCTGGGCTGCTGTCTGTGTAATTGACTGATTCTGATACACTTCACCTGCTAGCTATGCTAGTTCTCCTTGATTACCTTCATACTGCTGTTTTCCCTTCCCATTGCCTTCCTGTTTAAGCCTGGGGGCACGCTGCACAAACACAGTGCTCAGAAGTGCGCAGAGCTGCTATTTCCTGGTTTACTTTTTTTTTCCTTTAAAACCCGGTGCGCGGGGTGCACATCCATTTAGGTTCATAGGTTAGGTTCATAGGTTCATACTAGGCTATCTGCCCGAGGGCATTTACAAGCCTAGCCCATCGTTTTGTGGCTTAGGCCACCCCTTTAGTATGGGGAACTATACCCATTATTTTTCTGTGCCTCTGTCGAGCAGTGACACTGAGGTAATCCCTGGGGTATATCTGCGATCTCCCATCCATTGGTCAAGATTTCTCTTGAACAGGGCCAGCGAGGTGCTCTGCCTCACATGTACCGGGATTTTGTTCCACAGCATAGGGAGTCTTTGGGTGATGAATCTATCCCTCCAGCACGTCCTATTAATAGCCGTGTCAAGGTTTAAGTCTCCCGCCCTTGTGGCTCTGATGGATCTAGATTTTTGAGGTGAAGCATATTCATCAAATCTGGGTTTGACATGGCCTTGTATGTTAGGCAAAGGTCACCTCTGAGCAAGCTGTGTACTGAATAGAGCTGGAGTTCTTTCAGTCGGGCAGCATAGGACAGATTTTGAGACCCTTTATCCTTTTGGTGAGGAACTTTGTGGCCTCTCCAGCTGCTGCAAGTGTCGGGTCAGATACATTCCGAATGGGGCATTGTACTCAATCATTGGTCTGATGAGTGATGAGTAAAGGGAGACTATGACCTCCTTGATCTAGATGAGAATCCCTTCATGATAAGGTGGGCAATGTAGAAGGTCTTCCTAACTACTTTAGCTACATGGGTGTCGAATGACAGACTACTATCAACCTGGGTCCCCAGGTCCCTGATAACTTCTTCTGTGCTCAGTGGATTGCCACCTATTTGGTAGCTAGGGTAACCTTGTTTTTCCCGAAGGTATGACTATGCATTTTTGGCATTTAACTTTAGGCCGTGGCTCTGGCACCAGTTATCCGTTTCTGTGAGACCCTTCTGAAGGATATCTGTGTCAGATGTGTTTTCTACTATGGCCAGTTTGCAGTCATCTGCAAACTTTGTCAGCCATAACCCTCCTGTGTTTGCTTGTACTTCGAAAAGTAGATGCCAAACAAGAGTGGGCCCAGGACTGAGCCCTGTGGGACACCACTTGTGACAGGCTTTGAGTCTGACATGGCGCCAGCAGCTCTGACCCTGTGGGTTCTGTCACTCAGCCAGTTTGCAACCCATCTTGTGATGTATGGGTTGACATTTAAGCTGATGAGTTTTTCAATGATACCCGAATGGGGTATTGTATCAAGGCCTTAGCCAGATCGAGGTAGGCTGTATGGACTGCCTTTCCCTCATCAATGGCTTTGGTGACTGTTTCAAAAGTCAACCAAGTTTAAAAGGCATGATCTGCCTTTGACAAAGCCAAACTGGGTTGGATCCAAAGTCTGCAAATTCCTATGTCTTTATTTATGAGGTCCATTATGATCCTCTCCATGGCTTTGCAGATAAGGCTTGTCAAGCTAATGGGCTGTGAAGTGGTACCACAGTTGCAGTGCGCCACTCCTGGGTGCGTATCCAGAGGTAAGACTTTGATTAAACAGCTGTCCTAGCTGTGGGTTTAATTCCTCATTGAGTTCATGGAGCACACAGCCGGGACACCATCAGGTCCCATGGATGCTGTGTTTTTGCTTTGGAGAGCAGTTCTCACTTGGGCTGGAGATGTTTGGGGGCTGCAATCGTTTGGTATAGATATCTCTCCTTTGGGGAGGGGAGAAGTTTGCACTGAACCTGTCAGCCAGTATGTTGGCAATGTCTGTAGGATCAGTAATCTTCACATCATTTTGAACTAGCTCTGAGCATATCTGGGAGTTTCCTCCCAGGTTTCTAACATAGCTAAAGAAGGCCTTATGATTGTCTTTTGAGTCTTTAGCTATTTTTCTCTCGAAATTTGCTTTGGATGATTTTATGAGAGCTCTTAGTTTTTACTTATAGTGATCAAGGGTGTCTTACCTTTTAAGGATTTTGCTCTATCTTGTAGTAGCTTCCTCCTTTTGTTGTAGAGTTTGTTTATGGCTGGGGTCCACCAGACTGGATGCTTGCCTTTGGTACAAAGAGTCTTTGTTTTGCTTGGGATTGCCTTATCCATGCAGTCCTGCAGGTGCTGGTAGAAGGCATTTGTAAGTGATTCAGCGGCTTGAGTACTGTTTTCCGGGGCCTTAAAGGAGACCACACTAGTCTTTAGAAGTGTGAAGTCGGCTTTGAGAAGTTCTTTACTGTGGTCTTTTTATTTCAGGTGGGGTGGGATGAGGACCTCCAGCGAGATTAGTTTGTGGTCTGATCTCACCAGTGAGTGTTGAACATTGTGCTCCCATGTTCGTGATGATGAGATCAAGTATGTTATCTCCTCTTGTGGGGATGGTGACTAGTTGTTCCATGGCATTTGAGTTTATGAATTCCAGGAACTTTTGGGCTAGGGTGTTTGGGCTTGAGTAGTGTTCCCAGTCTATATTAGGGTAATTGAAGTCACCTAGTATGATGGTGTTTGGTGATACATTTATCCCTCTAGTGTTTTCAGGAAGGCCATGTGAGGTTCCTGAGTTTGTGAGGGTGGCCTGTAACATGCTACAATTTGCAGAGCAGTCTTGCCTATGGTTAATTGCACCTGGATGGTCTCCGATGCATCGTTGCGTTGCACCAGTCTTGAGGTGTGGGTGTCCTTGATGAATATGGATACCCCCTCCTTTCTTGGTATTGTCCAGATTTTGGGGCGGAACGCATGATATGAGGTAAAACCTGATAGCGGGGTGCTCTCAGGAGCCTTGAACCAGGTTTCTGTCACAGCACAGACATCGATGTTCTCCATACTGAGAAGGGCCTCGAGTCGGCATTTTGAGATTTAGACTTCTGGCATTGAGCAGCATTACCCTTAGTTTTTTCCTTTTGTGTTCTAGGGTGGTAGGTTTAGAATTTGAGCCTTGCCTAAAAGGCACTATGGGGTGGCAAGAGCCTTTGCCAATATCCGGAATCCCAGGGTGACAGGTGCAAGCCGCCCCTTTGGCAGCTGGCTTGTCCAGCATGTCATCCCAGGCAGACAGACACTGGATCCCCTTTGAATGACACCAGTGTTTAAGCCAATTGTTAAAGCTGATCATCTTATCTCTGTATTGTGGCATCATTCTTGGTGAAGGTAGGATACTGCTCAAGGTCAGGGTCATACCTGTCTGGGCTACATAATCAGAGAGCTCCTCAATGTCTCTTTTCATGTAGTCCAAGGAGGTACGTCTCAGGTCGTTTACACCAGCGTGGACAATGACTGAATCATATTTGTACCTGCTGTTGAGAGACCTGAGTGCTTGCGTTATGTGGCGGATTCTAGCGCCCGACAGGCAGCTTACTGTGACCTTCTCCTTACTCAGTCTGGTGAGCGGGACGTCAGTGTCTGACTATGGAGTCACCAATGACTAGTGTGTCTGGCATTGTGTTTGGCCTTAAGGGCTGTGACTGTTTGACAGTAGGCAATGTAAAGAGTGCTAGTTAGCCTCAAACACACACTCTTGCTTAGCTCTGCTAAGCTAAGGGCAAACCCAAGCCACAGGGTTCCAATAAGCTTACAGTATGCCTGCAACACTCTCCTATGATGTCAGCTAACTCTCAGGCTTGAACCATGCTATTCCTGCACTTACACAGTTGACTGCTAGCTAGCATTGAGGGAAAATCTGGGATTCAGTATCATTCCCCTCATTTGCATAGGATTGCCTGCTAATGTATAGTTACAGGTCCCATACTGAGCCTTCCCCTTAGCAACCACTATTCACTGGCCATGTTGTCTTCTGCCTGCCATTGAGTATAATGGCAAAATAGTGATTTTGGTTAAAATGCTTATTTCAGGGTTTTTTTATTTTTTTTATTTTTGGCCCGATCCCGTTTGCGTGCCGATGCCCTATGCTTAAACAGCTGAAATCAGCTAAAAAAAAAAAAAAAGTTATTTTTTCCCAACTGTTTTCCATGCCAGTGGTCATATATTTGGCCATTGGCATGCTTTACACATACTATACGCCCATTATTTGGAGCTGTCATGGCTCCGTTTTGTAGTTTGCAGAAATGTACTTGGTTACTAACCGAGTACATTTCTGCACACTACACTAGTTCTGCACGGCCGACTGACAGCTTCCTGGATTGTAAATTCACCTCATTTGCATAGCTTTCACCTGCAAATGGGGTAATTTGCATACATGAGCTGTGTCTGTGCAGGGATAGTGTAGGAGTGCTTGTGCACATCCCTGGAGCTTATTCCTGGATCGCACGGTGGCCATATTGCCTCCAGGAGTTCCTGTACTATTCCTGCACACCATGCAGAGCTTGGTGAATCCGGGGGACAGTATCAATGGAATGATTAACCTTCTGAGCTCCCTGTACACACAAGGTTTTTTTTTTATTAGCAAAAAGATTTACAAAGAATTTGCTATTACCTATGCTCCACAAATGCCATTGCCCCAGATATTGCTTAAAATATTGGCCATCTGGACTATAGCATGGCCTGGGAGAAAGATAGTGAAGTAAAACTAGAAGTCAGCTATACTTCCCACAATTTTAAGTTGTCGTGGTACCAAAACATAATTGTATGAAGATACCAACACTGGAAACAAAGGAGCATACTGAGTTGAGACCAGCAGGAAAGTGAAATGGGGTTATGCAGGAGAGGGGAAATAACCCCATATAAGGACTCCATTCCTGTAATGCTTGACATACAAGGTGGGATGACAATGCAAAGGATGTCTGAGTTAGGATTGCCAGTGCCACATGTCAGGATTTTTCCTGACAGTCAGGAAATTAAGGTCGTCATTAGGAAATCCAGAAATCTGGGTATCTGTCAGGAAATCCAGCTATGGTGAGTAGTTGAAAGGTATTTTTAATTATTCTGAGAGCCAACATACTCCTGAAATATATTTCCTAAAATGTTTATGTTTCCTCTGGATTTGCTATGTGCATTAAAATAAAAATGCTGTGGCTTATGTTTGTATATGTGCATGTGTGAGGGGGTGGTGAAAGGTATATAAGAGAAGCAAGATGGCTATAATTTTTCACTTTTCATCACGTCAGACATTAGCATTGCACAGGATAATTGGCCATCTCTAAAAGGAACGCATTCTAGGTACAGTAGCGCAAAGAGTAGCAATGCCATTTCACAGCCCTTGTCTCCCTGTTAGAGTTTTTGGCTGTGACATCATCTGTGTGGAGTTGGTATGTCCATGTCAGTGTGGGTTTTATTCAGGTGCTTTGGTCTCCTCTAGCACCACAAAGGCATGCTGTAGGTGAATTGATGTTCTTCTAATTTGCCTGTAGAAAGCATGATCTGTGTGTGTGTGTGTGTGAGTGTGTGTGTGTGTGTGTGTGTGTGTGTGTGTGTGTGTGTGTGTGTGTGTGTGTGTGTGTGTGTGTGTGTGCGTGCACACGTGTGCGGGCTCGCTTGTGTGTATGCCAAAAAATAATATTCATGGGTTTCTATATAAATTTCCTAGATAGTTACAACATGAGGCATAAAATACATCCTAGAATATATAGTTCTTCAAACCTTATGAAAGTCATTGTTCCTGGCTGCATAACTGGCTTAGTTTGGTCCTATGTTTTGGGTCCCACCTATTCTAAAACTGTCTTTGCTCAGAGGTAGGGACAGACATTGATAAAGTTTGTATGGGGGCAGAGGATACTTAAGTCATTATTTCTTTAATTTTTGCAACAGCAAAATTTCAGAAGATCAAGATAGCTAGTTTGTTGGCTTGGGACAATGTGGACATTATTTCTTTAACTTTCCTCAAAATTGCACCTTAGAGGTATGCACAAAATATAGTATTGCTTATTTAGGACCATTGAACCATGTAGGAACAGCAAGTTGGAATGAATTACTACAAGTGTTATTTTTTCACTTTCTTCTCAATTGAAATCATATGTATATAGAGGTAGCTACTTTCTGGGAGTAGGGAAAAAGAGGCATGGTGCATGTGTAGGCTGAAATATGTTGCAATATATTTACTCTTTTACCTTTGTTCTAGTTTGACTTCAAAGGGATGCAGTCCTACAGACTGTTAAGAGGTGACCAGTGTCTGGCTTACAAGGCACGCTCTGATCAATTACTATTAGATTTACTGGACATCAGCAAGTCAATTGGCATCCAAAATACTTGGTCTAGGCATCTAACACTCTTCTGCAACATTAACAGAACAGTTTAGAGGGATGAATGTATCTCTCAGAGGATACTGCTGCTCTGGAACAGACTCCACATCCACATAAACCAAAGTTCATCCCTGCCCATATTCAAGTGCAACTTAGATCTATGGATGGGAAACAGAAAATTTACAAGACTGCCCCCTGTACTACTAAGGAAGCTCCTAATGCTTTATCCCACACATGGATCCCCTCAAATTATCTATGGTATCATCCCAGTTATTCTTATTGGAGTAATATATAATTATCAAACACTGGATGGGTAAGGCTAATGGGGTGTACACCAAGTTGACAGCAGACAGTGAGATGGAAAGTGTCATTACCTAGGGCCCCCATCATCTAAGTCTGCCCACGTAATCACTGTATATAACATTTAAAAAATTGTTTCTTCTAGGTATGGCATTCTAAAAGGGCTGTGACTACCCTCAGGCAAGGGGTGTGTTTACATTATGTAGGAGCGTGGTTTATTTGTCTGGAAATGAAAAGATGCAAAGGTGGCAACCCTAGCATGTATGGTACTATGCTGCAAAGAAATCAGTGTAACGTTAAAGAAATGACAACAGTTGCACTTAGCTGAAAAATGAAAACCACTGGCCTTACGATACAAATGGCATACCTGCTGAAGGGATCACAAAAGTGCAATAGAAGTTTGAAAACTGGATAGGGATCTTAATTTCCATGTGTGACACTCCTCAGAAGCATTGCACCTCCTTAATAGTGGAAATATTAAGTTTTTACACATCACAGTAGAAAAACTACTGGTCTGCTTGTCTGCTATAATTTACTAAAAAAAAAACATATAGAATCAGTGCCAATCCAAAACATTTTTAAATAAATGGAAGCCTGTGGCAATGAGTCTCCAATGAAGTCTTTATTCTCAACAATTTAGTCATGGAGGATAAAGTTAAAGTTACCAGAGTGGATGATTGGATAGCATATCAGAAATGGGCTGTGGGTATGATTTAGTCAGACTTAAGCAAGGCGCCTGAAATGGTACCTCACGACAGTTTAATGAAAAATAACAGTCTTCGAGTTCTAAAAAAAAGAAAAAAAAATTTTGAAAAAAATTTGGTAAAGAAGGTAGTGGTAAATGCCATCCATTTGGAATAAATGGAAATTATCAATAGGACATGAAATAGGTATGGATTGTTTTGAAAATCGTTAGCGTAAACATTGCATGAAGTCTGAAAAAAACATATGTCATGTTGCAGATTACTCGGATAATACAAAAGGACTGCTACACAAGTTAAAAAAATGGACACAATGGATTTTGTGGTATTGTAGAACTGATATAAAATACAGAAAAATAAATTAAGTAAAGCATGAATCTGGAAAAAGATCACATAACCAGAAGAAAAGCAGCAGTAAAAAAGTAAGGAGCCTTGTCATAGTAATGTTAGATGGTCTAACTGTGAGCAAGCAATGAAAGAGTGCAAGAAGTAAAACTGATTGGATATTGGATTGTGTAGAAACAGACACAATCACACATGGAAAAAATGTCATTTTTTCTTATAGACGATTTGCAAGACAGGATGTTGAGTCTTGCTTGCAGAGCTGTTGATGTCTATCCTCACAGCATAATTAAAATAGATGCTTTTTAGAATACATTTTGTACAACCTGATAGATAAATAGTGACCGCAACAACTTAATATACATATACTTGAAGAAAGGAGGTACAGAAGGAAGAGTTCAGAAAATGTAAAGTATAGCAAGGGAATAAATAGGGTTCATGAGGGCAACATCTTTCAGAAAAAAAAAAACAAGAAAAAGAAGAAAAGAAGGAACATTGGAACAAGACACAGTATGAAAGCATAAGATGGACACAATCCCACAGAAAGAATTGTAGATGAAGATACTTTAATGAAGATACAGAATGAGCAAAACATCAGGGAATTCATGGTACATGGTACAAAGATGGGACATTTCTTTTAACATGTTGGGAAATGTTAGCTATTAGAAAAGACCTGTGGCTATACCTGTAACTAGAGAAAAAAGGTAGACTTTGTAAGAAAAGTTGTCATATTGCAGTCAAGTGGACGCACATTTTTGGCATAATTGAGAAGCTGGTATCATTTTTACATCAGCTATGTGTATACTGTAATGATTGTCTGCATCTGTTGATAACGGGAGCTAAAGTGCTGCCTGAGGCATATAATATTCCTCAGTAGAAATTTCAACAAGGGATGGCCGAGTCACAGAAAGCAAGACAAAAATTTTTATTTTTATTCCTTTGGCTTCAGAAAAGTTTCAAAGGTAAACTGCAGCTATGGAAATCCAGAAAATGGTAGATAGAAACTGGGAGAGAACAAAATGCAGCTGATTAAGCCAAAAATGATTAAAGTCATAACAGTATTTGTAACTGATGGACTTCATATTTTCTCCTGGTAGTGGATCAAGAGCTACCTAGTCTAGTTTCAGACTTAATTATTTGTGCAATTTAAGGCCATTATTACCTCAGTGAAAGTTAATGCAGAGATATGCCCCAGCCTCAAGGATGCAGTAGTAAGATGGAAACAGACAGTCCTGTACTACAGCATAAGGCAGATATTAGTGGTGTGTATGAGATGCTATTTACTACATGGACTTTTTAGAGAATTTCCACAACACTACAGACTAGGACAGTGTTTGTGTCTCTCAGCAAAATTGAAATTAGAATTATGTTGGAACACAAACATCTCTCAGTATGGAACTGGTGAAAAGGTTTTCAGTCTATAAACTCCTCACAAAGAGGTGCATAAATTTGCAATTACAAATCTTTAGTCTGGTGTCTTGTTGTGCTTAAAGGAGACTCTGCAGGCAGATGGCCTAGTATAAGGGTAGATATTCAGGATTGAAGTTGGCCTTGTGGAACTTTGGTGGGCCTAGTGACAATAATCCCACCTATATCACAATTGTTTTAGAAGTATGCTATCAGAGCAGGGGGCTTAATGTTTATTATACCATGACCCCCCATTAATATTCCAAAACGTGCACGCTGATTGGCCAGCGTGCACATTGTAAATTGACTTATACTAATGGAAAAAGGTTCCGTTCACCCGGACTTTTTCCATTAGTATAAGTCTTTTTTAAAACACTGTCTCGCTATGTTAAAGGAGTTTAACATAGCGACACAGGTTTAAAAAAAGCAACGGAGATCTCCATTGTTTTTTTTAAAGCTGTCTCGCTATGTTAAACTCCTTTAACATAGCAACACAGTGTGTAAAAAGCAATGGAGATCTTGCTTTCTCTGTTGCTTTTTTTTTAAAACTTGTCTCGCTATGTTAAATGGGTTTAACATAGCAAGACAGCTTTAAAATAAGCAATGGAGATCTCCGTTGCTTATTTTAAAGCTGTCTCGTTATGTTAAACCCATTTAACATAGCGAAACAGTTTGTAAAAAGCAACAGAGATCTTGCTTTTTCCGTTGCTTTTTTCAAAACTGTCTCGCTATGTTAAATGGGTTTAACATAGTGAGACAGCTTTAGAATAAGCAACTGAGATTCTCCATTGCTTTTTTAAAGCTGTCCCACTATGTTAAACCCATTTAACATAGCGAAACAGTAAAAAGCAACGGAGATCTTGCTTTCTCCGTTGCTTTTGCCCACAGCTCTGATGTACTGCGTAGGCATGCACAGTACATCAGAACTTCCACGGAATACCAGACAGCTGCGGAAGGGCAGCAAGGAGGCATTATACAATGCCATTATTTAAGAAAAGTAATTATTTTTTTCTTAAATAATGTCATTGTATAATAGCAATGACCCACGCCTGGGTGTGGGTAATGCTGGATTTTACCACGGTTAGCTTGTTTGGTCCCTCGGGCTTCGCCCTCGGGACCAAACCATGCCAACCGTGGGAAAATCCAGCATTACCCACACCCAGGCGTGGGTTATTGCTATATTATGTTGTGGGTGGAGATCTTAATGTATATTTGACCCTTTGTTGGATAGAGTACCTGCAGATAGAAATAGTACCTCCTATAGTTGCTACATTTATAAAAGGAATGATGCAGAAATCAGATCTATTATAAGCTGGTGAGTAAGACTACTACTACCTGGCCATAACACACGTGCACCAGCAAGCACTGCTCTTACTGCATGTCTATGTCAGTCATTAAGGTCAGCTCCAATATAGCTCACCTCTACCTGAAAATAACATTATACTGGGAAAAAGCACATAGTTGTTTAATGTTCAAAAACAGTTACTATGAGGAAATTCTGAAAGTAACATTGTAACCAACTTATTTCTGCTTCTAATTAACAAAGGCAATACTCAGTCATAGCTCTTCATGACTGACCTCCAGACTGAAGGAGAAATCCAGAAATAATCATGGAAACTTTTTTTGACTATTATTAGTATTAACATGTCAGCAAAACAAGAAAATGTGAATTAGCACACATTTCTGAAGTAAAAAGAAGTCTATAATTATAACTCTTGCCATTATTTATTAAATGTAATCTACTACCTTTTCTCTTCAAACTGACAGTTTTTTTGGGGGGGGAGTTAAGAGGGACAGTGTAAAATGCTGACCAAACGTTAGGGATGTTCCTAAAAATCAATGACATTTGGGTGGCATGTTGCATATTTTTGAGCTTCTCCTGGCTTAAGCTGTGCTGAACATAATTAGGGCTTAGTATTCTTTGATATCACTAAAAAATCAGATAACATTTATGTGCAGATCAGTGTGCATATGATTGTGCAACAAACACAAGTGCATTGTCTCCAGATGTACTGCCAATGGTCACAGAATTTATGTCAGACAAAAACATAAAGACAGAAAATGTATATATTTCAAGGTATTGATGATAGGTGTGAAAGATTTAAATGTTTGTTTTCGGTAAAAGGGTTAATATCTCAAACTCTCATTGGAGAAGATTTGCAGGAACATTAGCACAGGGATGCAGTATGCAGCATTGCTGCCTCACAGCAACAAGTTCTTCAGCATGATTCTTAGAACACAGCTTGGTGGTGGAACGGTACAAAAACATCTTAATATTTAAAAATATTATTAATGAACTCCATACTGCCATAATTAATGTATTCTGATGTATTGAATACTCAATATAGTTTGGATGACATAATGTCATCCAAACTATATTGAGTATTCAATACATCAGAATACATATTTTTAAATATTAAGATGTTTTTTGTACAAGTATATTTATAACATATTGTATTATTCTGTGTGCATATACTTAGTAATTAAGGAGAACTTCGTGACATCACATCCTGTTCTAAAAGGGTTTAAAAGACTTGTGCTGGGGAGGGCACATGTTCTTGTTTCTGAAGAAGTTCACGTTTTTAAATAAAGTGAAAGAAAGCGCTAATTGCATCAGCCTTTTTTGTACCGTTCCACCACCAAGCTGTGTTCTAATTCTATTTTCAGTTTGCGGCTAGTCCGTTACTTTTGTCTTTTTCAGCATGATTCTTGTCTGGGGTGTCATCTTATGGAGTCTACATATCCCTTTTGTTTTCATGTGGGTATTTCAGTTTCTCCCCCGCTCTCCAAAGACATTTGGTAGGCAGACTGGCAATTCTAAGTTGCCCCTAGGTGTGTGCTATATGCATGATATAGAAGAAAGGCCTGTCACTCTTCTTTTGTTCCCTACTTGTCTATACACTCAGTGGGTGGTAGTACTTGTTCACAAGGCTGCTAATGGAGTTATATACAACTCATAAGCCAAGGCACATTGTTAGAAAGTGCCAGAGAGTTAGCTATGAACACCTGTGAGGGACCCACTCAGCAACAAATGTCTCTTACAAAAGATATAAATGCAGTTATGATTGAATAGTATGTTGTATGCTGGAGCTTTTCCCCTCAGGACTCCACTGAAAAAGGGCCACTTGGCTCAGTTCGACTAACCTGGTTAACAAATGTCAAATAAATAATAAATTGCGTCATTATTATTTGTAATTTAATAAAATGGCTCTTATCAAGTTAAAGACTTTGTAAACAGGTTAAGATTAGCACATATCAAAATATCTTCTTGAAGTCTCTGGTTTGATTATGGGACTATATCTTTGCTTCAGCGGGACTTAAAAAAATTATGTGGAAATTTTAACCAGTCATTGGGATAAGACTTTGGGCTATTTGATAGTAGACAAACATTAGAAGTTTATAAAAGGCAGAACAGGGGACCTTACAGGGTAAGGATTATGCTGAATATACCGAAGTGGTCACAAATTAACAGTTTGCAAGTACTAGATATTTTAATTGAATGAAAAACATTTGGAAAGGTAGAATGTGAACCCCTAGGGGGGCTGGTTTAGAAGAACAGAGATAACCTAATAGTTACACACATACATTATACAGTATATATATATATATATATATATATATATATATATATATATATATATATATATATATGTGTGTGTGTGTGTGTGCATAAAATAACTATTCTCTACAAATCCTATGGTTCAAATATGTGTTGATATGCTATTATAATCATATAACCCCTATAGAGGTAAAGAACAGGACTGATTTCCCATTGCCATCCTCATTTTGAATTTTAGATGTCTTTGCCTTTGACAACTTTCTCATAAATCAGGTTATAAATTATAACATTCAGACATGTAACTCCAACATAATTCTGTCTGCATGGTTTGCCAAAGGCTGCACTGTATCATGTAAATGTCCCGTATGATGTATAAGGCAACTTTAGTTTACCCAGGGCTCAGATTTGTGGGTGAATATGACCAAAACCATTTTTCCATTATCTAATGCTACATATTGTAATCTGCTGAAAGTGTATAATGTTCCATTTCAGTTTGTAACTGAATGCTTATAGTTAGATATAAAACTAACTCTGAATATTATCAAGGTAAAAGAAAACAACTTTAAATCATTGTTAGAAGAAACTGGGGGAAATTACTGGCTGGAAGGGGTTATTCTCACCATTACTTAACAGGTTGCTGACAATTAAAACATTATTGTTGTCCAAGGTTCTACTTAGGATAAGGCCTTTATCACATACATTCTTATAGGTTCATAGCTATATACTATGCTAACTATCACCAGGACTTTTATAAGCCTAGCCATGCAACCCATCCCAATTGTTTCTCTATGTAACATGGGCATTTATTAGGAAGGCAAACTCCCCAACACTCGAGACCTTGGATACCGATAAAAGCAAAGTTTTTATTTACATAAAATAAATAAATAACACCGGAGCACCTACACAGGGTTAAGCGCTTTCATCTGTCAACTCGCAGATTTCATCAGAACCGTTATGCTCCTTCATTTCATTGTATTTAAACACTTTTAGGCGCCAAAATTCAATTGAATTAAAACACACTCTGATTTTATAAAACACTCTAATATAAAAAACTCTCTAATTTAAAAAACACAGTGTTACACATTAAATATAGACCTTGGTGAATTTCTTACTCCTACAAAATACTTTTACCTGTTTACACTTATATGTTATATTATGTAAAAATTATGTAAAAATTTATATATAATAAATAATGCAAGTAAAAAATCATGTTCCTAATTCAAATACTTACAATTTATACAATATATTGTACCAAATGTGATATTTAATTACATGAATAGATAAAAGTCATACTTATATTTGATCATTCTATAATGTCTGAACACATATTTTATACACATGAACAGAACTCTGCCAAAAGTTTTATTAACATACTAAAAATATATATATTATCAAGTGTGATATGAGTTATACAGGAATGTATAGCTAAAAGTGGCACCCCTAATAACAAGTATTCTAGATGGTGTATGTAGTAGTAATTGTACAGTATTAGTATGTGTTAATGCAATATTAGTTTAATTCCAAAAAGGGTTTGACACTAATAAAATCATTTATACCAGGTAATGTGGTTGCGTCAGTACATATTTGCCATTTACTTTCTATCCAGGACAAGTATGTCTTCCAGTTCCCTCCTTTGTCACTAATCTCTACCTGGTCTATGATAGCAAACTTAAAACTATGTTCCTTCCCCTTTTCTACAATGTGTTTACATAGGGCATTTTTTGTATCTCTCTTTTTTATCCTGTACATATGCTCATAGATACGTGTCTTTAACTTCCTCTCGGTTTTGCCTATGTAAAAGGCTGGGCATTTTGTACAGGTAGCTATATATACTATGCGTTGAGTGTTACAATTTCCATTTTTGTAACGTATAGTAGTATTCATAATGTTATCTAACTTAATTTTTTGCTGAATGTCTATGAATACACATTGTTTACATGTGCCACATCGAGTTGTACCTTTCATTCTTTTATCACTTGTTTCTCTTCTTCCATATTCCATTATTCTCTTGATGTTACTCCCCATTTTAAATACTGTACTAATGTTTGTTCCAACTATATTACCAACTGCTCCAGAAATGTTGATTAACGGCCAATGTTTTTTTAGTATTTCAATAATAGCACTGGAAAAAGGGTTGTAGTAATCACACATACTTTTCTATTCCTGTCGTCATTTTTGTTGTTAATAGGCACTGTACCGATCCCCAATAAAGGGGTGTACTTGTGTCCCCATTGTGTTTTAACATATGAAGTGACATTCTCCAGCAATTTCTTTGGATATCCTCTATCCAAGAATAATTTTGTTATTTTACCCAACTCATTAGTCATAATTTCCATGGTGGAAGACATTCTTGCCGCTCTTATGCTCTGTCCCTTGACTATATTTTTGAAAATGTGTGAAGGGTGACAACTGGTATAATGTATATAGTCATTGGAGAAAGTGGGCTTCCTGTATATCCTTGATATAAAACCTGTTCCTGTGTTGCCAATCCAAGTGTCCAAATAGGCAATACCTTCCTTATCATGTTGTGAAGTGAATTTGTCTATTTGGACACTTGGATTGGCAACACAGGAACAGGTAAAATAACAAAATTATTCTTGGATAGAGGATATCCAAAGAAATTGCTGGAGAATGTCACTTCATATGTTAAAACACAATGGGGACACAAGTACACCCCTTTATTGGGGATCGGTACAGTGCCTATTAACAACAAAAATGACGACAGGAATAGAAAAGTATGTGTGATTACTTACAACCCTTTTTCCAGTGCTATTATTGAAATACTAAAAAAACATTGGCCGTTAATCAACATTTCTGGAGCAGTTGGTAATATAGTTGGAACAAACATTAGTACAGTATTTAAAATGGGGAGTAACATCAAGAGAATAATGGAATATGGAAGAAGAGAAACAAGTGATAAAAGAATGAAAGGTACAACTCGATGTGGCACATGTAAACAATGTGTATTCATAGACATTCAGCAAAAAATTAAGTTAGATAACATTATGAATACTACTATAGCTACAAAATGGAAATTGTAACACTCAACGATAGTATATATAGCTACCTGTACAAAATGCCCAGCCTTTACATAGGCAAAACCGAGAGGAAGTTAAAGACACGATCTATGAGCATATGTACAGGATAAAAAGAGAGATACAAAATGCCCTATGTAAACACATTGTAGAAAAGGGGAAGGAACATAGTTTTAAGTTTGCTATCATAGACCAGGTAGAGATTAGTGACAAAGGAGGGAACTGGAAGACATACTTGTCCTGGATAGAAAGTAAATGGCAAATATGTACTGACGCAACCACATTACCTGGTATAAATGATTTTATTAGTGTCAAACCCTTTTTGGAATTAAACTAATATTGCATTAACACATACTAATACTGTACAATTACTACTACATACACCATCTAGAATACTTGTTATTAGGGGTGCCACTTTTAGCTATACATTCCTGTATAACTCATATCACACTTGATAATATATATATTTTTAGTATGTTAATAAAACTTTTGGCAGAGTTCTGTTCATGTGTATAAAATATGTGTTCAGACATTATAGAATGATCAAATATAAGTATGACTTTTATCTATTCATGTAATTAAATATCACATTTGGTACAATATATTGTATAAATTGTAAGTATTTGAATTAGGAACATGATTTTTTACTTGCATTATTTATTATATATAAATTTTACATAATTTTTACATAATATAACATATAAGTGTAAACAGGTAAAAGTATTTTGTAGGAGTAAGAAATTCACCAAGGTCTATATTTAATGTGTAACACTGTGTTTTTTAAATTAGAGAGTTTTTCATATTAGAGTGTTTTATAAAATCAGAGTGTGTTTTAATTCAATTGAATTTTGGCGCCTAAAAGTGTTTAAATACAATGAAATGAAGGAGCATAACGGTTCTGATGAAATCTGCGAGTTGACAGATGAAAGCGCTTAACCCTGTGTAGGAGCTCCAGTGTTATTTATTTATTTTATGTAAATAAAAACTTTGCTTTTATCGGTATCCAAGGTCTCGAGTGTTGGGGAGTTTGTCATCTGCTGTTTTTGGATTGTGGTGTTGCTGTTACTACTACTTGATTTATTAGGAAGGGGTATGTTAAGAAGCTTTTAGAGGTTATATTGGGGGTATGTTACTTTGGGTGTTACTGGGAGCCAGATGTGGGGTGAATTTTGGATTTCCCATCAGTTGGTCAAGGTTATGCTCAAATAGGGTTAGGGACAGACTCTGCATGACGTGTATGGGGAGCCTGTTCCAGAGTATGGGGATCCTCTCAGACACATATCTACCTTGCAAACATGTCCAATTTTTATCACAAACAAAATTTAAATCCTTAGATCTATTGGTTTGACGCTGTTCATTTTGTAGATGTGCAAAAGATCTGTTAGATCTGGATCCAAGGATGCCTTGTATGGCAGGCATAGATCTTTAGTACTTATGTGAAAAAAGTGCAAGATTTAATTGAACAGTTTTTATGGGAAAGCAACTCATGTCTCTTGGAAAAGAAATCTTGGGCTCCCTAGTTTTTTAAAACAATTATTTATTTTTATTTAACATTTGTTAACCAGGAAAGTCCGACTTGGAACAAAGCCAATTTTCATCAGAGGCCCAGGGAGAAATGCTCCAGACGGATGTGGGAGGAAACTGGAGCACCCATAGGAAATCCATATGAATGCAGGGAGGACATGCAGACTCCACACCAAAGGGACCCCAGCTGAGAATTGAACCAGAGAACCACTTGCTGTAAGGCAACAATGCTACCACTGCACCATCCCAACAAGAAGCATCTTTCCTAAATTATCACGTATGACATGGGCAATCATGAGTTTATATAAATGAAAATAAACCATACTGACATAATTTTAGTTGCAAACATCATACGTAACAAACCATATTGGCATAATTGTAGTTGCAAACATTATGCATCACTTGTAATCTAGCCAGTCATTGTCAGTCAAACATTACACACCTCATTCAAATCCTGCCTTATTTTAAACCTTGTTCCTCCTCTGCATGTATTATTCCCACAATTCCAATTTTTTCTTATGCAATTTGCTCCTACCCTTTTCTCAAGATCCCCAGTTCCAGTTGTTTTATCTCTGTTACTATATTCATTTCTTCTAGTAAAGTTGGTTTGGACATTGAATTCCTAGTTTTTATTATTATAGTATGGAAGTAATTGAGTGGCATTGCTTGAGAACTAGAGCAGAGAAGAAACTAGTTGTATTTCACTTAGAAATAGCAGTCATGTTGCAACATAACTGAGGGGAGTTGGCTACCCTATCATTCTATGTGTGGGATATACCAGAGGCATGGAGAGAGAGAGTTAAGTGGTAGTTAGGGTTAAGAAAAAAGAGCACAGTAGTTGATATGTGTTCACAAGACTGTAGGCCAAAGAAAGGGTCACATTTTGTTTATTGTTTAGAGTGGGTATCCAGAGACCTTTTGTTATATTTCTGATGTTGAGAACAGTATTGAAGGCAAGTGGAAATCTTTTGCAGAACAGGCTATATAGTAGCATGAGGACCTTAAAGTGGAGGCAATATTTTTAGGTGAGAAATTATTTGCAACGGACAATGTTTGACTGAATGGGCAGAATGTAGATTGTACAACTAATGGACTTAGTTCTTAAGCACATTGAGGGAAATGTTCCCCTTAGTACTTGATTGCAGCATGTCTGTCCAATGATTCCAGCATGTCTGTCCAATGATTCCAGCATGTCTGTCCAATGATTCCAGCATGTCTGTCCAATGTAAGTAAAGCAAGACAAATAAGAACTGGGATTATAATGTAACATATGGCAGGAAAGCTTTCAAGAAGAGATTACAGAGAGTATTTGAAACATGATTTTATTTAGCATAAATAATAAATTCCTGCTTGCCTTCCTTCACCAGGTACATTTTATCAAAGTGTAATATATTTGGAAAACTTCCTCTGTAGGAAGTAAATCATGAGGTCTCAATGATACCCATTGGCTATGTAGGTTGCAACATGTTGACTATGACCATATGACCATTATGCAGTAAAGTATAGTTGCTAATAGGCAGAATTAGGTGGTCTACACATGTCAAGAATCACCCCAGATGATGTAGTATTTTGGTCATTTGGTGTTACAAATATTAATTATCATTTATCTACGATATTGTATTTTTGTATTAAAACTGTATTGACCAAATTTACTGGTTCCATTTTCAGATATTAATACTGTTTCCTATAGATTTTTGATACATTTGCATATTTACTTTTCAGTGATTCATGCAGAGAGATGCCGTTAATTCAATATAGTTCAATGGCAAGACATGCATTACATTATTTGTTCTGTATTTCATCATATGATCATATATAAATTTATTAAGTGCATGGGGGTACTGTGATGTAATTTGCTATGTCTGTATTTTATATACAGTTGTTATATTTTATCCATG
The DNA here is from genome assembly GCF_019279795.1 of Protopterus annectens. Classification (NCBI taxonomy): domain Eukaryota; kingdom Metazoa; phylum Chordata; order Ceratodontiformes; family Protopteridae; genus Protopterus; species Protopterus annectens. Next base: position 215,836,150 of record NC_056726.1, read on the forward strand.
TTAATATAGATGTGCCAGCAATGATGCTTCTACAAAAGGTTTATTAAAGTTTAAAGAAGAACATTTTATTTAGTACTAATTATACAACTTTAAGCAGAGACCTTAATGAACTTGTTGTCTGTTGGAGCACTTTGATAATAAAACCTGGTATATGGAAAACCATAGCAGCTTTCCAAACACATCCTATTATACAGATGAAAAAATATATAACCTTCCATATAAGGAAAGGGAAAAAAACATAACAAATGGGTAAAGAAAATTGCAGTACTGATGAGTTTATTTTTTACTTAACATTTGTTTACTGGGAAAGAGCCCATTTTCAGCAGAGGCCTGGGGAGGAATGTTCCAGATGCATATCTTTGGAACATGGGAGGAAACTAGAACATCTGGAGGAAATCCTACTCCACACAGAAGGCACCCCAGCCAAGAATTGAACCAGAGATCCTCTTGCTGGAAGGTAACAATGCTAACCACTGCACCACTACACCACCCCAAGTTAAATAAAAAGAAAAGAATAATTTTAAAATTGCTGAAGGCATCCTAAGTACTACAAAGGGAGGTGAACTACTGTGGATACGGGACCTAAATTTGCCATATAACAAACTGGAGTACATTGACTGTAGCAGTCTCTAAGAAACCATTACTGAAATCCCCCATAGGGTTGACAACAGACTGATACATTAACACAGAGACACAATATTAATTCTATAGACAGCAGCTAATACACAACACATAATCACTAGTGTTGTTCATTATAATCTGAGCCAGAATGTTAGGTTGGTTCTTGAAGTATATGCATTAGATTACTGGGACATGGCTGAAAAAGCTCTAATATATATAGTTATAAAGGCTGTTTGGAAGTGCAATGGAAATATATCAAAATAGGCATCAAAGAAGCAACAAGCCTTTTCATGAAACAAGCATATAGATCAAAAGAGAGTAAAGTATGTGGTTCCTAATCAAGGCAGCAAGAAATGATTCATGTCATAAAACTGATGACTAGTGGAATAAACATCAGGGCATTGGAAAAATGAAACCGAAAGCCCTAACAAATAATCAAGCAGTTTTGGACACCTTGAACTTTGAACAGGTAACAACTATCACACAAGCAAATATTAAGAGTCAAACATTACAAAGGGCATTCTTTACAGAGAAGGAATCCACTCTGACACCTTCTTTGTGAAGACCTTTCATTCCCTTTTTAACTTAAATGTACTTAATTACTCTGTATTTAAATGTGGTGTATTAATAAGCACACAAACTTTGCTGCTGGCCAGAAGCAGAATTCATTTTGACATAACTGACAGATCATTAATGTTTTACCTAAATATTTCATTAAACAGGATTCTTGCCCTGTTTGCCTTATTTCTAGTATATGGTTTGAAGTGTGTTTTTGTAAGAAGTGTTGGGGAAACATGCAGCATTTAGAAACCATAAAAAACTGACACAGAAGGTCACAAAACAATATCAGTTAAAGCAAAATGGATGAGAAACACTGGAGTTGACTAGAAAAAGTCCCTTCTGAGGAAATTGACTAGAAAAAGTTCATTCTGAGGAAATTACATTTTTAGCCAAAAGGATAACAAAGAACAAGAAAATGGTGAATGAGAGTTAAAGATTAATAAATCTAATGATGACAGTAATAGAGGTATCGTGAAAAGGAAAAGATTCACTAAATGAACACTCTGCTTCATTTTGCCAAGGAAGAATGTGGGTGGACTTTTACCAAAGTAGTGTCTGAGTTAATTCAATCCAAAAAAGCCCTTTCACTACAATTCTTAGATAAATGAAACAAGAAATGGTGACACCATTAACCTCTACTAAAGTTGTAAAAAACAGAAAAGACACACAACAATCAATCAGTGGCAGATTTTGCTTTCATGAAAGCACTGGGAGTAAATCAGAAAATAGAAATTGCTGAGGTCTGACTTTGGCCTGAGTGAAGAATCATGGAAAAAATTCTGAAGAAAAAATATGTTGGGAGATATTTGAAATATAGTGATGTAAAGTATTAATGATAACATGGATTCTCCATGGCAAAGCATTTGCAAACAAATTTATTGATGTTATAGATGACAGGCCTAAATATACTAGTTAGACTGGATTACATTGTTTGCAACAACCCACAAGAACATGACCATTCTTGACGTCCCACACAGGGCAGGTTAATGGCTACAAGTGCTGCTAAATACTACATTCAAAATGAGATAATGATGTCATTTCATTTTTGACAGATACAAGTAGGTTATAAGAAGACAGGTTTTCTTTTGTCATAATTGCACCGTAGTAAACCTGAGATTTTGAAAGTCAGTTTTGATAAAAGTATTTAATCTGTGGACAGTTTTTGCTTCAATACATTTCTGCATGTTGCTGGAGGGTGCTAGCTTTCCTTGAATGATATATTGTATATTTTTTCTCTTTTATCAAAAAAATTCCACTCTCAATTCTATCTCCAGTGGAGGGTGAAGTTATTTTTTCAACTACTTATCCTTGTAGCTTTATCTTCAGCCTCCTACCCCCTTATCCAGAGATTCATCTTCCTTCTTGTCAGTTTAGTCTTCCATCACCTTTCCAGCATTTTGAACCAAAAAGGCAAATAACCAGCATAGCTACCATGACCATAAAATTAAAAATAGATAAGTTTATTAAGAACAAGAATAAGTGCTTTTGCTTTCACAAATGCTTCATCAGGTCCACATATTTGTTAATATATATATTGTGGATCTGATGAAGCGTTTGTTAACACAAAAGCCCTTATCCTTGTTCTTAATAAACATATCTATTTTAATTTTATGGTCGTGGTAGCCATGCTGGTTATTTGACTTTTTGGTTCATATTGTGCTACCAGCATTGGCTTTTGTGTGTGCTCGGGCGTCCTTCTCTTTTGTTTCCAGTATTTTGGGGAGAAATCTGTGAAATGCATATAGAGATATTTATAATTAGGACTCTACATTTTGATAGACAAAGTTAACAGAATGGATACAAATTTCAAAACTGGATCTCTATCACCTCCATGAATAACAATTAGTGATAGTTGGTCTTTAAGATTTACTGCCTGACTGTACCCACAATCCTCAGGCAGGTACAACAGTCCATCATATTTTGTTCCTCTGTACAAATTACATGGATTTATGTTAGAAAGGAGGGTAATTTCTGTTCCTTAACTTCTCTTTCTTTTTACATAGACTTTAAAATTATCTTTGTTGTTGAGTCCTGGAGGATTGCATGCATCTGATTTCACCTGCCAGCAATACTCTCTCCAGTCAAGCTCATCTTCTGCATCAAATCTATTTAAAAAGTTATTAACTTCATCTAAAACATAAAAAAGTCTTAGTGAAATTTTACATCCACTCTCTGAATGCTTGCTTAATGAATTATTAATTTCCCTTGTAGTGAAATAATACAAATCATCATAATTTCTAAGATATGAGTCCCTTGTAGTCCTGCCTACATAGAACACAGGACAGGACATACATGATGCTAAATAAATTACAAATATAGACTTGTAAAATATCCATGTATAACTACTTTTTATCATTAATAAGTGTTTCCGCTATGTCCGTAAATAAATACTGACAATAGTTGCATCTGAAGGACTTAAACAGTCCCTTCTTATTAACATTAACATTTAACCTACATTGAAAAAAACTTTTTAAATTTCTTCCCCTTTTATTAAGAAATAATGGTCCTTATCCTATTAATTTTTTACCTTGGGGAAGCTATTGAGAAATTTCCATTGCCTTTGATAATATTTTTAATAGCTTTCTTGTCTAGAGAATTTTTCACTATCTGTTATAGGCATTCAGTCTGAAGAAGTCTTGTTTTAAGATGAAAGTACTTACTGGATGTTGTTCTTATATTATGTTTTTGCAGTTTTAACTGGTCATTTCCTTTTGAGATTTCTTCTTACTTAGTATTCTGTCATACATAGATCTGGAGAGGGGTCTTTTTGTGCACGAGATTATGGGCAACGAGGGTTTGTTTATTATCTGAGAATATTTTAGGTACTGAACTGGCTGAGTTCTGGTGGTCTCCAGTCCAATGTATAGAGGAAGATGTGTCTAATCGCACACATTTATTGTTACAGTAAATGCACAATTTATTATTTATTTACTTATTTAACTATTTATTGTCTTTTGTTAACTGGGAAAATCTGAATGGGTACAAGTCCCATTTTCAGTGGAGGCCCAAGGAGAAAAGTTCCACATAAAATACATTTTTACAATGAACCACCATAAAGAATATTGAGACATAAATAATAAATACATTTATCATATAATATTGTAGCTATAAGTCAAAGCCATGTTAACACACAACAGCTGGAAATACAAGAGCAATGACAATGCACATAGGTTCAATATTTATATTGACATAAATGAGGCTGGATGTCACTAGAGCAGGAACCGAAACTAGAGGAAGAAATGGAAAGGTATAAGCAGAAATAGTCCAGATAAACATAAGTAGAAAAAGTTCTGATTGGTCTATATTCGTTAAATAAATCTTCCATTGAATGCCTCTTCGTGGAACACATTTTAATCAAACTCTCAAATAAGCAAATCGACTTTTAATCAAAGTTTTTCCTAGAGCAAGTCAACGATTGTCCACCATGTGGAATTTGCCCTTTTCCCCACTGTAGTGTGATCTTGGAGTTGGTATATTTAGTTAGGAGGTATGGGTGGCCCAGCCCCCACTTGGGGGTGTGGTGGGTAAAGCCCCCCACCTAGCTAGGTTTTAAGTTTTCTGATTTTTTTCCACAGTCACTTGGGTTGGCTACCATTGGTTTGCCCTAAGAAAACTTCCATTAAATGTCCATTCGCTTATTTGAGAGTTTGATTAAAAGGTGTCTGATGAAGAGGGGTTCGACGATGTAAGATATGATTAAGTGATATAGACCTGTCACTAGAACAGGAACAGAAAATAGAGGAAGAAATGCAAAGGTATAAGCAGAAATAATCAAGAAAAACATAAGCAGAAAGAGTTCTGATAGTGGAGAGGTTGAGATAACATTACATAGGTAAGGAGATGAGGTGGGTAAGGAGGGGGTACGAGATGGAGAAGATTACGGATATAGGTTAGCTGGAGGAACCGTAGTGGGGGTGAAAGAGAGAGAGAGAGAGAGAGAGAGAGAGAAAGACACAATGGATAAGAAATGTGAGAGAGACTGGTAATGGAAGAGAAGAAGAAAAAGCTGGGTTTTGTCAGGATGGGAGCATGAGCATAGCCATGAGGAAATTAGGTGTTGCTTATTGTTGCACTTGAAATGCATTGAAATTTTTTGTTTTAGGGTGGAGGGATGGAGTTCCGGTGCTTGACAACATAGGTTAAGTAAAGCGAGTCATCTACACTGTTATGTGACTTGGTTCTGGTCATGAGATACTTATGTGAGCAGAAAGTCCTAGGAGGATAGTAGTATTTGAGGATTTCTTTTTAATCCATCTTTATAAAGCATTCCAATATCAAGACTAACCAGAACATTAACATGCGGCAAATAATCATCTAGACGACAGAGACTACTTATACCAATCAATACAAAGAAAAACCTAACATTTCTGAGATAAAGTGGTAATAAAAGAGGGAGAGAAGAGAATAACATTAACAGCAGTCATATTGACTTAACAGATGTAATGAAATGCACCAGGCTGATATCCATTCCTGCATGTCTGCCTTGTGTTTGAGGATGTTTTATAGTGATGGGCAGGTATTGGGTTTGCTTATTATTTTGGGGACAGTAAGCAGTCAGGAGTAGGTTAATTAATTAGGTAGTTTGAAGCATTGTAGGTGCTTTATTGCTAGGCAGTGGCATGAATGGCTGGTACATCAGACCCAGACTTAGCTATTTTATTGTAGCAAACCTCTAATTTATTTTTTAAGGTGGAGTGAGGATTAGTCAGGATGGGTGCTGCATAAGGATGTGAAGGGAGAAGGTAGGATGTTGCTAAAAAAATCCTAAAATAGTGAATGAGAAAGGGTTTGTTTCTGTAGAGGAGAGTGGTGAGTTTTCTTGATGGTTTGAATGGTGTGTTGATTATATTTTAAGTTATCATCAATTAAGACCCAAATAAACTTTGTGGTTGAAATTATTTCAATTGTGGTATTATTTGCTGATATGTTATTGAAGAATTGTTTCCACGCTGACAGAGATTTGGGTAAAAACAGCATTTTTCTCAGCATTTAAAATTATTTGTTAGTCATTTAGAAGGTCCTCCACTGAGGAAAAGGAGTCCTGAGTCATCTTGTGGAGTAGCAGCAGAGCATATGAGAGTGGTGTCATCGAAGTATTGTGCTATGGAAGCTACTTTGGTAGCTTTGTGAAGATTATTAGTGAATATGTTGAATAATAAAGGGCTCAGAAAAGATCCCTGAGGTAAGTCAATAGAGACAGACAGAAAGGGGGCAGAGATCTCGTTTCCATTTTATAGTGTCTAGAGTCTGTTGGTGAGATACCTGTGAAACTAGCTAAGGTACAAATGGGAGAGTCCTGGGAAGAACATTTCATGGAGCAAGCATTGGTGTGAAATTGGTCAAAAGCTTTTGACATGTCTAAGAAGAGGGATGATCCTAGGCTGCTGGTGATTGTATTAGAGTTTATGATTTCAGTAAAACTCAGTAGAGCAGTGCTGGTGCTGTTGTGAGGTCAGAAACTGTGTTGAGTGTTGGAGAGGAGACTGTTGTTGTGAAGATGGGATAGGAGTTGTGAATGAATGCATTTTTCTAATATTTTGAAAAGTGGATGTAAAATTGCTGTAAGTCTGCAATTGGAGAGGAAGCTGGATGTTCTCCCTTATGTACAGGTGTGATGTGGGATTTTTTCCAGATTACATTGACATAGCTTTTTATAATTGATTGTTTTATTAATATAGATACAGGGTATGCAATAGCATCTGCAGTGATTCTGAGATATTCAGGTTGCAGGTTGTCAGTAGCCACAGGGAATTTTTTAGTTTTTAGAGGTGTTTTTTGATAGAGGAGGTAGATATTGGTTGGCTGGGGAAAGGATTTTGGTAGATATTAGGACTGTTTGGGATAGGAGGCTGTAGGGTGCTTTGTTTAAGTTAGTAAAAGACAGAGTGCATGAAATGTGCACTGAATTGGGTAGCTATAGGGTCCGGTAGGTGGTAGTTGGGGAAGGAGTGGTAGTTTGACCTGGGTGTAGTACTCTTTTGATAATATTCCACATAAACTTAGCTAGGGTTAAGTTGGTGGCTGTTTTGGAGACTGAAAAAGTATTTAGTTTTGTCTGATCTGATTTTTAGTTTAGAAAGGTTCCTAAGTTGTGTAAAATATTGTCATTGTTGTGGTGTTTTGTCAATGGACCATGCTTTCCAAGCTTAATCTCTGTTTAGCATGAGTTGCCTAGTTTCCCTTGTGAAACAGATGAGGCAGGGTTAGATTTGATTTGTTTGTATTTGATGGGAGCAGGTATTTTATTTGTTTGGATTTGATGGGAGTTGGTATTTTATTTTGGTCTCTTTTGCATGATACCACCACTCACACTGGCCATATTGAAGAGAATTCCTTCATATGTCTGAGCCTTCTGGCAAGTAGAGATCGGTAGTCAAAGAACTGTAACTTAAGGAAGAGAGTGACAGGAATCAGACTGCTCTTTTGAGTATGTTGTAATGGTGTATTCCACTGGGTAAAATCACAATAAATCAGTGACTATTATTCAATTGAACTTCAGGGCAGTGCAGTGTCTTCAGAGTTTAAAATATTACCTGGAAGAATCCATATTCTGGCTGTGAAATAAAAAAAAAAAAACTCTTTAATGGTGTTTGGCCACTATGCAAAAATATTGTGAGCTCTTCCAGCATAGGGTAAAATCTGTCTGTAGTTTATACTGATGTTGCTGCATGTAAGGCATTTGATTTATATTACATTATATTTGGTTTCTGTCAATTAAGTGCATTGAACCACTAGACTCAATTTTTAGGCCATGACATAGTTATAGTAGTTATTAAACTAAAATGGAAGTAATTGTTGGATGTCAGTGTAATACCTAGGAAGTGTATATAACTTATCTCAGACACAAAGCATTGTTTCACCTAGCAATTTATTGTGTATTTCAGCCAGTTTCAGTGTTACATGACTTAATTTCTTTACTTAGATTTAGCTTCTTCAGTTAGGTATTTTATAACTTTAATGTAAAAAACTGACAGGAGATACATTGTAGAAGCTGAAAAAAATGAAAGCTAGGTATCTGCAATACTTTTAGATTTTCATAACTGTCCAGTCCAGTCACAGGACTGGCTAGCTACAGCCAGCATTTGCTTGGCACCTTTAAGATTCTTCCAGTTTCCCAAACTCTTCCCCTAACTCCACAATGTTCCATGCTTACCCTTCTCTCCAGAGTAAGTTTACATTTCTTGGTTATAAAACCAACGTACTACAGAAAGGTCAAATGACAATTCCTGCACTTTTCTCCACAGGCAGAAACTGCAAATGTAAGAAGAAAGAAGGGAGCAGTTGTTAAAGTAGATAGACATGAGTGATGAATATCTTACAGTATAGTAAGTGTCGCTCGTCTAGTCAATAAGACGAAGTGGCTTGGGTGTTCATTTACATAGTTTATTCCATACAAACACATCAGAATGGGGATCGGAAACAAACAAATGAACTAATAGATTGACTGTTCATTTCACTCATACATGCTTACACTCTGGCTGCTCACTCAAAAGGGCACTGGTACTTGCACGTGTTCTGTATTTATATGCACATGCCCTCTGACTGTAAAGCAGGTACAACACACACTCTGATCTACATCCTGCCTCTGAGTATTCTGTCATGCACTAAAAAATGACAGTGGAATAGTCATGCAAATTATACAGATAAACACAAATAAAATGATCATGTCCAGGTTGTCATGCATCTCGAACTAGGTCTGACTAGGTCTGGAAATATGACCTGATCTTGTAATGTAATAATTAGGACTGAGTTTAGCAACAGAGATTGTCCCTGGTGAATGTCCAGTTTCTGGGACATCAGGGACAACATCAGGAACAGGAACAGATACTGAGATATTTCTTGAACAGGAACATTGGCCAAGTTGTTCTGAAAATTACAGTGTGTCACAGGCAAGGTGCTGCAACAATGGATCAGACACCGGTAGAAGATGCTTCTGATTCTGCCTGAATTCCATACCCTGGGATTCCACTATATAGGATCTCGGTTCTTCACATAAACTTTTGACTTGACCAATCCGATCAAAACCTTTTGCCATTTGCAGCCTCACTATTTCTCCTTCTTTTAGTGGACTAAGAGGTTTTCTTGTTTTGTCATAATAAGACTTTTGGGACAAACGTTTTTTTTTAGAAATTGGGATTTCACTGCTTTGTTGTTTTTAGCACTGGAAACCAACAAATTCTTACTGATAGGCGATGTGGTTCTGGTTTGTCTTGACATAAGTCTCTGAGCAAATGAACCAAGTAAGTTTTCTTGGGGTATGTTTCTGAAATTGAGCAAATTCAGAAAAACATCAGTATTGTCACACTTAGATTTCTCTAACAGCTGTTTTGCACTTTGTACTGCATGTTCAGCTAAACTGTTTGACTGCAGGTACTCAGGGCTACTGGCAGTAAGGATAAAGTCCTACTCTTCTGCAAATCTCTTGAATTGCTGACCCAAACTGTGCACCATTGTCAGAAATAACCTTGCGCGGACTACCATGGACAGAAAAATGTCTCTTCAACTTAATAATGACAGTACTGGATGTTAGGTTAGGAAGTAGGTCACTCTTGAATCAGTATGAATACAACTATAGTAACACCAAGTAATGTTGACCATTCCACTCAAAGATGTCTGTGGCTACTGTTGACCAAGGTAGTTCAGGAATGTGGCTTAAGCGAAGTGGTTCTTTATGCAAGTGCGGCTTAGTACTATTACAAACAGAACAAGATGAAAGTACTTTCTTAATATCTTGACATAGAAGGCCAAAATACTAGTCCTCTTGCCCTTCTTTTGGTAGAATCAGTCCCTTGGTGGCCACAGTGCAAAATATTAATGTACTCTTGTTGTAAGGATGTTGGAATGATGACCTTAGGACCTTTCAAGATGATACCATCTTCTATCAAAATCTCATCTCTGTAAGGAAAATATGGTTGTACATCTAGTGGTAAACAAGATTGCTTTAACGGCCATCGGTGACTGATAAAATGGTTGAGCTTTTGAAGAACTGTATCTGATGCTGTTTATCTCTAAGCTCATGAAGTCATGTGGAAGAAAAATTTCGCACTTCCATGACTCCAAAATCAAGGTTCTCTTTATCACGCTTTTCTGTGGTATTTCTGGGTGATCTAGATAAACTATCAGCAAGATAAAGAGTTTTCCTTTTGTAAAGACCATTTTGAAATTGTACTTTTGCAATCTGAGCATCGTGCATTGTAGTCTTGCTGGAGCTGTGTGCATTGGCTTCATTAAAATAGTAACTACAGGTTGGTGATCAGTCTCTATTTGAATAGGTCAGTCATAAATATAATCATGGAACTTCGAACATGCAAACAATTTCAAAGAGTTTCTTCTCAATTTGAGCATACTACATCTTGGTTTGGGTAAGAGTTCTCGATGCATGGGCTACTGGTCTACCTTCTTGAAGAATGACTGTACCTAGACCAAACTTGGAAGCATCATAGAAAAGAGTTACTGGTTTGTGAATATCATAGTATCTTAAAGTTGGTGGACTGGCAATTTTCTGTTTCAGAACATCAAATGCTCTTTGGTGTTGTTCCAAACAGGATCAGGTTATACTTTTGTGTGTCAGCTCTCTTGGCAGTACTAATAGTTCACTGAAGTCTGGGATAAACTTGTCCAAGTAGTTGACATTGTCTGGAGCTGGCATCTCAAGAATGGCTGTTTGCTTGGAAAGATCTGGTTGCAAGCCTGAACTGGTAAACAAATGACCAACATAAGTAACTTCTCATAGCCTGAATTTACATTTCTGAGGACTGAGCTTAAGATTCATTTCAAGTGTTCTTTCCAGAACTTTTCTGCAATTTCTTTCATGTTCTGCTTCACCATTGCCTCCTACAAGAATATCATCTACTATTATAGCACAGGGATAGCCAGAAAAAAAATTACCTCCATCGCATGTTGAAAGACTTCACTGGCAAAATTTATTCCAAATGGTACTCTTAGAAATCTGTATCTTCCAAATAGTGTACTGAATGTGGTTAGTAATGATGATTTTTGATCAAGCATTATTTGCCAAAATGAACTTTTTGCATCTAAGACAGAAAAAACAGTAGCATTTGGCATGAGGGCAACAACTTCCTTGACTGTACACACGGGATAGGAAGATCATTTTAATGCTTTGCTCAAGTCTCTTGGATCAATACATATTCTGATAATATCTGAGCTTTTTTGTGCGCTACCACCATGGAGGATACACATCCAGTTGGTTCTTCTACTGTACAAATCACTCCTAAGTGCACCATTCTGTCTAGGTGAGCTTTGACTCTGTTCTGCATAGCTATTGAAATGTTCTGAGCTGGTCTGACAATTGGGCTGATCCCTGGGTCTAATTTCATGCAGTAGAAGGCACAGAAAGCATGCTCTTGTCATTTGTAAGCATATTCGTGTGCCTTTCTGTAAGCTCATATATTTGACAAATCTCTATGGCTTTGCTCAATGCTAAATCACTGTCTCAAAGCAAAATCTTTCTCACTGCATCATTGTTAACACCCCACACAAGCCTGTCCTTTATTAACTCATCACTCAAATCACCAAATCTGCACGTTTTTGCCTTATTTCTCAAGTCAGTTATATATGCTACAAAAGTTTCCTCAGGCTTTTGATCTTTTGTGTAAAATAAGTGTCTTTCCAATGTAACACTCCTTTGGGGGTTACATATTTCTCTAAATTTACATTTTAAGCACTCAGGGTCTTCCCTTGATTCAACTTGTACCACAATGTGGTGGTCTTCCCCCTTCCCTGCATACACTACGGGTGGATACACAAATGAACACTCTTTCAGTGGCTTCTGAACCAGCTAAATTAAGCAGAATGAATGCCTTTGTACGTGTGTCTTTGTCAGAAAAGCAGCCTGTATGAAAATATGTTATTCCTGCTCAAATACTCTCCAACTCTCTGCAATATTATCAAACACAGGTGGTGAGGGTCTACAAAATGCGTCTGCTGTGCCCAAATGTAGTTTCAAAGACACACATATGCCAGAAATCTATAGTCTCTTTGAAATGACTGTATATTGTGAAATCACTAGTAGTAAAGCACATATTGCAAACACTTTGCACACTTTGGATACTTCAGATAGCTTTAGTTAATGCAAACAATTAGCTCATAGTGTAAAAAGGGGTAATTTGCAAAAAAATTTAGTTTTCCATATTTTATACATTTTATGTGATTCTGAAGTTATTCTGAATGTTTTCGTATGTATTTTGAACACTTTTATCAAATATCGTAGTTTCAAACATTTCATTTGAGCATTTTGAATGTTTTGTTTTATATTTGTTGTGAGAAAAATCATTTATGCAAGTTTTAGTACATGAAAGTTTGTTTCAGACCTGCTTTGTGAGTCATTTCAGCATTTGAGATGATCCAGTCGTCTATATACTTCCATTTCTAACTGTGCACCTCATGCTCTTGATGCTGGATCCCATTCTGACACCATGTCGCTTGTCTTGTGTAGTTCAATAAGACAAAGAGGCTTGGGTGTTTGTCTAAGTACCAAACGAATAGTTGCACAAGTGCAGTCCACAAGAAAAACACTGAAACCCAAAGTAGAAGGAACTCCTTCCTTCTACTTTGGGTGTTTGTCTAAGTAATTTATTGCATACAAACACACCAAGATGGAGGACTGGAAACCAACTTGAACTAACAAACTGACTGACTACTTCATTCACAGATGCTTACACTCTGGCTGCTCACTCAAAATGGCACTGCTGCCTGCATATGCTCTGTACATGTACAGTCATGTACATACCCACTGACTGGAAAGCTTCTTAAAGGTACATCTCACACTCTGATCTACAGTAAGTACATAACTTTCCTATCTTATGGCATCCATTCCGTCCACTTCAACCTCAGAACAGAGTCTCCAGCTGCAACCTGCTGAATGGTATCAGCACAGATTATCATGGATTACTCTTGACCTGATGTTAAACCTTGACTTGGAGACCACATACATTTTATAAGGTCTTGAAAAAGTATGCAGGGAATCCTATGTCATAGCTGCACAGATATCAACAGCTGAAGAATTTCTGAAAAATTTCTAGGAGTTAACCACAGGGAACTTAGAATGTACTTTAGGGCTACTTGGTAGATTTTTTTATTATATTTTGTATAAGCCACAATAATAGAGTCTGGTAGCCATCTGGACAGAATGACGTTTGAAACCTTCTGCCCATGTCTGCTTGAAGTGAATGAAACAAATAGCTAATCATCTCTTGTTCTATCTGGATAGAAATAATTGTCAGAGGACATCTAGGCAGTGAAGCAAATGATCTCCCCGACAGGAATACTGAGAAAAGAAAACTAGGAGGAAAATCATTCAGTTAAGGTTTGTCTCCATTTCTACTTTAGGCTCAAAAGTTGAACTTATGCAAAATGTTAGTCAGCTTCATAACATACAGTGGTAGGGGCCTTGACTGTGCCCCAAATACCTAGATTTAATTCACAGTCCAGACACTGGAGGAACGCAATGGGATGGGTGGGAAGGGGCTAATGTCAGCTTGTTTTTTTTCAATGGAGGGAAGGAAGAGGGATTAAGCTTGTAGTGTTGCTGCCACCTGGCAGAGACCAAAATGTATTGTGGCAGTAGTAGAAGGCAATGTAAATGGTGTACTTTTTCTCTACAGTCAGCACAGGGGAGTAAGACAATGAGCTATTAATGATCTGCTTCCTGCAGTCCAGGTTTTGATTCCCTCAATTTCCATGCACCTACTGTGTGTCTCTAAGCAAGTCACTTTACCAGATTTTATTTTGTAGGATTTATGAAATTAAGCTGGGCTCCTCAATTGTCCCTTGAACTGAATGCCTAATATGGGGAAATTGAGCTAGGCTCCCAATTAGGACTTCATGCCTAATAACTGCCTATGATTGTATGAAACTACTACTATCCTTGTAAAATACATTGTAAAAAGGTTTAGAAGAAAAAGTTTAGATCCCTTAATTCCAAGTCTGGATCCCTTAATTCCTCCTGACCAAAGTTACTGACACAAGAAATAGAACTCTCCAGGACAAATGTTCTAAATCCACTGTAGCTGCTGACACGAATAAGGGCAAATTTGTTTTTTACAACATAACATTCCATTCCCATGGAGGGATAAATTGCCTCAAGATAGGTCTAAAATAGGAAGGTATTCCTCAAAACTGCATAGCATGCTTTCAAAGAGGTTAAGAAAGAAAATTTCCATCACTGATAAAAGTTAGAAAAGCTACTGAATAAGCTTTGAACATAGAAGAAGCTGAATCATTTATCAAAATATTAGCTAAAAACTGCAATAATGCTGAAACTGAAACTGCAAAAGACACTAGACCTTATTCTGCATTGGACATAAAAAATGTAATTCCCTTATTCGTATATGTCTTCAGCTGGAAGGCTTTTTGGATGCTGTAGGGATCTGGAGCACTTTAGAAAGGACTGGAACATCCCTGGCCATTAAAGGAACTTCAGAAGTCATGCAGTTAATCCAATGGACTGCAGGCCCTAGTGAGCTTTGTCAGATTGATGTGATTGGAGACCTTCCTTAGGTCTGAGGACAAGAAGTTTCTGTAACAGGTGAGGCCATAGCATTGAGAACCAAATTTGTCTGGGCCAGAATTGGGCTACAAGGATAAACATAGTCTTGTGTATCTTTGCTTTTTGTAGAAATTTCATGATTAGTGGAAATAATGGAATGGCGTAAAGAAGATACCACTTATACACCAGTATACTTCTGCAGATACCACTGGTTAACGAAAATATCTGAGGGTGTCTGCACCTGTAGAGGAATTCTGTGAAAAATTGGTAATGCATTCGGAGCTGGTTATGGCTGCAGACAAGTCACAGCAAGGCCTCCCTGTCTTCAAAACATAGATGTCATCTTTGGTTCACTGAAGGAACACTCATGAGCAGACTTGTTAACTATCCAGGATTTTGCAGAATATCTAGAAATTTGCGTCATATTGTTGGACTTTCCCCTCATAAAATGTGGTTTACTAGGAAATTGTTGAGGATTAAAGTCACTAAATAATGACAGACACTTGAGTTTCAATCTTCATATTCTTCATTAAATCCATGCCAATGCAAATTCTATTATTCTATCAACTAAATTTATAGGAGCAATATTTAAAATCTGTCCCTGATTTGGGGCCTCCCCCATTACCTTTGACTTTGTCCAGAATTCCTTTTTTAGTGGGATGTGGCACTACTTAAAAATATGCAGACCAAAAGGCGTGACTTAAAAGTCGACAAAGTATTCTGTACATACTGAAGAAATCCGAACAGAAAAAGGTAAAATGATAATTTATGTTACAAAAATATACCTGTGATACAAGAAATTGGTTAAGAATACATGCAATGACAGCAGATATTTGTGAACAGGCTTCTACTGCTACTGATTTTACCAAAGAGTTAAAACATTTGTAGCCACATTCCACAGACACACAGTTTTCAGGAGATTCACTTCTGCTGAGAAACCTTAAAACTTCTTCCACTGCAAATATGGCATCAGTGCATGTGTCATATATTTCATATCATAGTTTGACATCTGTAAGCAGAGTGGTTGAATTGTAGATCAGCTTCATTGAATGGATCATTGACTGTGTCCACGAAACGTTTTTATTTAATGCACATTAAATCTGAAATAAAAAGAAAAACTTGCCATGATAAAGCTTATGAAAAAAATAAGTTTTTACACTCTTGTACTTCATAATATTTAAGAAATAGACACACTAAAAAGTTTCTGCTAGGTTTTTGTTTCAAAATTTATTAATCTAAAATGCATCTTACTGTTATCTTCAAATATCATTTCACTTGTATTCTGGAGACAGGATGTCAAAGCATTACATTTAGGCATTTGTTTAACTTTATGGGCCCTAGAAATTATGACCATTATATGCTAGGGTAAGCAAGCTGTTTGTGCACTGCTTGTTAAATGTTCAGTACACCTTCAGTACATGCTCAGTATACCTTCAGTACATGCACAGTACACCTTCAGTACATGTTCAGTACACCTTCAGTAAATGTTCAGTACACCTTCAGTAAATGTTCAGTACACCTCCAGTATATATTCAGTACACCAGTATTCAGTACCACTCAACAGACATGCAGTTCATTCCTAACAGCCAGTGTACAAAAGTCCATACATGTCTGTGAACTCAAAGGTGCTCCTTGCAGAGCACCATCCCAATGGCTGCATCTTGTGGAAATTAGCTTGTAGCCATGTATCTACAAGGAGATTAAAACAAGTGTGCTATTTACTTTTAGGGTAAACAACTATTTTAATACATAGTAAGACAGTCCAAGGCATTTTAATCAAATTAGCACACAAAACCAATATTCATTTAAAATTTCTCTGATAGCACAACATTCTCATCTCGAAATTTTTTGTAATATATTGCAGCTATTTATGTATGTACAATAAGCTCAGCTACAGGCTAGCTATATGGTCATTCCAAGACTAAGTCTTCAGAGTAAAGAGACCATACAGCAGTTACAATGTCCTGATACTACCTGCTCTGTGACTGTTGGGCAGTATACTTCTGCAGATCTCAGGTTCATATGGCAGAGCGCCAATCAATAGCAGAGTGAGTCCTATTTAGTAAGGTATGCTTTGTATACCTCATTACAAAAAAATCCTGTGCTGTGCTACACCATCAAGACAATGGGTGATGCATACAGGTCTTCCAATTTTTAGGCATGATACCAGAGCTAGGATCATTAATGATTTAATGTAATATGGAGATCTGATGTGCAAGCTCCCTTTGACAGGTGCTCTCTTCCATCACTGTGTGTGTGAGGAAAGGTGTACTAGTCTTGTTTCATACTGTGATAACTTTTGCATTTGAAACTAGTCTTAACTGGTTCCTCTCTGGAGAGTTAAGGGGCTGCGGAGTTTGATTTTAGGCCTGAATTACTGTGGGTTACTTAGCAGTGTTAACATTACTTGGTCCAGATGTTGTTGCTCTGTTGTTATGAGCTCTGACACATCCAGTGTACCATAAACTCCTGCTACTGGATTTGACTTGGAAAACTGTTTCAAACTAACTAGGAATCACTGTGCATTTACAGAGTATACAAAACAGTACCAGACTGCATACCACAGTAACAGATCCTTACTTTTATATCTGTTGCACTGGAATATTAGTTGTGGCACTCAAGCCTCATGTTTGGGCTGCTATATTACATTGCACTGTACAGCTCTTGAATTACAACACAGTTGTATCTGTGCCTGCTGTTTAGTCTTTATAACACTGCATTGTATTGAGCTATACTAAACTGTACTGCATTGAACTGTATTACGTTTTACTGTATTGTGCTGTAGTAAACTGTTTTGAACCATTTTGCATTGTCTTATCTTGTGTATTCTGCCCCTTTGTCTATAATACAGTTCTGCTCTCTTCAAGATAGGCCAAAGGCTGTCAAAACTCCATAATGTCACAATCTGTATATCACCATGGGTTTCTAAATCAGTCATGGGTCCTCAGTCTATCTTTGTTCATCTGTCGCCAGCCTTCTATCACTATGTACCCTGAGGTATTGCACAAACTACCACATGCTTCTAGACAATTATTTGGTATTTACCACAGAATGACTTCACATATGAGAAGTGCTACTACTTATTACAACCTGAGGCACATTGTCACAAACTGGTTATCGGTACCTATACTAACATTACATCCGCACACTACAAGACAAAGACATTGTATGCAATAAAAAATGATTCCAACAGCACAAACACCTCCTAGGCATGGCATTGTAAATGCTTGCACTGCAGCTAGACCTCGGCAATACATAAACACCCAGTCTATACCATATATAACTTCTTCCACCACCGCCAACACAGGAGTGACTACAGTCTTTTGGCCAGTCTACAAGCACCATCCACTCACCTTGGTAATGCACTTGTTATAGGTAACTTCATACTGTGGCACACTGTTGCACCACTAACAAGGCTGAAGAAAGATAGGGTAGTAGTCAGTTGTCTCTCAGGTCCTAGAATTCACCATGTCACTTCAGCAGCCAAGTTCCTTCACTCATTGTATGACTATGGCATGGTTATTGCTCATGTAGTTTTGAACGACTTGCAGTGCACCCACTAGACTATATGAAGAGAGACTTGTGGAGCTTCCTACGTATATATCCAAGGCAGAAGGAAACTAGCATTGAACATTAGCCTACCATCACCAAAAAATAATACCGGAATATAACCAAAATATGACTGACTTTAATAATTGTAGTAGGGAAAAATTCTCGGTTCCACCACAGCTGTAAAAATGTTAAAAACAGACTTCAATCTTCAGTAAAAACAACAAAAACAGGAGCACAGTAAAATTCCTGGATAAGCACTTTCGGCTTACTAGCCTTCATCAAATCATGTGTCTTGGCTGTGCTCACCCTAGATTTAAAGACAGAATAAACCAATCAATGTTCCAGACACATAGTCATAACCAATGGAAACTCATTAGTTTGCATACAGCATATCTCCTGTGTCTTGCTGTGAGCCAATCATTATTGTATCGCAAAGTATCAAATGTCTGATATCCTAGTGGCAAAGCTATCCAATAGCAACAAGGTTAATGATTTGCATACAGCATAAATCCTGCTTCTTGCTACATCCAATCACATTTATGCCTTCAGATATCCAATCTACAAGTTTCTTGTCCTGAAGCTATCCAATAGCATTGAAGGGACTAAGTTCCTTTAGTTGACAGAGCATATTGTCACTCAATTCATTCAGCAATATGCAGTGCTTCACAAAAGCAAGTAGCACATATATTACAGTTTTATAAGTGCAATAGCACTAGTATTCTTGCATATAAATTACTATTACATGCATAATTCACAGTATAACAAATTAATACATATGCCCATGTGGTCTTCAGAGTGACATACTTTATGCCTCCTGAAATATTCTTAGCTATTTGCTCCTTGTCCTACAAAAAATACTGCCTGGTCACAAGGAACAAGGAGCAAATAGCTAAGAATATAATAGGAATAGGGATTTATATGCAACAATACTAGTGCTATTACACTTATAAAACTGTAATATATGTGCTACTTGCTTTTGTGAAGTACTGCATATTGCTGAATGAATTGAGTGGCAATATGCTCTGGCAACTAAAGGAACTTAATCCCTTCGATGCTATTGGATAGCTACAGGACAAGAAAATTGTAGATTGGATATCTGAAGGCATAAATATGATTGGATGTAGCAAGAAGCAGGATTTATGCTGTATGCAAATCATTAATCTTGTTGCTATTGGATAGCTTTGCCACTAGATTATCAGATATTTGATACATTGAGATACAATAATGATTGGCTCACAGCAAGACACAGGAGATATGCTGTATGCAAACTAATGAGTTTCCATTAGTTATGACTATGTGTCTGGAACATTGAATGGTTTATTCTGTCTTTAAATCGAGGGTGAGCACAGCCAAGACACATGATCTGATAAAGGCTAGTAAGCCGAAAGTGCTTATCCAGGAATTTTACTGTGCTCCTGTTTTTGTTGTTTTTACTGAAGATTAAAGTCCGTTTTTAACATTTTTACAGCTGTGGTGGAACAGATGATTTTTTTCCTACTACATTTATGCTTGGAGCCTTCAGCAATACAGCTACATTTTCTTCATTTTAATCTACTTTAATAATTGGCTTAATTATTGTTGTCCTTCTGAAGAGGTCCAATGGTTGACATCAAAGAGTGAGAAGGAAGACAGCCCACTTGTTCTGCTAAGGATGGCATTAACCTGTCTCACAAGGTATTCAGGCAATATTAGCCTGCTTATGTTACAAACAATGTAAATCTGAATTTGAACTTGGAAAATATCAGAATTCAATAAGAGCCTGAGTAAGGAAATGACATCTCTCAAGCTTTCCCTGATTCTAGAAAATGAGGTAACTGATGTTATCACTGAAACCTAGTTAGAATTCAGTGACAGCACAACCAGTGACCTTTGACAAAGAAATAATTTTCCACTTCCATGTGGATTGTGACATACATTTGAGAGATATGTACTGACAACTTGCTAAACCTAAAGAAATATGTGGTGTTCCTATCTCTGAGGAGACTAAGGTATGAGTGCCACTTAACATCTTAACTATGCTTCGCATTTCAATAAGCTGGGAATACATTAGATACATTACAATTTTTCAGTCTCATGAATGCTTAACAAGTGTCACAACATTTTGTTTATGTAGGGAAAAAGCATACATGGCTCCCCAGGAGAGCAGATGCAAGAGTCATTAGTATGTGTAGCTTGTATAACACTGCACATCTCCCTGAGGTACTGGTTACCACAAACTGATAGGTAGCAATAGTGCCTCCACAGCACCAAGTCATATAGCTATGTAAACAGGAAGGGCTGCAATTCTCTCATCTGGCAGATAGTATGCAATGCAGAGGGTTATCCCCAAAATGTATGTGCATGTGTGTGTGTGTGTCTGTGTGTCTTCACCTGTGTCTGTATGGCACCCTATCAGCGCACAAGATTCCCATATATGACACATCTGACATTTGCCATCTCTTCCAACAAGGTGACTTCCCAGGGGCTATTAAGTCAGTAAGTGTACAATGCAGTTATTTAATGCTATTTGTGGCAAAACTCTCAAATGAAGACACTACAAATAAAAGCAGACTGTCAGTAGTATGCAGCACTATACTAAAACTATCACACTCAGATCAGACCACACAAACAGACCTACATATGACGAGACTCTCAAAATGTGACCTAGCTAAACTACATAGGCCTCCTAAATATAACCTAAGAAACAAGTGCCCTCAAAAAACTCACAAACGTACACAACACAGGCAGCACCCACCATGAAATATATAACAAAAAGTCACAGTGTCTCAATTAAAAAGCCATTAAAACAAATGTCCCCACAGTCCAGTGTCCTAGTTCTAGGTGATTCCATTTTGAGACTCACAGAAGCACTACTCACCAAGCTGCACAAGGAGAGGGTCATGGTCAGTTGCCTGTCAGATGTCAGGATTCACCACATCATGCAGGCACTCAAGTCCTTTCACCAATAGTACACATATGGCATGGTTATAGTACTCGTGTATAAATGACTTGAGATGTACCTCCATAGTTTATTAAGAAGAGAGACATGATGGAGCCCTCAGAATATGTGTTTGATGCAGGTATGAACCTACGCTTGAGTAGCATTTTACTTTTGCCAAGAGTGATGCTGTAAAAATTTCTTAGCTTCTGGTGTTATTCAAAGGGTTTTCTATATACATCAGCCTGGGAGGTGAATGTAGACTGTCCTACCTGCTTTGCCAGGAATGGCCTGCACCTATCCCCACAAGGCTTTCATATGTTGGCTAAATCTTTGCCCACCCCCATACTGCCTTTTGATGCAACATCAGTACTCAGAAGCTTCTGGCACAACAAAACAGAACCCATTTAACAGAGGTATTGCTGCACAATGCTAGGAGCCTTAACAAAAACTTCACTCCCTACAAGCAATCCTTACCCTGGAAAACATTGATGTATGCATCATTGCAGAGAACTGGTTCGAGAACATTGAAATCGTCCTATCAGTGAAGGGTTTCAATGTCTACCACATGCTTAGGCCCACCACATTACATGAAGGCACTAAAGGCAAGGTTGACTGCATATCTGTAAAGGAACATTTCACCTCCAGACTAGTTAGATAAGCTAACAATTTGGAACTCTTCCATGTCCAACATACCATTAACAATTCCCCTTATTACATGGCTATGCACAGGATATACTATGTCCCCAGTAGCCAAAAGAATTGGCAAGGCAAGCTAAACAACACTGGAACCGAAAACAAAAGCTTGCTGTGGAATCCAAATAAAGGTACGAAACCTGTAAAATAGTGCTGGTTTATTCAAAACAAACGCCAAGTAGCAAAATCATTAACGCCACAAAACTGGATACGTTTTCGACATCAAAATCAATGTCTTCATCAGAAGTAATACAATCCACCCAGTAAATGTGCCTTTTATACATTTAGTTAAATAATTAAAATTGATTCAATTATTCAATAAAAGGCTGTATAATTAATTAAGAAAAGAATCTTCAGTTAATTTCCATAGATACATAAAGATAATACAATACAAGTGTAGTTAAAATTATTATATACTTGATAAAAAGAACATTATAATATATATAAAAAATAATACTGAAATAGTATTATAAAATGTATATATAAAGTATATAAAAGAATGTTGTAAATAAATGTTTTAGTTAAAAGGTCCTTGGTTGACCAAGAAATAATACATTGTTGTACAACATTGCCCCCCAGTGGCATATTGAAATATCACAATTTTGCTGCTCTAAGCTTGAGCACAGAAGAAATTGAAAGTGTGTCATTTAAACCTGGACATTTTGTGGAATCCAACACAATTTGCCATAATAATTCTCTATATTCAAGTTTTGCTTCCCACATACCTCCCCTTAATTCTTTTGGAACAATTTCCAACACAAAAAACAGAAATGAAGCCTGAGGACATTTTAAAGTGTGCCTGTATAATGCATTTTTGTTAGACTGATTTCTAATTTCATAATGATGTTTTCCCCACATAAAATGAGTTGCAAAAATTGCATATTGCAATATAAACAACACAGTGGGTGTTACCATTAGAAAAACTTTCACTCATAATTCCTATCCCTGGATGGGAGATAAATGTTGGTCTGATTGGCTATATACATGCATTGGGAGCAAGCTCCACATTTGAAAGTCCATGGCCTTCTTCCCACACCCTGAATGGGTGTGGATCGATTAAACTCAAAAAGTTGTTTAAAGTTTTGGTCCTTTCTATAAATAAACCTTAAAGGCTTGTTCTTAAAAAACTCTTAATCTGAGAGTTCAACAAATTTGTCCCATTCCCTCGTAACAGTTTCTTTTATGACACCTGAATCACCTGAATAGTCAATTATAAAAGCTTCACCAAAATTGTCAGGTATTTGGTTCAATGTATTGATAATGATATGAAAAATTGTTAGCACGTAAGCAATTGCACGGCTCAAAAAAGGCATGATACAGAGAACAAAAGGAAGAGCCAGCAAAACCAAACCCAATAAAAATCATTTATTGCAAATACTAAGGACAGCCAAGAAGTGCACAAACCGGTTTCGGCTGGTATTAACAAACACAGCCTTCTTCAGTGTGAAACAAGTTTACTTCAAGCATACCTTTATATAGACTGCAAATACATCTGATTGGTTATTTCTAGAACTTGTCATTCAAACCGGGTGGGAAAAGCCCACCCAACTTCACAATCCATTTTTTTCTCCTTTGAATTAAGCAATGCATGCTAACCTGTTTTATTGGATTTTTTACCCCTAATGATGTCAATAATTGTAAACATGAAGGATGCTGAAGGGTGTAATACTTGATGTTTGTATAGAGCATTGTTAAGCCTGCCTTTTTTAATGTTACTGATGTGCTCAGAAATTCTTAATCTGAGAGGTCTGGATGTTTGACCTATGTAAAACGCTCCACATGAGCATGTAGCCAAATAGATTAACCAATCTGAACTACAGTTGGCAAAAAATTTTATCTCATGAATATTAGAGGAGTTCCTACTGGTAAATTATTTGGTTTTTGATACTTTGCTACAGTTTGAACAATGTCCACAAGGAAAACAACCCATAAGCATGGAACCTGTAAGTGTAGTTTGAATTGGTTCAGGCTTATCCACAGTGTGTCCATGTTTGTAGTGACTGAATGTACTGCCCAGATTCCTGCCTTTTCTAAATGAAAAAGAACATCTGTTGGGGATAATGGGAGATATATCACTATCATATAGTAATAAATTCCAATGTCTTTGTATGCTCCGGATAAGGTTATCTGAATTCCGGCCATATGTGGTAGTGAATCTAAGAGGATGGTTCGAAGAACTATGCTTGGACTTATAACTTAATAGGTCCATCCTATCCATCTGACCCACGTGATGTATGGCATCAAAGACATGGCCCATTTTATAGTCCCTATTCTTAAATCTGTTGATAAGATCTTTACTGTGTTCACCATAAGACATGTTGTCCGAACAGATAAGTTTCAGTCTAATAAATTGTGATTTGGGAATGTTTTTGCATATGTGTGGGGGATGAAAACTACTGGCATGTAGAATCGTGTTATATTCAGGATGTTTTCTGAATATCTGTGTATCCAAAGTATGGTCAGATAATCTGTGGATCGATACATCTAAGAACGTAATGTTGTTGAAATCGTAGTGTAGAGTGAAATTTATGCCCCATCGATTATTATTGAGGTATTCAACAAATTCAAAGAGACCTTCCAGATCACCTTTCCATACAGCCCAGCAATCATCAAGGTAACGTCGCCAAATGTCAAGATGTTCAAGATAAATGTTGTTCTTAGTATCATATATAAGATCCTTCTCCAAATAAGCCATAAAAAGATCGGCATAAATTGGTGCAAACGAGGAGCCCATGGCGGTACCTTTGGTTTGCCAGTAGCAAACATCTTGGTAAAAGAAAACATTATTAGTTAGTACGTATGAAGCCATATCCAGTAGAAATTCATTGAATTCACATGTGTATAGGCCTGAAGTTTGTAACCAATAGGATAAGGATTCTAATCCCCCAGAATGTGGTATATTAATGTATAAAGCACTGACATCTAAAGTGCACATGCGCCATTCCAGTTCCAGTTGTGTGTCTGAAATAATTTGAAGAAAGTTTGTTGTATCCTGTAAGCGTGAATGGATAAGTGTCAATAAAGGTTTCAATTTCTCAGTCAAAAAGAGGGAGAGAGGTTCAGTGAAGTATCCCCTACCAGATACGATAGGTCTCCCAGGAGGGTGTATGGGGTCCTTGTGTATTTTTGGCAAGAAATATATGTATTGGTTGGATGAATCTTGTACTGAAAGTTGATGCATAAGATTGGAATCAATAATGGAAGCATCCCTGGCATATGTAAGGAATTCAGAAATTTCCTTTTGAAATTTAGGTGTTGGATTTATAACCATTTTCGAGTAATATCTGGCATCCGATAATTGTCTGAGAGCTTCATTATTGTAATCTTGCCAGTTTAATACCACAGCAGCATCCCCTTTGTCAGCCGAAATTATGACAATGTCATGATTATTTTGTAAATTGTGAATAACTCGTTGTTCAGCCAACGTGATGTTGTTGGATCGAATATCCAATGGGGAATGTGAATAATGTAAGTCCTTAAGAACATTGTTTTGAAATTGGGAGACAG
Source organism: Protopterus annectens (assembly GCF_019279795.1). Lineage (NCBI taxonomy): Eukaryota > Metazoa > Chordata > Ceratodontiformes > Protopteridae > Protopterus > Protopterus annectens. The sequence continues at coordinate 215,861,511 of NC_056726.1, forward strand.
CAGGATGCATAGGAGGGTTAAATGTAGATTTATGATATGTGAATTTTGGTGCAGAATCACAACCATCGGAACAACCAAAAAACAATCTTAAATTAAGTAATCTACAAAATGAGGAAACATCCTGTGCAAAAGAATCTTCAGTAACAAAAAATCCTGGTACAAATGATAAACCTTTATTAAGCACATCAATTTCAATTTGTGACAAGTTATAACTAGAAAGGTTTAAAACATTATTGTACGTTTGTGGTACTACTTCGTCATTGCCAATTGTAAGAGGCCTTGTATGTCTGTAACCACCTTTGTGTTTTCTCCCCCCTCTCTTATACCTGGCCCTAAAGGGACACTTGTAAGTGATCACTTTGGAGTTGGTGAGCCAGATGCAATCTGCAGTTCACTCTCAGGGCCAGAAGTTGGTTCCTCGGTGGAAGAGCCAGTGTCAGAAGTCCAATTAGTTTTTAATATTGATTTTGGTCTTTTTCTTTTTGTAGGACGACTGTGTGGAATATTGAATTTGACTTGTTTCTTAGTTATACTGAAAGGGTTACTGCCCTGGTAATCAGAGATATCTCTATTAAACGTTTGGATTTTTTTGGTTTTGAGTTGTGTCTCCAAAGTATTGAGATCAGAGGCCACTTTTGTCAAATATTTAGCAAAGAAAGGCTCTTTCGCAAAAGGTTTAACATCATTGGCCAAAGTCAAAACAGTGTGAATTTCTTTATCAATTGTACGCTCATAATATTTGTTTAATGCTTCCACAAATGCCATGCTTGATTTGTGTTGGATATCTGCCCATTCAGATGATAAATCGTCGTCTATTTCAGCAACTAAGGGTTGAATTCTAACCCTTAGGCCACGTGGAGTAATATTTTTGGCAATATATGCCTTAAAAAGTTTGGCATGCCACACATTCGAGCGTAAAGACCTTAAATGTTTGTTAAGTTTCTCGAATGCCAAATTACAAGTAGTCTCTGACCCCAGGGGTTCAACAATATTGGAACTGTCATGGCTTGAACCTAAGCCAAAGACACTCAGATCCTCACGATCTGAGGAAAGTCCAGAAACTAGACTGAGTAAATCCATGTTGCGATATAAGAAATAAATACAAATGGACAATTATAGCTACAATGGCTACGTCCAAATTAGGAACAATAATAGACTCAAGTTGAGGCTACGTTCCTGATGAGTGTCTGAGCCTAAACTCTAAATTCCAATAAAAAGGAGAAAAAAATATATGTTTGGAAGACACACTCAAAAAGCCAAGTTAAATTGGAAAAATTGCCTGTCAAATTACTTAGAATATATCAAACAACCAGAGACAGTCATATCAAGATAGCCAAAAGTATAAAGACCAAACAATTGTCCTAATATCAAGAAGAAAAATCATTGGAATGACAGCAATATATACAATAATAGGTGTCAATAATAACCCAAAATATGTATCCACACAAAGAGTGGAGGTGATGCTAATAAACACTGAAACTGTAACTATTATGGGTTCAGATAAATAAGATTAAGGTGGAGACAAAGTGAATTCACAAAATGGCAAAGATAATGTAGTACATAAAAAATGTAATATGTGATGCAAGGATATAAGTTTCCTATAGCATCAAAATTATTCCCACTAAAATAATAAATCTATAGTATGGGATGCTAAGAGGTAGTAAAATAAATGACAAGAATGTTATCTATTATGATTCAAATATGAATGGACCTCATGATATAAATATACCCAAAAGATGGTAATGGTGATGTGAACTGTCAGTAAGAACATAAATCACAGAGGCATGGGTACCAAACACTTTTCGGAAAAAGACACCTCTTATAATGATAGAATCACATAAGCATGCAATATACACTACTTGAATACAGAGAGTTCTGATAAACCTATGATAATATGGAATGAACTCTAAATCATTCAACAAAATGGAAGATGCAGTAAAACAATTTACAGTGATGCTGAAAAAAAGAATAAAAACTATTATGTCCATAAGAGACTCAATATTAAGCTAGTTTCAAAATTGGCACTGTTTTGAAAAGAACTGGCTGAAAACCTGTCAAAGAACCTGAATATAAAACAGAGTTCAATGAGCCATCAATGAGCCAGCATCTAATAACAAAAAGGTGAACCACACTGTACCCAAAGTTAGGACTATTATTAGTTGGTAGATCACAAAATGGTTGCCCACTAAATACAATGAGGTACCTATATGTGTTAACAAAATCTGTACAATAAACTTATACAATTGAGACCCCTGTATGGATAAACTAAAAGAGGCAATGTTGCTTAATAGCCAAAGTGGACAATATAAACTATATAGTCACATTAGGTCCATAATTTGAATCCAAAGGATGTAATCCGAAATGCAGGTCAATGTTATCGGTCTTGTCTAGTTGGAAAAAAATACCAAATGAGCTGGTGATCAACTCGCCTCCAAAATGGCGATGGTATCCTGAAATGCTGGTATTGCACAGTTCACAGAAAAGTCACAACACAAACATAGTCCGAAAAAATACAAACAGTTGTATTTTCTCCAAAATCGAGTTTGTTCTTGTCTATTGGTTCAACATACACAAGGTAACACGTTCCCCAATAAAACGACAGGCGGGCTTAACAATGCTCTATACAAACATCAAGTATTACACCCTTCAGCATCCTTCATGTTTACAATTATTGACATCATTAGGGGTAAAAAATCCAATAAAACAGGTTGGCATGCATTGCTTAATTCAAAGCAGAAAAAATGGATTGTGAAGTTGGGTGGGCTTTTCCCACCCGGTTTGAATGACAAGTTCTAGAAAAAAACAATCAGATGTATTTACAGTCTATATAAAGGTATGCTTGAAGTAAACTTGTTTCACACTGAAGAAGGCTGTGTTTGTTAATACCAGCCGAAACCGGTTTGTGCACTTCTTGGCTGTCCTTAGTATTTGCAATAAAAGATTTTTATTGGGTTTGGTTTTGCTGGCTCTTCCTTTTGTTCTCTGTATCATGCCTTTTTTGAGCCGTGCAATTGCTTACGTGCAAACAATTTTTCACATCATTAACCTTGATTTTATGTTTGCTGTAAGCCCAACCCTACTTTAAGCTTGATTATTACCAAGCTTTCATTTATCTATTTTTTGATCTACAAGGACTGCTTCTGATTTTTCACATCCATTTTTCGCTTTATTCTATTCATATGAATAGTTATTCCCATCCTGCTATTTGGAATACTTAATATCACAATTTTATTGTGTTTAAACTATTTTTCATACCCCGCCTGATTTATGAACTATATTGTACTTTTACTACAGGAATCTGAAATTTGATATCTATTTGTGCCTTTTTTTATATACCTCCACCATATATTTGGACTAACTTTTGGCTTGTCTATCTCAACTTATGGGGAATGTTATATTTTGCGACTCCTCAAGGAAGTCCCGCCCACGTACCTACTTTACGCTTCCAGTTGGTGTGTTGGTTTTGGCGTGAGCAGGCTGCAGTCTCCAGGTTCACTCTCGGAGCCGTTCCTCTGGTGGCTTTCTAAATCTACTTTGTGCTACTCTCGTCTGTTTGGAGTGGATTACAGCAGAATTACTCTTCCTCGTACTCATTCCTGCTAGATTTGGAGGTGGTGTATCAGTCAAGTGTTTCAGGTCGTCTTGGACGCCTTTGGATTACCCAAGAGTGAGTTTTGGCCTTGTGAAATTTTATATATTTTTTATTTATGTGACATCTTTGGCATGGGGAATCAACAGTTCAGAACAAACCCGATTCTGGTGTAAATACAAGTGCTTCTTTTTGGCAAATATTTTTTGGACTTTTTTGTGTTGTGATTCTTTCGTATTATGCTCAATACCAGCGTTTCATGATACCATCGCCATTTTGTATGCCAAGGGTTCATCAGCTCATTTGGGATTTATTCTAATGAGACCACACCGAAAACATTGATCAGCATTTTGGTATATATCTTTGTGATTTATCACTTCGGACTTCATGTGATGATACAACTTATATTATTTATTTTCGCAATTTAGCAGCATAGTTCTTTTGGTTTACTTACACAGGTGTGTCAGCTTTGATATTCGGGTTTTGTATATTAACAACAGTCCTGTTATTGGAGAACGTGTTACCTTGTGTATGTTGAACCAATAGACAAGAACAAACTCGATTTTGGAGAAAATACAACTGTTTGTATTTTTTCGGACTATGTTTGTGTTGTGACTTTTCTGTGAACTGTGCAATACCAGCGTTTCAGGATACCATCGCCATTTTGGAGGCGAGTTGATCACCAGCTCATTTGGTATTTTTTTCCAACTAGACAAGACCGATAACTTTGACCTGCATTTCGGATTACATCCTTTGGATTCAAATTATGGACCTAATGTGACTATATAGTTTATATTGTCCACTTTGGCTATTAAGCAACATTGCCTCTTTTAGTTTATCCATACAGGGGTCTCAGTTGTATAAGTTTATTGTACAGATTTTGTTAACACATATAGGTACCTCATTGTATTTAGTGGGCAACCATTTTGTGATCTACCAACTAATAATAGTCCTAACTTTGGGTACAGTGTGGTTCACCTTTTTGTTATTAGATGCTGGCTCATTGATGGCTCATTGAACTCTGTTTTATATTCAGGTTCTTTGACAGGTTTTCAGCCAGTTCTTTTCAAAACAGTGCCAATTTTGAAACTAGCTTAATATTGAGTCTCTTATGGACATAATAGTTTTTATTCTTTTTTTCAGCATCACTGTAAATTGTTTTACTGCATCTTCCATTTTGTTGAATGATTTAGAGTTCATTCCATATTATCATAGGTTTATCAGAACTCTCTGTATTCAAGTAGTGTATATTGCATGCTTATGTGATTCTATCATTATAAGAGGTGTCTTTTTCCGAAAAGTGTTTGGTACCCATGCCTCTGTGATTTATGTTCTTACTGACAGTTCACATCACCATTACCATCTTTTGGGTATATTTATATCATGAGGTCCATTCATATTTGAATCATAATAGATAACATTCTTGTCATTTATTTTACTACCTCTTAGCATCCCATACTATAGATTTATTCTTTTAGTGGGAATAATTTTGATGCTATAGGAAACTTATATCCTTGCATCACATATTACATTTTTTATGTACTACATTATCTTTGCCATTTTGTGAATTCACTTTGTCTCCACCTTAATCTTATTTATCTGAACCCATAATAGTTACAGTTTCAGTGTTTATTAGCATCACCTCCAGTCTTTGTGTGGATACATATTTTGGGTTATTATTGACACCTATTATTGTATATCTCGCTGTCATTCCAATAATTCCAAAAAATGTGATTTTTCTTCTTGATATTAGGACAATTGTTTGGTCTTTATACTTTTGGCTATCTTGATATAACTGTCTCTGGTTGTTTGATATATTCTAAATAATTTGACAGGCAATTTTGCCAATTTAACTTGGCTTTTTGAGTGTGTCTTCCAAACATATATTTTTTTCTCCTTTTTATTGGATCAAAAAAAATTGATTTTTATTGGGTTTGGTTTTGCTGTCTCTTCCTTTTGTTCTCTGTATCAATGTATTGATAATCGTGGTATCAGGGGGTTCTTGTCTTAGAACAGGGGCAAACCTATCTTTTCTCCCCTGAACCACAACATCCAACATTTCATCTAAAAGACCCTGGGGATATCCCATATCCCTAAACATCCATAAAAGCTTGTTACTTTCAATAAGAAAATCATCATCTTTAGATATCATCCTGCTAATACGTACAAGCTGTCCCTTAACAAGGTTCTTTTTCTGAAAAAAAGGATGACCACTTTTGAAGTAAAGATACAAATTGGAAAAAGTGTCTTTACGAAAAATGTTGGAAGAAAAACCATTGTGGGTTTTGGTAAGGTGAACATCCAGATAATCAAGAAATTGTGAGTTGTAACTAAAGGTAAAATCCAAAAATGTGGTAGTACTTTTTAAATATTCCAAGAATTCCAAAAATAGATCATATGTGCCCTTCCAAAAAATAACTATGTCATTCAAAAATCTTTTGTATAAACACCAGTGTGCAGCAAAGGGACAATTCAAAATATGTAATTCCTCCCATCTAGATAAAACAATATTTGCATAGGTGGGGGCACATTTAGCACCCATAGCCACCCCTTTGATTTGTTTGAAAAACTCCCCTTGAAAAAACATGAAATTGTTATTTAAAATAGTATCCATAAACAGTAAACAGTTGTTGAAGTCATCCTGAGAAAACAATCTACTGTCCCTCATACTATCTTCTAACCAAGATAAACCAATGTCGTGGGGAATGGAACCAAAAAGATCGACTATATCAAGTGTAACAAACACCAAGTCAGGAGAGAATAAGTGTGGTTCAACTCTCCTAAGAAAGTCTCATGAGTCTTTTAAGGTAGTAACACCTAGGTAAGAAAGCTGCTTGAGTTTCCCATCCACGAATTTGGCAAGTGGGGTGGTAACCGAACCTTGGGAGGAAACAATGACACGCAGGGGGGGGGGTTCATCTGATCTTTATGAACCTTGGGAATACCAAAAACCGAAGGAAATCTGGGGTGGGAATTCACCAAGAATTGAAGCATATCCTGGGAAATGGAACCCTCCAAAAACAAATCCTGAAGTAATAAGTTAATTTTAGAGTGAGATAAATTCACTTCATGGATAGAAGCCCTAGAGTATTTGTTTGAATCGTACAGTAATTCGTTCATTTTGGATTCGTAATTAATGAAATCCATAAGCACTGTCCCACCACCTTTGTCTGGCTACATAATTCTAATATTGGTGTTGTTCCTGAGTTGATTGAACTCTTCTCTTTCTTCTGATGTTAAATTGGAATAAATCCGGTGCTGATTCACAGTGTTCCTGACTTCCCTGTCCAATACAGTTTCTAGGTTCTTCAATTGAGGATGTAATGTGGGATTAAAAGTACTTTTCCTTTTTAAGGGTTGGTTAGAAACGGAACAAACAGGGGTATCATGAAAAATTAAAGCCAGATTCATTTTCCTTAAAAATAGTTTAACGTCTATAATAAGGTGGGGAATACTGGCTTTTCTCAATGGAATGAACTTGAAACCCTTAGAAAATAGTTCAAAATGTTGTGCATTCAATACCAAGTCGGTGTAATTAAAAATATTGTATCTTTTTAATTGGAAGGTATGGCCATTTTGAACTATTTGTGAATTAACATCAGGTATTATCTCCTGTTGTTCCATCTGGAATGATAAGGATGGTATTGGACAGGATTCTGGTTGTGAATCCTGTCCGATCTCCTTAAAGGGGGTGGGGGTTATTATTATAGACGGTATTAGAAACGGTATTAGAAAAGGTATTATCATGGTATTAGAAACCCAAAAGATTTGGGGAAATTAAAAAAAGAGGTATCTGGAGGGGGCAGAATGGAGAGAAAAGTCAGCAAACAAAGCTGTGTAGTATTGCTGGATCTGAAGTCATCAAGTCTTGGTGAGTACCTTTACAAGGTGGACCCTGTTTTTTCACAAAATCTCACCAAGATAACACTAATATATAGACTGTATTTTATATAGCACATATCATGGACAGAAGTAGGTTAAAAAAAAAAAAATAGTTGAGTGCATAAGAACATAATAAAACAAGTGCCCAATCCTGGTAGGCGCACTAGTGCCAGAACTGAAAAAAATGACAGTGTTGAATCCTCACAACATGGGAACATTCCAACTATGCGGCTAAGCCAGGCCTGAGGAGTTGCCCCCCCACTGTTGTAGAAGGAAGTAGCAGTCAACAAAAATCACAAAAACTGATAGGCCAAGTAAGAGCCATAAAGACTATAGAGTGGACTTCTGAGGATAAGAAAGAAATTATGTATGGTTACTATTATGCAAGAAGCCCAGAATTTCTAGATAGAAGTTATACAAAAAGATTGAGAGAGAAACTAGAGGAAAGAAAAATACTTCCACAAGAAAAATGTCAGAAGCTTCAAATAAAAAATTGTGTTCATTAAAACATCAGATTTATGAAAAACATTATATAGACCAATAAACTTTGGGCCATTTGGAAAAACACAACTGAAGTGCAAAAATATAAAGAACAATTTTGAAAGGTATAAAAAAGAAATATGGACATGAGAAAGAAAGAAAGACAGATTTGATATGGTGCAATATTAATGTAAAGGAGAAAGCCAAATTAATATATACAAAAAAGGCAGCCCAAATATAGCCAAAGAGAAATACAGGCAAAGATATCCATATATGGAAAATTTCACAATAAAAAATAAGATCACAAACAGGGAATGCAGAACAGAAGAATAGTGAGGGAGAAGTTAAAAAAATAGAAGTTGAAGTTATGGAACACTTGCAAAGTGAAGGATTTAGTGTAGACAGGTTACACCACAGCATGATGGAACAAGTCCCAAAAGTAAGGAGAAACAGGAGGAGCAGGAGACATCTGAAGAAGAAATATGAACATGGGAAAGAAAAAAAAAACTTAATATGGTGCAATATTTATGCAAAGGAGAAAACAAAACTAATCAGTAAAAAAGAGCAGCACCAAAGATATTTGAAGAGAAATACAGGCAAAGGCATCCAGACATAGAAAATTTACAATACAAAAAAACAATAATAAGAAAACAAAGAGGAAAAGTAGTAAAGAGGATCAGTAAAGTTGAAGTTAAAGAAATAGAAACTGAGGTTATGGATTATCTGCAAAGTGAATGATTTAGTGTAGAAAATCTAACTCAGATAACATCACAGCAGGACAGAGCAATACATTTCTAAATTAAGGAGAAACCACTGGAGTGGGAAACATCTGATCAGTTGCCACATGAAGATACTTTGGAGCATTCCATAGGAAACCAGTAAAATTTTTCAGTTGAAGTTGCACAGCAAGGAAAGGAACAGGAAACTGTAGCAACTCTGACACAGTCAGTGTTGTGGAGTGATAGGCCAGTGAGTTCCCATATGAAAGAGCCACGGATGACACATGATGAAAGTAAAGAGAATGTGTCACAGGAAGATGCTGTGGAACTTTCTATAGAATACCTGCAGGAAATGAAGAACAAAGAATGTGCACACAGTTAAGAAGAAAATGATTTACGAAAAGAGTAGCTTGACTTAATAGAGATGGACAGTCGTATTAAGATCAATGAAAGAAACAGACTACAGAAAGTCAATAAAACCCAAAAAGTCAGAATTTTGATAAAACAAATGAACACAGTAATTAGGACTGTCCATAGAGATTCATGCGATATAACAGAAGTAAATAGGATATATTACTGTGCAGCTAAGTTAATAACACATAAAGCCTTACTACAAAAACCACAGTGTAGTAAGGGAAAGGAAGAGGAGAAATCGAATGCCATCATGGAAGTATCGAATAGAGAAAACTATAAAGTAATTAAGACAAGAGGTATCACTGTTAGAAGAGTATAGAAAAGGGAGCAGATCAGCAAAAATACTCAGAAAGATAGATGTGATAAGAGCAATATACAGTATCAGAACAGATCATGATCTATTGTGCACTATCGCAAATAATAAACTAAAAATATCAGCACTGACAAAAAAACGTACAAGATGTGCTGATAAATAAAGGAAAAGTACAAAATAAGCAATTTGCTTGTTACACAAAAAAGTTTTATTGAGACCTGGGAAAAAACGTTGGAAGAATAAAGGATTACTCATTGCTTCTGTTGCCTTACTTTGTTTTGTTCTTGTTGAGTTGGATTATTTGCTACTGTTTTAGAGAGAACTGGGAAACAAGTCAAAAGGAATTGAAACACCACCAAAAAAAGAAATAGATAAATTTTCGAGAAATATCTATGTAGATCCTGTGGAACATAACAAAGATGCTAAATGGATAGAAGAAGTAAAAGAAAGAATAAAGCTTGAATGGACAGGATATGAAATGGGATGAAGTAATGGCCAGAGAGACTAAAACAAAGTTAAGAAAAGCTCCAAATTGGAAAATCCCAGGATCAGCCACAGCACCTAACTTCTGGCTAAAAGTATTAACATCTTTACATGAAGAACTATTTATATGCACACCCCAAACAGACACCAGATTGGTTAACAACAGGAAAAACAATATTCCTGCTTAAGAACGAATCTGCAGGTTATCCTAAAAATTATAAACCAATAACTTGCCTTTCAATGACATATAAGCTATACACTACAATTGATGCCGGCAGAGTTTATAGTTATTTAGAAGAAATCTTAGTCATGACAATAGAACAGAAGGGTAATAAAAGAAAGTCATATGAAACAAAGGATCATTTGTTGTTAAATAAAGTCAGAATGGAGAACTGTAAAAAGGGGAAGAATCTATGTATGGCATGGATAGACTACAAAAAAGCATTTGACAAAATCCCACATTCACGGATAAAAGAGTGCTTAAAATGTAATAAGATGCATCCTACACTGATCAATTACATTGCAGCAACCATAAAACAGTGGCAAACCACTTTACAGTTAAGCCATGATAAAGGAAAATTATTATTCCAGAGATAAAAATTCAAAGGGGGATATTCCAGGGTGACTGTCACCACTGCTCTTTTGTCTTGTCCTTAACCCATTAAGCTGTCTACTAAACAGATTAGGTCATGGCTGCAATTTGCCTCCCAGAAAACAACAAAATGTGAAGACTTCTCATCTTCTTTTTTGTAGATGATTTAAAACTGTATACTTCGTCTGATGAAGAACTGAAAGCACAACTACAAGTAGTCAAAACTTTTTCAGGTGATATAAGAATGTCATTTGGTCTTGTTAAATGTGAAAAGCAACCTTTAAAGCAGGAAAACTGCAGCACCAGGAAAATATCAGTTTCGGACAGGAATGCGATATAAAAGAACTTGAGCAAGAGCATGTGTATTAATATTTGGAATTGCTGAAGGATCAACAATAAAAGATAAACAAATGTGAATAAATCTTGGTAAGGAATATTTTAGAAGACTTAAATTAATACTGAAAACAGTGTTGACATCTAGGAACAAAGTCCAGGCTATAAACCAATTTGGTGTTCCTGTCCTAAATTACATTTTTGGAATGATTGACTGGCCTCAACAGGTGTTGGATAGCTACGACAGGAAAACAAGGATGCTTCATGCTCATCAAATGATTTATAAAAATCAGTGTATAACAAGATTATATATTTCTCATTCTGAAGGAGGTATGGGCTTCCTTGAAATTGATTACATGTACAGATCTGCAATAGTGGGACTGCATATATATCTGCTGACCTTACAAGTCCCAAATGTAGTGAACGTTTTGAAACACGAGGAGAATAAGTCTAAGATGACTTCTGTGCTTAGTTTAGCAGTAGCATATCAGCATCAAGCAGGAATAGATGTCAAGCCAGAAGTAAATAAAATCAGGCAGCAACTAAATATGCCAAAAAAAAAGGAAGAATATAAGGTGAAGGACCAGATGAGAAGGCAAGAAATGTGGAAAAAGCATAAATATAATTGCAAGTATATAAAACTTTTGGAACAACCTCATGTTGATCAGGATTGAACAGAGGAATGGTTAAGGACAGGCAAATTTAAACCAAAAGATGAAAAGTTAATATTGGTGGCACAAGATAGTGGATTACATACACGTTGGTTTTAAAAATCCATTGAACATGTGGAAGAAACAGATAAATGTAGGTTTTGTAAAACAGACTTGGAGACAGTCGTACATCTTGTTGCTGGTTGTGATATACTAATGGCAGAAGGACTGTATACTGAAAGGCATAATAATGTGGCAAGACTGTTGCATTGGGGATTGTGCAAACATTACAATACTGAAGTAGCTGAAAAACACTGGAATGTTGAAGTTTATATGACATGGGATCACCCATTACCAACAGTTCAAAACATAGATGCAAGAAAACCAGATATTGTAGTCCATGAAAAAAGACAAAGTAGCATTGATCACTGAAATTGCTACACCCAGTGACTACAATGTCTTATATACACACAAAGAGAGACACAAAGTAATAAGATACCAGGATTTGCAGGTAGAAACAAAGGTAGTGTGGAAGAAGGATACCTAGACAATTCCAATAGTAGTAGGAGCAATGGGTCTTATGAAAAAGAATCTACAGTCATACTTAGATATGTTACCAATACATGTAACTCCATACGAACTGCAGAAGGAGTCATTACTGGGCACATTGCGGGTGCTGCAAAGAGCACTTCTGACTAACATCAAAGATTGAAACAATACTAATTTTATGAACTTTCATCATAGTTTGACTTAGGAATGAGGTCCATTCCCATCATAGTATTAGAACCCCAAAATATTTTGAGAATTTAAAATAGGTATCTTGCAATATTATCAGGACCCACTGATGCAGTGTTTTCAGCTCTGGAGGCTAAATTGAGGACATGTTCTTTAGTGATAGTTGAAGAAAAACGGTAGGGAGTATTTCCAGTGGGGGAACTGGAAGTGAAAGGGATGTGAAATTGGAACTAAATTTACTAGCCAGAAAATTTGCTATATCCTCTGGTTTAGTATAGGAAGTTCCATTTATTATTAGTTGATCACACTGCTGGATGTTCCTTTTAAGGTTGCATACATAACTGAAAAAATGCCCTACAGTTTTTCTTAGCCTGGGAGGCTACTTTTGTCTTGAAGTTGGCTTTGGTGGACTTGATTAGTCTGCTGAGTTGATTGTTGAGACTGAAGAAGGAGTTTTTTGTCATTTTGGCATAGCCCTCCCTATTTTTGGAAAGGATTTTCTTTTGTTTTGTTTCATAACCTAGTTATACTGGGGGTCAGCCTAGAGGCTTGTTTTGGAGTTTGTCCTAAGTTTATTTCAGTTTGGTACTGCTCTTTCTATGCAGTTATTTACATGATTGCACAGGGTTTCTGTAAACACTTCCACATAGGTCACTGTGTTCCCTGAGTTTAGGGAGGGCTTGGAATTTAGTTATGCCATCACTTAATAGGGGGTAGTTAGCCTTGGCAAAGTCCTTAAAGGTTTTCTGGGAGGTCAGACTTAATATATTTATTTCATGGATGACCACTTGGAGATTTGATCTGACTGGTGCATATGAGGGGATGCAGTGTACCCTCATATTTATGAGTGGCAGATCCAGGATATTTGCATCTCTAGTAGGTGTGCAGACAAGCTGTTTGAGGGAGCTTGCATTGTCAAAATCCAGGAATCTTTCAGCCTGCATGTTAGTGGTTTTGTATATATCCCAGTTTATTGTGGGATAGTTGAAATCACCATGAATGTGGTATTGGGCTGAACTGTGGGTGACTCCAGTAAATGAAAGTATGTGGTATGGTTATCCTGGGTCATAGACGGGGACCTATAGCTAGCAAGGATATGATATGGGACTTCCTAAGTTAAACTGGACAAGGAGTAACGAGCATGGCATATTGTTTGTGCTTACTTTTTAAGTAGATTTACAAACCTCCACCTCTTGTCTCTTCTTATGTGGTAGCTGGTCTAAATGTGTGGAAGACATCATAGCCTTTTACTGCCAGGGTACCTTCTGTGGCTTTCAACCCGGGGGGGGGGCATAAATCTTAGTAACTGTTCAGTAACTGTACAGATGTCAACACTCTCCAGTGTTAGCAGTGGTTCCAAGGATTGGAGCTTCTTGTTGAGATTTTTAGTATTAAAAAATAACACTTTTAGTTTATCTTGCATAGAATTTAGTATTTTGGAAGGTTTACCATTTATTTATTGGCATTTGTTTACCGGGAAAGTCCACTGGGCCAAAAACGCCCATTTTCGGTGGAGGCCTGGGGAGGAAAGCTCCACAATGCAATTAGTATAATAGTATATAATATTCAAAACAGTTAGTAGATACAAACAGTACTATACAAAAACAGAATAAGATGCCTGTAAACGTACGATATGTACAGATTAATACAGTTTAGAGATGCATACTAACTTAAACAATCACGTTATGATACATTTAAAGAAAATATACTGCTAAAAGCAGTCCTATATATTAGCTTTTCAAGGTGCTCTAAGAGTATCAGCTAGAATAATAGTGGCAGGTGATGTGTAATTGAATTGTTTCCTGATAGTAAGGCATAGATAGATAACTTATACATGTTTTAAGTGGTGGTAAAGGAAGATTTGAAGAGGTGAAGATGTGAATAACGGGGGAATATGACTTAAGGTGTGGGAATCAGGTTATGGAGGGATGAGAAGTGAAGGATCTGCATTGCCATAGGGTGGAGAGTTGTTGCCACAGAGATTTTTTGAAGGAGGAGATATTACTGGAGGTTCTGATAGCTATTGGGAGAATGTTCCATAGCTTGGTAATAGACAAAGAGTACAGCCTGTGGCCAGCTGGGAGTTTTGGTTTGTCTGCTTGCAGGAGAAGTTGATTTGCAGATCTGAGTGGCCTGTTTGGGTGATAGTGGGTTAAAATGGAAGAAAGGGCTGGGCAGTTTGATCGTTTGTAAATGATTTTGTGTGCTGTGATTAGTTGTAGGTAGATTAGATAATGTAGAAACTCCAGCCAGTTAAGCAATTGCAGAGAGATGCAGTGATGGGAAGAGTATTTAGCATTGGTTGCAAACTTGGCAACCTTACTGCAAAAGGACTCAAGCTTGTTTTTTAGGGAGGACTGGATATTGGTAAGGAGAGGAACACCATACAGGAGAGAAGGTAGGAGGAAGGTTATGGCAAGCATTTGCTTTGTAGAGAAATCAAGAAAGTGTTTATGACTATTGGGGGTGGCTAGTTTTTGGTGTGCTTTTTCGATATTATTGTGGATATGGATATCAAATGTAGGGTTTTCATCCAGAACAACTCATAGTAATTTAGTGCATGAGCCAACCTCTATAGTGGTGTTTTGAGAATGAATGGTGAAGTCTGGCTTGTTAACAGAGAGGTTTTTCTTGGGAGTAAATAACAGAAATTTGGTTTTGTTGGTGGTTAGTGCTAGGTGATTATTGGCCATCCACATTTCAGTATCAGTAAAGGCATTCTGGGTTATTTGCAGAAGTTTTGTTGTTGATTTAGCATAGCAAATAATAGTTGAATCATCTGCATATTGTACTACTGATCTATTTTTAAGAGTGGAGTGTAAGTTATTTATGAAAATACTGAAAAGAAGAGGCAATAGGATGGAGCCCTGTGGAACAAGACTCAAGAAATGGAGAGAAAGTTGAACCATCTAGTAGATTGCTGCCTAATTTTTAGTTAGCAAACCAGTGTAGAGTTGGGGGGGGGATACCTAGACTGGACAGTTTATTGAGGAGTAGAGGGTGGGAGACTGTATCAAAATCTTTTGAGAGGTCAATAAAGAGTGAGGATACAAATGTACCAGTTTCTATCTTGAGTGACTTTGTCCATGAAGGAAATAAAAGCGGTAGTTGTGCTGTGACCTGGCCTAAACCCATGTTGAGTTGGGGAGTGGAGTTGGTTTAGGAGTAGATAGTTTAAAAGTTGATTATGGATACATTTCTCCAGAATTTTAGAGAGCGGGAGAGAATAGCAATGGGTCAAAAATTAGAGGTATCTGTATTATTATCACCTCTGTGGACAGGAAGAATGTATGTTTTCTTTCTAGATATTAGATACATAGAACTCTTGGAGGGATCTATTGAGAATTATGCTGATGGGATAAGCAATGGATCTACCGAACATTTGGAAGTATCCTGGGGGTAAGCTGTCATGTGCACTGAGCCAGGTTTCAGTTTAAGGAGTAGTTTTGTTATAATAGCGATGGGTATGGATGAGAATAAAAAGGTGGGTACAGAGGAGGTAGTTGTATTCTGTGAAGGAAGTGCTAGTGGATGGAAGTTAGTGTTAGACTCAGTTTGGGGGAAGGTAGTGCTAAGTTTAGCTATTGTGTCAATGATATGTAAGTTCAAGAGGGTGGCTATTTCACTGAGTGTTTTCTCAGGGAATGAGCAGGGGCATTTTTGGTAACAGGGTTAATTACAGATGAGGCAGAGTTCCAAAATGTTTTTGGATTTTGTTTGTAATTTTTTTGGAGGCTTAGATAATATTCTTTTCTGTCATTGATGAATAGGCATTTTGCTGATTACGGAACTGTCTAAATTATGGGATTCTTGTACCTTTGCCATTTTTTCCATATTTGGTCCATGGCAGTCACAATGTGCTTGGTAGCTCTGGAGAGCCATATGGCATGCTTAGTTTGTACTCTTTTTTGTCTTAATGGGGCTAATTTGTTTAAGGTGTTGAGGAATGTGGAATTAAAGAACTCTACAGGTTCATCAAGGGGCAGGAGTTTTAATATATTCCAAATGATGTTTTTCAGGGATTCATTTAGGGGTGTAGGATTAAAACTGATTAGGTTTCTAGTTTGTTTATATTGGTGTTAGGTTGGTGTTGGGATGATCTTACATAGTATATAGGCTGGTAGATGGTCAATAATGCTGCAGGGAAGTGTTTCACCAGCTGCTGAAATTTAGTTTGGGTCAGAGACTAGTACCCAGTCAAGAATTGAGCCACTGTCTATTTCTGTTGGGTCTAGTTGTATCTGTTATTAACTGTGTATAGCTGAAGAGGTTGATATTACATGATGGAGAGTGACCTGAGAAATCTAGCCAATTTATATTTACATCACCTAGGATAATTGTCTCATTGTTTATATTTTTGATATCCAGGCAAGGATATCTTCTAGCAGGAGAATATTGAAACCTGGGGGGATGTATATTGCTATGATGCAGAGATACTTAGAATTGTTCAGTTTAAGAAGTGATATAAGTATCTCAGCTGTAGAGAACTGAGGAATGGTGTTGAAATATTGGACAATGGTGAGGGTGTTAGGAAAGAGTATTGCAATGCCTCCTCCTTTGTTACAGGGTCCATCAGCCCTTAGACAGGTGTAGCCTGGGAGGAAGAATTATGAGTATTTTATGCAAGGTTTCAACCAAGTTTCATTTGCAGCTATTATAGCTGGTTTATCTAATACTTTGGAGATTGATTGTTGTGAAATTTAGTGATTTATATGAGCTAGGGAAGCTGTCAGTCAAAGGGTTGGGCCCTGGGTTTGGGTGGATGTCTTCACATAGAAATATGTAAGATTGCTTGTACAGGTAAGTTAAGGGTGGGAGTTTTCTTTTTAAGTGGCTGGAAATAGATAGATATTTTTATGAATGGGAAGTAATTTTACTTTGGTATGTAGAAGTACTTCGAGTGCATAAAGACTGAGGGATATATCTGGGTAGCCGGACAGAGCTGAGGATTGTATGGTGGTTATAGATGTGATTTTATGAAGTGTAAGAGCTATGTGTAGTGATGTTAGTTGAGATGAGACATAGTAATAGGGCAAGGGGCAAAGGAGAGAGATAGGTGTATGAATAGATGACATATTGGATAAGGTGAAGAAGTATTACAAGTTGTTACTTATTAGTGATAATTTAGAAGTAATAGTATGTAGTATGGCTGGAAGGTGGTAGGTATAATGATGTCAGGAAACTAGACTGGTTTAGCATTAGTTTTGAATGGGTGAGTATATTATTATTGCATGCTGGATTGGGATGGGGTGCTATTTGTTATTAAATGATGGAGTGGGTGGAGTTATGGAGGGAATAAATGTAATTGATGTAGGGGTGGGTGAGAATGGGGGTAGGGTAGGGGAACGGAGTCAGCCTGAGTGAAACAAGGGTGAATGGAGTGGACTGGCCCAGGTTGAGCAGAATTCAGTCTAAAAACAATTAGCAGACAGGTAAGTAAAGTAGAGTGTACTGTTACAGGAGAGTGTTAGGGAAGTGTGACAGTGATGTTAGAGTGGCAGAGAATTCTGTAAATGTTAGAAAGCAGGTATGGTTTAGTACAGAGGAGTAGGCGAGGTGGGAGACAGAGGGGAGAGAGTGCTTGAGAGTACCAGGGCAGTAAGACATTAGGGTGAATTAAAGAACTGTGGTCATGAATATCTCAGTGGAAGAAATGCCTCTTCAGTCCCAGTAGTAGGTATGTGACCAGGAAGGCAGGTATGGGCAGGGAAACAAGAAACTAGAAGCAAGAGGGAAAGAGGTGATTAGCTTTGAGCAATGGTGATGTGCAGGGCTCATATACTTAACCCAAGAGAGAAAATTGCTGGTAGAAAATTAAATATACAAGTCTGTTTGTACATACATTGTATGGGAGGATAAACAGCCCCAGTATGCAGCTTGGACTCTCAGCCATAATTGGTCAGTGGTTCCCTCTAGAATGTAGATAACTTCCCTATTTAATGTTTCCTTTGACTTTCTTTATGTTTTGGCTGATGAAGGGGAAAGTCAAGGTTGAGTGTGCTACCTGATAAAAAATAAAGAAAAGATAAAAAGTTACTCAGAATGCTAAGCTAAAAGACAGGTTAGTGATAAGGGAGAGGAAGGGAGAGAAGGGTACAAGGAGAAGGGAAAGAAGGAGAGTCTCCAGGTTGAGGAAGAAGTTTATACAAGAGAGGAGTAAGCAAGAGAAAAAACAGGTTGGAGTATATGCAATCTGGCTAAGTGTTAAGCAAATTAAGTGAATATTTCACAGTTCTATCCTTGCAACAGAATACCAATAAAAGGCTAAAACTGACAGTTACACTTGCAGGCAAAAACACTTAGTTAAAAACTCTTCATTAAAACACCATTTTATACACTCACAAATATCCAACTTCCAGTTAACAAATTAGAAAATTAATTTAAAACACATTCATCCATTAAACATTTTTTATTCAAAAATATTTTGTCAAATACTTTAGATTTATTGATGATTTAATTTTTTATGTTCAGATGGGTACATGTTAGTACATGAATTTGTAAATAACATTCAAAGAAATTACTTTGGTATTAGTTTTTATGGGATTATGACAGGTTCAAAGGTGACTTTTTTGGATTTGAAGTTAGAAGGGATATTAGGGGGTAGTATATCAACTAAAGTAAATAGGAAATTTCCAGATGTTAATCATGTATGGGATGGTAAAAGCTGTCATCCCCCACATCTATTGAATTTTTTGCCTTATGGTGAATTTTTAAGAATTGCTAGACTTTGCAATATGGAAGAAGTTAAAGTTGACGAACTTGCATTTATTTGTTCCTTCTTTTTAAAGAAAGGTTATAATTTATCTATCTTGCAAAGAGCCCTGAATCATTAATTTGGGGTGAAACAGAATTTAGATGAGAGGGGTAAATATGTTAAATATAACAGAATAGAGAGGGAGAGCGTTCAAAGTATTCAAAGTAGGAAATAAAATATATTTTTTTATTACCTATAATGGCTTGTATGATGAGATTTATGATCTAGTTAGATACTATTGGAATTTCTTAATGAAGGATAAAATTCTTAAAAATATTCTACCTTTATGTCCTGCTTTATCTCTTAGAAGAGGTCAGAGCATAAAAGATATGTTGATTCATGCATCTTTAGAGTACCTGAAGTGGATTTAAGCATGCAACCTGTATGTGTTGGCACTTTTGTGTGTGGTAAATGTTCTGTTTGTAGATATATAGTGCCATTTTTTAGTGAGATAAATGGAATAGGATATATATCCAAGCAACACTTTAAATGTCGTAGTGAAGGGGTGATATATGCACTTAAATGTTCCTGTGATTTATTTTGTATCGGGGAAACTAAGCGTGCATTTTAAGTTAGACTTCAGGAACACATCAGAGATATAAAGTGTAAAAAGATAGATGCCCTGTTGCATTTCATTATATGTCTTGTCATGGGGGAAATTTAGTTGTTTAGAAGGTACTGTTTTAGAACAAATCACAAGTAGAGATAGTTTTGATTTGAAAAAGAAGCTGCATTATAAAGAAAGTATTTACATTTTAAAGTTTGGAACATTGTCCCCTTTAGGACTGAATTTAGAATGCAATTGGAAGGTGTTGCTTAAATGAAGTCCTTTTGCAACTTTATTGGCTGTTTAATGGATGAATGTGTTTTTAATTAATTTTCTAATTTATTAATTGGAAGTTGGATATTTGTGAGTATATAAAATGGTGTTTTAATGAAGAGTTTTTATCTCTTGAAGGCTGAATGCCGAGGTGCTAAGATTGTTACTAAATAATTTTCACTAGCCATTGTTTTGGTTATTTATTTTTACTTTATTTTTTATTGTGTGGCTCTGTTGTAAAAACACTTAGTTGCTGTGGTACAGACAGCTAAAACTTTGCAATGGTTAGATTATATCCTGGCCAGAGTCAGTTTAACATTTAGTATATAGCACTATCTAGTGACGCATATATGGTGTCTGTTCATCACAACAGAGACTACAAACCAACATAAAACTGATTCAGAACATCAAGAATAAAGCATGCAATAAAATAATATGAGTAAGCAGACTAATTCATTAAATAATAAGGGTCTGGAGCTATGCCAAAGGTCATGCAGAATTCTGTTTCCAAACAAGCAATAACCCAGCAGGGGACTTCAGTAATTACAAGACGCAATGAATAATAATGCTCTGACAAATAATATTACAGGACAAGCATTGCATCTATGAACCCATTGACATTTACCAGCCTTGCCTGAAAAGGGAGTGCGTATATGCCAACTCATAAACTACAAAAAAATCAGCCCAAGTAACTTTGCAGTGCTGATATATTAGCGGAAATATTATGTAATGACAAGTTTAATTCTGAACTGATAATGAAGAAGCACATATTCATTGTTCAAATGTAATACAGTTCAGGCAATTTAAAAATAAAATGACAACAGACTAAATTTAAAAAATTCAGCAACAATGAATCAATTGGACTTAACTACAGTATCTGTACATCACCAAGCAGGTCCATGGGGAGGGCCAAGATAGGAGTTGAGAGAAAGAAAGAAAGAGCGCTCAACTCCAAGTACCATTTTAAATGGAGCAAGGCATCATGGGAAGTGTGGGAATTAATTTATGATCCTAGGTGTGAGAAATGATGAGAGAAAAGGGAATAAAGAAAACAGGTATAGAGAGGATACAAGCAAGGCTATAGTGCTGGAACAGGTCGAGCAGAATTCACTCTATAAATAACCAGTGAGAGTGGTAAGTAGCGTGTATTGTTACAGAAGTGTGTTAGGGAAGTGTGACAGTGATGTTAGAGTAGCAGAGAATTCTGTAAAGGCTAGAAAGCAGGTATGGCTTAGCACAGAGGAGTATGCTAGGTGGGAGATAAGAGTGGAGAGAGAGCTTGAGAGTACCAGGGTAGTAAGATGTTAGGGTGAATTAAAGAATGGCAGTCATGAATAAATCAGTGGAAGAAATGCTTCTTCAGTCCCAATAGTAGGTACGTGACCAGGGAGGCAGGTATGGGCAAGGAAACTAGAAACTAAAAGCAAGAGGGAAAGGGGGGATTAGACTTGAGCAATGGTGATGTATGGAGTACTGTACACTTAACCCAAAGGAGAAAATAGCTGGTAGAAAATTAAATATACAAGTCAGTTTGTACATACAATGTCTGGGAGGATAAACAGTCTTGGCATGCAGCTTGAACTCTCAGCTGTAATTGGTCAGTGGTTCCCTCTGGAATGTAGATAATAACTCCCCTATTTAATGTTTCCTCAGACTATCTTTATGTCTTGGTTGATGAAGGAAAAAGTCAGTGCTACAATGTATAGGGGGATAAGAAGTCCAGATATGCAGCTTGGACTCTCAGCCATAATTGATCAGTGGTTCCCCCTAGAATGTAGATAATAACTTCCCTATTTAATGTTTCCTCTAACTTTCTTTATGTTTTGCCTGACAAAGGGGAAAGTCAGGGTTGAGTGTGCTACTTAATTTAAAAAATCCAGCAGCAATGAATCAATTGGACTTAACTACGGTATCTATATATCACCAAGCAGGTCCATGGGGAGGGCCAAGATAGGAGTTGAGAGGCATTATCTAAAAAAAGCACTATGGAAGAGGATAGTGTTTTGGCCAATATCCAAAAGCCTAGTAGGGACAGATGCAGACTATCCCTGGCAAATTAGTGTGGTTTGTCAATCATGTCATTCCAAGCTGTTTTCTTGCTCACCTTGGTGAGGGGACATCAGTGTGTCTCACAGTAAAGTTTCCAATGACCAATATATTGGGTTGTGTGGTAGTTTGCCTTAAGGGCTTAGAGGGTGAGACATTGTGAGATGTGGTTGTGTGTGTCCTGGGGAGTGCTGTCTTTAGAGAATATTTGGGAGATTGCTGAGGGCAGCATATAGGAAGTCTTTGATATTTGGGTTTATCGCATTTAAAAGCTTCAACATATGTGAGTTTATGTGTCTGATCCACAGTAGGTGCAATGTGTATATGTTACTGACAACCTGTTGGAGCCATCAGTGTCTGTATGCAACAGCGTTGCCTCCAAAAACATAGTGTAATTGCATCTCTCTCTCATTCTGTAACAGTCTGCTTAAGAATAAGGTGTTTGTCAGTAAACATCAACAATTGCTGCATTGTCTCAGAATGCCCATTTCCACCAGACTGTCTACAGAGGTAATAGGAAAGCACACATCCATAACTGCAGAGAGATAGTGCAATTAGGATTTAGAGTTGTTAGGCTTGGGAGATTTAAACAACACTCCTTTGGAGTAATGCTTCTTGGTTGACAAACTAGCTACTCCATAATCAGCTAGATACTTGAGAAAATAGCAGAAAAAGTTTTATATGGAAAAGTGCATGTCTAGGTGCCTGCTTCTATATGGGTCAGTGCAAACTACTGTTGCACAGCTCAGCACTGCTTATAGGAGATGAGTTAGAGAGGAATCCAATCAGTGAACAGCAAAAATGCAGAACAAGTGTATATATAAGGCTCAGATCCTGCATTAATTCACAATTCTCTTACTATTGTGACTGATACTACAAGACTAATGTTACCAAACTAAGTAAAATGCAAACTGAAAAAAATGCAGTAGAAAAGTAATAAAAGAAGCTCAGATTCTGCAGCAATTTAAAATTCACTAATTATTGTAAATAATACTACAAGAATAGACTAAGGTCCCCAGACCAAGTAAAATACATCAGTAAAAATGTAGTAGAAATGTAATAAATGAGACTCAGATCCTGCAGCAATTCTCAGTTCTCTCACTATTATGAATTATATTACAACTAAGGTCCCAAACCTCGTAAAATGCAAGCAGAAAAATGCAGTAGAAATGTAATAAATGAGGCTCAAATCCTGCAGTATTTCACAATGCTTTCACTATTGTAAGTTAGCTCATTCCCTCCAATGGAGCTCTGGAACTTTGCAGTGTAACTTAAAATGAGCAGAGCCTAAACTTTTTGACAAAATCAAATTACTTCCTTTACATTTCAAACAAATGTTTATCTCTCTGGAACTACTGGGGTTACTAAAGAAATCTAAATGGCAAACTCTTTAGCACAGACTATTTTTATAGTGCCAGTTTTCTTTAGGTTCTAGGTTTTAAAATGGATTTTATAAGTTGCCGTAAACACAGTTACTATTAATTTTTTACAACTTACAATATCTCAGTAACCACACAAGTCACACACATACTATCAGCAACATTTTGTTCACCCAGCTGAGAGCTTCCATATGAGGGTAAGCAGTACTGTTTGTGCTATTTGATTGCTGAGATATTTAAGGAAACCTGACACTTGGGACAATATAAATTGATATTTTATAAACAAAAATTAATTTATCTTTGCCTGCACTAGATATGGGTCAAATATCAATACAGTTGTGATTGCCACTGTGTAAGCTTCAAGATGAAATCTGTTAATACATTCTATGTAGAAAGGTTTTGGAATTATTAATGCAAACACGAACAAGCAATATTTGGCACCTAGAGGCATAGTAGGATGTAACTGCTGAAACACCTAGAGGTGTCACCCAGCTGTAATGAGTTATGCTACAAAACTAAGGCTCCCAGACCAAGTAAAATACAAACAGTAAAATCATAATCTGGGTGAATGGATGAGTAACCGGAAATTCCCTCCAGGTTTAGCATCCTTGTTCCTCATGAATAGGGGCAATATGTAAATGTTCTGCTTGTCTCTGGGTTAGTCATAGTTAAAATATAAGAGCTAAAACCTTTATGGTAATATATGGCTAGGCTTTGAAAGATCCTCACAAATCAATAGTTTCATAAGTACCCATGAGTCTGTGAACCTATGTGCAAACTGTGCATTTAGCCAGTAACACCTCCTTCAAAATGATTTTTTTGTGTTTCTGGTGATGATTAATACCCCCTGAAGCCCTTGCTAGAGACTCCTTTCTACCATCCTAAACCTTACCTGAAATGGCATATAACACTACCCATGCTAAGACATGGATGTTACACAACATACATCTGGTGTCCTCAGGACATACGTTCACTATCTTGACACATCCCTAAGGGTACGACAGAACTCCCAAAGCACAGCCAGTGAACTCATTATCTTTGCTATGCTGCTCTGCGTAATCCTGTAGAAATAAGGTGGCCAGCCCCATTGTGGGGCTGCATTAAGCTCTGTCTAGAACACCACAGTAGCAGCAGCAGAAGGCAATGAGGTAGAAAATGTAGATGCACTTGTAAGACGAGCCTCCCTGAAGCAGTGACAAGCTCTGTACATGGTACTGCTAATGAAGAGGCAACAGCTGGGTGAAAACTATGGGCTACTACAATTGTAAAGTAACAGAGTCACAAGCTATAAACATAATACTTGCAGTGTCAGTCTCAGGTTGCCATGATAGACATGAATTATGTTATGCTGTTACACTTCCTATCAGACATCCCTTTAGTACAACAAAGGATAGATGGCAATATAGCTAGCATTCATATATCTGCCTGCAGAACCAACAGGGAACACAACACTGTCAAAACAAGCCATCTGAGATACGGAACACTCAATGGGTGGGAGAACCGCATCCCATGGTGTTTAGCCTGGAGTCACAGCATCTTAAGTGTGAGGTTCAATCACTAGTGACAGGACACTTGCCCTCCTGTGACAGAGAAGAGGTGTCAGTGCATGCCAAATCTTAATACATATCCTCATGGCCACCCACAGCAGGGGTGGCATGGCTTCTGATGAAATACTGTTTAAAAACACTAACAGCCTGAGTAAAAAGAAAATAAGCAAACCGGTCAACAAACCTTCACAATAACAGGATCTCTATATTTAGTAAATGAGCATTTAATAATGAGTACTTTCATTGTAAACTGTTAGCAAGACTTTTTCATAATAAAATTGTAACAGACTACATACATTTTTATAAAAAAGAATGTATCACATAATAACAGCCCCTAGCCAATTGATATCTTTTTTGTATCTTCTATTTATTTCCGAATGCTTCTTAAAGAGATCTGGCAACATTGTTGCATTCAATAACAAATACCATTCAGCATCAACATTTTCTAACAGAGGATTCAAAGGTCAGCATCCTCAAAATGACTGAGAGGACATCCACGGATGATGGGCCATGGTCAGGGCCAAGGATAGATGCACAGCTAATGACCAGAAAATCTGACTTCAAGGATTCTAGTTTTAACGTGTTGATATCTTCCCATGGAGATTTATTAAGAGCTCTTACATTATCTGCTGTTTGTTTGCTTCTACCATAAACTTGCCTACCCACTATCTTCATATCTTGTTTTCCTTTCTCTTACCTCCCAATACTCCTCTCACTTCTCTACTTTTATCAACAAGGGACTCTATGCTCAAACAGACAGTATCCGGCCTTATCTAACACTTCATCTGTTCTGTGTCTTTTCCTTGTGTGTTTCCCCTCTGCTTACTGTCTGCCCTCTTTCTGACTTCCTACATCCTCATATTCCTTCTTGCTTTGCTGCTGGTGTGGGCGACTACATATATTCTCCTCTCACTACTGTTAGTTGATTCACTTCTAAGGGATTTCTTGCAATGCTTTGGGTGATTATGATGCTGCCATACAGTTCTTTTATTACAGATGAGTTGTATAACACAAAGGTAGAACTGTTTTGTATACCAGAGGTGAGTAGTCAAGGTTGCTCATCACTGCAGTCTGCCTCAGTGTTGCATCCATAATTAGTTTTAATGCACTGCCTTATGCGGCAGAGATGTACAGTAAATTTTTACAAACCCCAGTAATTTCTTTATTTCAGGACATAAGTATTGGCATATTGGATAAATGCCAGTATCACTTTAATGAGCAGTGATATGAAAAATTGGGAGCCTCCTCTTCCAAAATGTTATTCTAATGTAATTAGGTCCAGCAGAACAATTAAGTTGATATCTTTAGGAAGAGAAGATTTTATCTTTAACATAACAAGTACACATTACATAAAATAATGGTTTCTTTATTTCAAGGGCTGTCACTGGCAGATTAAGCACCTGACATTGTCATTAGAGTTATCAGTGACCCAGGGAGACTGGACATGTCCTAGTTTCATTGTAAAGGGGTGCTGCTTGAAGGTCATGATATCTTCAACAGCAGCTGTATGAGAAAGGGGATCTCCATTTTAATTAAAAAGTCACATTTTGGACTTTAGAAACAAACTGACAGGAGTGTTACTTGAATTTATTTTGGATACCATTACATTTGTTTGAAGAGAGAGAGAGATTTATACTGAACTGTTTCACAAACAAAATGATCTGCAAGCTGTACCAAACAGGTAGTACAAGCTATATTTTGAATCCTGTTCTGGATTACATTCATTTTATCTGAAAGCAAATTTGCAGATTGAATACTTTGAGGAATTTGGTCCTAATCCCTTGCTTTTATCACAGCTTACTGCTTCATATCCATACAATAAATAAAGAAAAGAACAGTAACAGAGAAAAAAGCCAACAAAAATAATGAAAACATACAATTACAGTAGCCTTCATTCTATTGCAAAAAATTGCTACTACTATGACTCCTTGAAAAAGTCACTGAAAAAATGATTCAGTGAGTGAAATTGTTCAAGAAATCAACTGCACAAAGGTTAAATGAAACCCCCACACTTTCAAACTTATGTTTATCAACTCCATAGTTATTGTTACAGAAATAAAGCAGAAGTCTCCCAAAACAAGCTGCTCCATTGGCTCAGAGTTATAAAGTCCTTACTATGACCTAGCTGACCCGAATCTGATTAGTGGCTCAGGCAACTGATGGATCAGAAGGGAGGTATGGGCATGACCATGCAAACCTACAGTGATGATTCCTGGTGGAGGTTAGGGATATTACAATGTAAGCATGTATAGGAGTTTAAGAGGGGAAATGTGTCTGAGCTGCTGTGGAGGTGGAGCAAAATGCTATACATCTTTATTGCATGCCTGCCTCCCGAGGCAATATCATGGATACACAATGGGGAGGGGCATTGAAATGGGTAGGCCATAAAAAAGTAACCCACTCTAGATAGATGCACAGACATGCCAAGCTCCTGTTCTGTGACCAGCCCCAAGTCTGGGGGGAGGGGTCAGTAGCTGGTTTACCCAGCATGAACAAGTGCTGGGCTGGTAAAATGATGGATGGAGTAAGCAAGAAAAAAAATCTCTCAAAACATTTATCACTTCTGGTGCACTCTTAGAAACTAAACTGTGATTTGTGAGTTTAACTTTGCTGTGCTGTTCATGAAGCTGCAAATTGAGAAGCAGTAGAACAAACTAACAAATTAAATGACAAATTGTGTGTGTGTGTGTGTGTGTGTGTGTGTGTGTGTGTGTGTGTGTGTGTGAGAGAATGAAATAACTTGTACAGACACACATATGCATGTGTGGAGTGCAGTACATTATTGTGCTATAGTAGTTGATACTTAAGGTCTGCAACACAAGCCAGATGAATGGACATTTAATTAACCAGCCAAAGACTAAATAAATGAAGCATTTTAGTCAGGAAACATAGCTCAACTCTTTCTGTTTTCTGGTTTATCTAGAGCCATCTAAAATTTATTTGAAACTTACTACAATATCTCCTTTGCTACAAAAACATAGCAGTAGCAATTCACACTTTCCATTACAGCCACACAAGTGAGAAAGTATTTCATTTACAAAGAAATTTGATCCATTTTAATATTTGGATGGAGAACATACACACCTGAAAAAAAAAACATTTTTCCATCTATATTTCCTTAAGTTGCTGGTTTCTCGATAATAAAAGATTTTATTTTGCATTGTTTTTCCTTGCTGCTATTCCTTCCACTATGACAAAATGTTGCTTACAATTTACTGAATTCTGAAATTAACATTTATAAAAAGTTGTGAAAAAATAAATACTCTTTGGGAATGATGTGAAAAATGTCTGACAGGTACACACCTGTCGAATGTCTTGTGTATTCAAATGAGACACTGAGGCATGGAAAGGGTTCAAGTCATTTATTGTACATAAACGCATCAGATGTTGTAACTGGAACATATACTTCGAGCTTTATACGCTTACTGACTGACTCATTATTTCTAACACACTCACATGTGCATCTCCATTCAAGTTAGCACTCACATAACTGACTGTGCAAAATGGCATTGATCTTGCACATGCTCAGTAACGTATATGCATGTGCTTTCTGACTATAGTGGCTGACTAGGTACAGTGCACACATTGATCTACATCCTCCCTCTATTTTTGTTCAACATGCCAACAGGGGAACAAAGACAATTTGAGAGCTCGACAATATATCGGCATTTTAACAAACAAAACTGAGTTCAAGTCCAAGTTGCTGTGTATTTCGGATTTGGTATGGAAATTCTACCTGATCTGGTAACACAGAAACTTTGACTGGATTTAGCAACAGGGACAGTCTCTGGGGATTCCTTCACAACTGGAACATCAGGGATTACATCACAATTACTTGAAGGAAGCTCACTGTCCTTTTGAATTTGAACAGGTGTAGTGTCACTCTGGGAATTAGAGTCATTGGCACAAGCAATCTGCTGTGTCACTGGTTTGGAGACAGATAACACCTCGTCAATTTCATCTGTAATCCATTCCTTCCAATTGCATGATGTAAGATCTCGGTTCCTTACAAATGTTCTACATGATTCCCACTCAGTCATGTTCTTTAGATGTTTGCATTCTCACAACTTTTCATTGTAGTAATGGTCTAAGGGATTTACTGGTCTTATCGTAGTACAACTTTTGTGACTGAAGTTGACCACTCTGTTGTTCTTTACATTTGCTACTAACAATGGTAGAGCTGTTCTAGTTTGTCTGGACATTAATCTCTGAGCAGATGAACTGAACAAGTTTCTCAAGGAATATTTCTGAGATTGAGTAAATTAAGGAAAACATAGGTACCAACTCTCTTGGATTTCTCCAACAAATGTTTTGCACTCTGAACTGCATGTTCAGCTAACCCATTGGATTGTAGATACTCAGGACTACTGGCAATATGAACAAAGTCCCAAGACTCAACAAATTTCCTAAACAGCTGACTTGTAAACTGTGCACCATTGCCAGACATGACTTTGTGCAGACTACCAAGGACAGAAAAATGTCTCTTCAATTTTTTTAATGACTGTGCTGGACATCAAGTTAGGAAGCAGGTCAATTATCAAGGTACAAGTGTTTGCTCTATTTGTAAACAATATTGAAATTTTACTTTTGTAATTTTAACATCATGCCTTGCAAGCGTGATGGGGCGGTATGCATTGGCTTTATTAAAATTTTTACAAGTGGTGGTGATCAGTCCCTATTTGGATAGGTCTGCCATAAATATAATCAATGAACTTTGAACATGCGAACACAACTGCCAAAGTGCATAATGCATCTCTGAGTTAAACCTCTTGATTTATAGGTTACTAGTATACCTTTTTGAAGACATGCTGCACCAAGGCTCTACTTTGAAGCATCACAAGAAAGAGTTACAGGTTTGTGAACATAATATCTCAGTGTGGGTGCACTGGCAATTTTCTTCTTCAGAATATCAAATGCTCTTTGGTGTTCCAATCAGGGCCAGTTTACATTTTTGAATGTCAAATCATGTATGTAATGGTGCAAAAAGCTCACTCACATCTGGGATGAACCTTTCTAAATAGTTGACCATACCTAGAAAGCATTGTAAAGATGTGACATTCTCTGGAAATGGCATGTCAAGAATTGCTGTTTGCTTAGCCTGATCTGGTTGTAATCCAGAACTGATAAACAAATGTTTGAGATTTACTTCATGTGCATGGTCTAGGACTTTCCTGAATTTTCTATCAAGTTCGTCTTCACCATTACCTCCAATAATAATGTTGTCTACCATAATAGCACATGGATAACGGGAAAAAAAATTATTCCATGGCATGTTGAAAGACTTCTCTGGCAGAAGTGATTCCAAATGGCATTCTCAAAAATATATATCTCCAAATGGTGTGCTGAATGTGATTAACAATGAAGATTTGCGATCCAGTGAAATTTGCCAAAAATAACTTTTTGCATCTAAGACTGAGAAAACAGTGGAATTTGGCACCTCTTCTACAGTACACATTGGATGATGAGGGTGCTTAAGTGCTTTGTTTAAGTCTCCTGGATTAATACGAATGTTGTCTGAGATTTTCTTACGAGC
The DNA here is from genome assembly GCF_019279795.1 of Protopterus annectens. NCBI lineage: Eukaryota > Metazoa > Chordata > Ceratodontiformes > Protopteridae > Protopterus > Protopterus annectens. The sequence continues at coordinate 215,891,780 of NC_056726.1, forward strand.
TACGACTCAACTATGGAGAATGCCCACTCAAGTCAGTTCTTCTACTGGAGTAAGGACACCTAAATTCACCATTTTGTCTTGTTCTGCTTTTACTTTACTCTGCATTGGTACTAGAATCTTCCATGCTGGTCTGACAACTGGAATTACTTCATGGTTTAACTTCATGGAATATGTGACTGGAAGTTTACCAAGCTCATTTTTGAAAATATCACCATATTCACTAAAATATTCTGTGTAAAACTATCATTGTTGTTCATACTTATATGGTAAACCTCTTTATTAAATGAGATCAGTCCCATTCTAAAACTGTCTTTGAGGCCTAACAGTGACTGCACATTGCCTTTTGACTACATAAAACTGCAAGTCATAGCTGTTTCCAGCAGAATGGCATGAAAGAACTACTGTGCCATTAGTTTGAATCTCTTCACCACTATAAGCAACTAGTTTTGCACACTTTGCTGAATCAAGTTTCTCACCAGCTTTTACTTTAGCAAACATTTGTACTGATATAACATTGCACTTGTATCCAGTGTCTTCTTTAAGCTCTACAGGTTTCTCATTAATTTTTACAGTACAAAATATTTCACTCTTTGCTGACAACTGATAGTCTACTGTATTAACTGTTTCAGCGATCTCAGAGACATCAGCATAGATGTTTGTTCACAGCTTTTGGATATTGCTATAGTCTATCTGATCTACTTGCGTCTTCAGATACTCACTTTTAACATAACTCTGTGACACTTTAGATTTGCATAGCCTTTTGAAATGATTCCACTTTTTACATTTGTGACATTGCTGACCAAAAGCTAAGCACTTTTCTCATTTAGGTTCATGACTGCCTCCACAATTGTGACAATTAACAATGAGATTCAGGGTGGCCCCCTTTGGTTTATATTTTTTCATCTTAACTTTCTGTTGTATACTATCAACATTTGCAATAGTAGATTTTGCAAACATGCTTTTCTCTTCATAAACATATTCATATGCTTTTCTGGAAGCTCATCTATTTGCCAAATCTCAATGGCTTTGCTCAATGTTAATTCACTATCTCAGTTCAAAATCTTTCTGACTGTATCATTATTAACACAACATACAAGGCGGTATTTTATCAAATCATCTTGTAAATCACCAAATGTACATGTTTTTGCTTAAGTCAGTAATATATGCTGCAATAGTTTCACCAAGCTTTTGATTTCTTGTGTAAAATTTGTGCCTTTCCATTGTAAAATTCATTTGACAGTTACATGTTTTTTCTAAATTTATGTTTTAAGCACTCAGGGTCTTCTCACGTTTCAGCCTGTATCACAGTATGGTGGTTCTCCCCCTCTCCTGCATATACAGCAGGTGCATCCACAAATGAACGTTCTTACTCAATGGCTTCTGAGTCAGCTAAATTGAGAAGTATAAATGCTCTTGTACATGCGTCTATCAGAAAATGCAGCCAGGACGAAAATATCATATTCTTGCTCAAACACTCACCAATTCTCTGAAATATTATAATCAAACTCCAGTGGTTCAGGTTTGCAAAATCCCTATCCCATAACAATTTCTTTAAAACATAAGTATAGAGCTGGTACTTGTAATTATGCTAAAATGGACAACAATCTCTCCAAAAACACTTTATTTTAACACTGCAACTATCTCAAACACTCCGGACACTTCAAACAATCTTAGTTACAGAGAAAAAAGTTGTATATTGCAAAAAAACTTGAACATTTAACCTTTTCAAACATTTAAACACTTTGGGGATTTCTAATGCTTTAATCATAATGTCGCTATCTTGGACACTTCAAGTAACTCAGAAATTTTGAAAATTTTGAATGCTATGTCACGTTTAACAACTGAAAACCATTTGAAACAAATCCAAGTACCTTCAAATAATTGCTGACCTGTTTGCAAGTTTGCTGCTATATATTACTCTACTTCTAACTTGCAGCCTCATAGTTTGCTAGTTGTTTCAACTTCAGATCCAATTCTGACACCATGTCACATATCTCATGTATTCAAATGAGACACTGAAGCACGGGATGGATTCAAGTCATTTATTGTACATATCACATCAGGAGCTGTAACTGGAACATATACTTCGAACTTCATACACTTACTGACCAACTCATTACTTCTAACACATTCACATGTGCATCTCCATTCAAGCTAGGACTCACACTGAATATAAAAAAATGGCACCAATCTTGCGCATGCTCAGTAACTTATATGCACATGCTTTGACTACAGTGGCTGACTAGGTACAGTATACATGCTGACCTACAATGCCTGCCTTGTGTCATTTTATGGGAGGGACTATCTCTAACTGCATTCAGAACTGATTAGTGCATTGTGTGTGCGCTTCTGCTAGAGGTGGATAACGCACAGTAAAATGAACAATGAATTCAAGTCAGTCACAGCCCCTTTGGCTGTTCTGGTGGAGATGCATATATACAGTTTGCAGAACTTGAGTGTTTTTTGGGTGCCTTCAGAATTTATTTTGAACAGTCAAGTCAGAGTCAAATGTTGTGGACTTTTAGAGGACAGCTTGGATTTAATTTGAAGTAAAGTGTCTCAGAGAAAAAATAGTTTCAACTGAAACATTGGTATAAAATGCCATGTTTTCTTGAGGTTATTATAAATTAATACAAAATGAATAAAAGGTTCAGTTGTTCCATACTGTTTCTCACAAAAGAATATAACTTTTAAAATTAAATTTGTTCTCATTCTAATTTCCTAAACATTTTACTGCTACAGAAATTGAAATGAAATAATCTTACCCTTTGCATTACAGTAATACCAGCTTGTGTCAAAATTCTAAATGAGCCACAGTTTGGTGAACTGGAAAGTCCACCAATTATATTATCCGAAGCCTGTGCACCACCAAATATAATCTGGGACTTCACATGAGGGCAAACACCCACAATGAAAGCCTAAAAGAAGAGCAATAGTTATACAAATGACATGTTTCTTCATTTTTAACTGCAATGGCAGCATTGATAACCCATATATATCATTTATCAATAGTATGGCAAGTGCTGTAGAAAGGGACATTTATATCTACAGCTTGAGAAATGTGATGCATTAATATTTTGAAAAAAAAAAATGTTGCCATGCTAGTGAAATCTGACACGTAACATACTTTTTCTAAAAATATGAGAATTCCACGTTTAACCACACCTATCTATTCAGCATATTCATTTGTAACAATTCTTCGAAAAAAAAAGTCATTTGTTTGTTCCCAACATTTTAGCATCATTTCAGATTTTTTGCTTCTTGTGTTTAGGAGTTTTGAAAACAAGGAGAAATAATAGCATGAAAAGAATTAATTACACAATGGCCTCTGCTGAAAATTGGCTTCATTCCAAGTCAGACTTTCCTAGTTAACAAATGTTAAATAAATAAAAAAAAATAAATAAATAGTCTTCAGAAATTCCCTGTCAGGTAACCTTAGTTCCTGCTTTACATTGAGGGCTGTTGCTTGCAGAGAATGACTTAAAGTGCTTGTGTTCTTATAATGCACACATCAGATTATTATTATTATTATATTATATCTTTACTTATTTATTTATTTATTTCCAGTTTGATGACTGGGGAGATCCACTGGGCTCAGGGAGCCCATTTTCAGTGGAGGCCTGGGGGAGAAAAGGTCCACCTTACATAGTTTAGTTACATATACAATCATAGTAAAGAAGACACAATTACAATTTCATTCCATGCTAGAGAACAGAAATAAATTCTTTGGTTACATAGTACCTAAATATTTAGGATGGCAGTGGTAACTTAACTGAGAGGGAGAATAAAGACTTAGAAGGAAAATAGAGAGAAAAAAAAGGTGGGATGGGTTATTTATAATACATACAATTATGTTATTTACAAAATGTACATTTATGCTAGGTTAGCTTGTACTCAGAGTTAGTCAGGAGTTTAAGGGGTGGATTGATTATTAGGCTAGGTGGGGAGAGTGCAGTTGCATTTTCTGTTAGAGGAAAGGTAGGAATGTAGCTGAGTTTTCATATTTTTCACAAGTCCTTAGAGAGGAAGGAAGAGAATTCCATTTTTTAGCTAAGGAAAAGGATAGAAGAAGCTGACCAGCAGGACGACTGGGTTTGCAGACAGTGATTAGGTTTTGGTGAGTAGATCTTAGAGTTCTCCGAGTGGTGCAAGGTTGAAGGATGTTGGTTAGTGCTGGGCACTTAGTAGGTTGAAAAATTAGTCTGTGGGCTGTAGTAATTTGGAGATAGTTCAGATGGTTGGAGAGTTTAAGCCAATTTAATAAATGAAGGGCAGTACAATGATAGATGGAGAATTTGACTTTGGCTGCAAATTTAGAAATCTTATTATAACAGACTTCCAATATGGAGGAGAGAGAGGCAGATAAGTTTGCTAGTAAGTACATTAGTGAGGGGAGTAGATAGGTAGTGGTGAGAGTTTGTCTGGTGGAAGGAGAGAGAAAGTGGATATTTCTGTATAGCATACCAAGTTTTATATGGGTTTTCTTAATGTTTTGCTGGATGTGAGTGTTGAATTTTAGGTGTTCATCAATAGTAATCCCAAGTAGTTTAGCAAAGGGAACAACCTCTATAGTAGAGTTGTTTTGGCTAATAATTTGGAATGAGTTTTTATCAAGAGGGGAAGCTTTTGAGGGAGAGAATAATAGTATTTTGGATTTATTGGCATTTAGCGAGAGGTGGTTTTGGAGCATCCAGTTTTCAGTGGTGGAGAAAGCAGTTTGGATCACGGTTTGAAGCTCTGAGAGGTTAGAGGCACAGCAGACTAAAGTTGAATCGTCTGCATATTTTACAATTTTGGTGTTGGGTATGGCTTTGTGGAAATCCTTAATAAAGATGTTGAATAGCATTGGACTGAATATGGATCCCTGGAGTACCCCAGTGGGGGTAGGAAGGAAGGTTGAGGTGCCTTTCCCCCATTTCACAGCTTGAGACCTGTCAGAGAGGTAGCTTGAAAACCAGGATAAGGTATTCTGGGAGAGATTAAGGTTAGAAAGATGGTTCAAGAGATGGGTGTGGGAGATGATATTGAATGCCTTGGACAGATCTGGTAGAACTGTTGATACTATTTTTCCAGAGTCACGGGCAAGATTTATTGTGTCCAAGAAGGAGAGAAGGGCAGTGATAGTACTACGGCCAGGTCAGAAGCCGTGTTGGGTTGGAGTGATTAGTTGGTGATTGGCTAGGAATGGCATAAGCTGAAAGTGGATGCATTTTTCCAGAAGTTTTGAGATTGGGGAGAGGATAGCTATGGGGCGGTAGTTAGAGATGTTATTGTTTTTGCCTCCTTTATGAAGAGGTAGAATGAAGGCAGCACACCATAATTTGGGCACATAAGATTCTTGCATGGATCTTTTGATCAAGATGCTAATAGGGAGAGCGATACCATCTGCGGCTATTTTTAGGAAGGAAGATGGGATATTGTCAGGGGCATTGGAGCATGGTTTTAATTTAGAGAGTAATTTTTTTATGTGGGAGGTTAAGATGGGTTTAAGTTCAAATATTGGAGGAGGATTGGGGGCAAAAGGTGATGTAGGGGATGAGGACAATTGGATAGGTTGAGGGGGAGGATGATTGTTAGGGAAGGTCTTGGTCAGTTCTGCTATGAAGTTGGTGAAGAAGGAGTTGAATAGAGAGGTTATTTCAGGATCAGATTTTCTGGTGTTAGGGCAGGGGTTGTTTTTGGTACCTGTGTTGAGAAGAGAATTAATGGAATTCCAGAAATGTTTGGGGTTTTTTGATTGGTTAGACTGGCGTTTGTTATAGTAGGACTTTTTGTCTCTAATGATTTGTTTTTTAGTGAGGTTGCGGAATTGTTTATATTTAAGAAAAGTTTCTGTCTGCTTGTTTTGATGGTATGTTTTCCAGGATTTATCTCTTTGTAGCATAAGTTTTTTGATATCTTTGGTTAGCCATGGGGTGGTCTTGGTTTTTACTCTTTTATTCTTGGTGGAGCTAGGGAGTTGAGGATGTTTAAGAAGACTGAGTTGAAAAATTCGATGGCATTGTCTAGTGGAAGAGTTTTTAGGGGGGGTTCCAGTTTGTTTTAGGGGGTCAGAGAAAGTAGTGGGGTTAAAGTTTGTGAGGTTACGTGTGTGAATATAGTATATATTTCAGTACACACAAAACATTTCTAAATGCAATAGTGAGAAGAGCAACACAGCTACCAGACCTGCAGGGGTGCTTGTAGAAACTTTGAAGATGGCAGCTGCAATGCTTGAACAGGAGGAACTGAAGGTGCAAGTCTGAGGGATTACATGGTGAACACAAGATGGCAGTATCTAGGAATATCCGTCCTACTCTTGAAGTGTAGTAATCACAGAGTAAATAAGTATAAGCAACAAGGTAGTAAGAGGAAGGAACCCCCCCCCCCTCAAAAAAAATATGCCTTAAAGATTGAACAGTGACATTCAGAAATTTCAGTTTTTGTTTGAATCCCACTTTATTTTGCAAAAAAACAGGAATGAGAGGGTCATGTCTTTCACTTTTGATAGGGAGCTGACCTGATATGCTGAGAGTATGAGTACAGAACTACTCAAAGCATCAATAAGAGCAGCCTCAGTTTAAAATTAACTTATAGCACACCTACAAATGTTTCTGCATCTTGCAAACAGAGGCCAGATATCTCCAGGTATGTATAATTTTATTTTTTAGTGCAGTAGAATTGTCCACCGAATGTGTTCAGCCAGTCGTGCTTGAGGTCTGCTGCTGTCTATGAAATTGTTACATAATTTGACTCATTCTTTTTTATCTTCTGTTTGGCCTCTCACCCCCCCCCCCCCCCCATCTAGTCATGAAATTCCTCTCTGATCACATGCTGGATCTCTGATCCCCTGTAGGCTTGGTCATCTGGAAGGGTACTTTTAACTGTAGAATCTTACTTGATATATTTTCTTCTCTTACCAATGTATAACTGACATTGTCTTTTTACCTATGTTCTATAGCTTCTTTTACCTGGAGTGTTTTATTAATTTCTTGTTATATTACTATGCTCAGCATATATGATAAAACCTGTTTTGTGTATTGTGCTGGATGTACTGTAACTGACATTGTCTTTTACCTATGTTCTACATCTTCTTTTACCTGGAGTGTTTTATTAATTTCTTGTTATTATTATGCTCAGCATACATGATGTAACCTGTTTTGTGTATTATGCTTGATGTACTGTATTTGTATAACTTGATGCTGGAGCTTTTCTCCCCGGGCCTCCGCTGAAAATGGACCTGGTCCAGTCAGAATTTCTCAGTCAACAAATGTAAAATAAACTAAATAAATAAATAATCTCGGTTAGGAATTCTAACAATCATAAGAAGTTGAGTGGTGCTGAGTGCTGCAATCACTATTATTCCTTGCCATTTTCAATCCTAGACTTTAGCCCACTTCTCAAGGAGTCATGCCAGTCATACCTCGGGATGAATTCATGAATACCCCCAATTACTCAGGTCTCATTTAAAGGAAGATAGTGTATCACACTGCTTTATCTGCTGGGAGAGTCTATTCCAGAGATGCTGGGAGCAACAAGTAATGAATCTGTATCTCCACATAATTCTGTTCATCTGCTGTAAAAGGTTTAGATCCCTTGTTCTGGTATTTGTAGGCCTTTTATTTTGTGAATGTACAAAGGTCTTCTCTGAGGAGCCTTATGAGACACAGAAAAGAGGGACAGCACTTGTAATCTTTTCTGGCAGCTTAGGGATTTTTAGCCTCAGATCCTCACTTTTAAGAACCTCTGAGTTTCTAACTATTTGGGATATCTGGTGAAGTGCATCCAGAAAAGAGGCACTGTATTCTATAATTGGTCTCATCAGTACTGAATACAAAGGAACAATAGCCTGTTTAGATCTGGATGTTATTCCCTTGGTGACCATCTGTGTCAAACAGAAGAATTTTTGACAACTGTAGCTATCTTGTGGTCAAAGGAAGAGAGGGACTTAACCCAGTTTCCCAGCTGACCAACTACATTTTCATTTTGAAGAGGAATATTGTCAATGTTGTATCCTGATGGGATTATCCCCTATGGTAAAAACTCTCTACCCATGAACTACCACATAAGTGGTAGTCTACTTAATGCCAAAAGTGTGATTAGAGACTTTGGGACACAGGTGGACAGTAGTCCCTCCTTTGATAATCACATTGCCACAGTGGTCAGGAAATCCTTCTATGTGGCTCACCTCATCACAAAAGGTTTCTCATCCAGAAAAAAAGAGGTCATTGTTCCCCTCTACTCATCACTCATTAGACCCATTTTAGAGTACAATGCCCCTTTTGGCATGTACCTCACAAGACATCTACAACAACTGGAAAGGCCAGAGAAATACCTCACAAAGAGGATTACTGGCCTCAAACAGATGCCCTATGCAGACCATCTCAAAAAACTCCAGCTTTACTCCGTTGCATATCACCTACTCAGAGGCGATCTCTGCCTAACATACAAAGCTATGTCAAACCCAGAGCTGTTGGACATGCTCCACTTAAAGAAATCCCAATCCCTCCGAGCTACACGCTCTAGGGACCTAAACCTTGTCACCTCAATAAACAGAACATGCTGGAGGGATATATTCCTGTCCCAGAGACTTCCCATATTCTGGAAAAGGCTACCTATCTATGTCAAACAGAGCTCCTCATTAGCACTCTTCAAGAAAAATCTTGATTGGATGGGAAATAGGAAATTCACCCCAGGGGTCACTTCTGTGGCTCTGCTCGACAAGGGCACTGGAAAATAAATTTCTTGGGTGGCGAAAGCCAGGGTACCTTTTTGGCTAGGCTTATATAGGCCCTAGGGCTAATAGCCTAGTACCTACTTATGAACCTATGAACTTATGACTTATTTGTCAAACATGACAATTTTGCAATTTTTAGGATTTAATTTGTCCATTTTCAGTATACCAGGCATTTATATGTGTTTTATGTGTATATCCCTGCTGTAGGGATTCAGTGTCAGAGTGAGATTTGACTGACTTCCAATTTGTAGTATCCACAATATGTGGTAAGCCATATAACTTGTTTTTCAGTCTGTAGATCAGACAATTAAATATCAAACAAAGGCAGTCACAGCACTAAGCTCTGCGGTAAACTACAGGTCATCTTCATGTTTTGATATTGCCCCTGCCATCCACACTATGTGGGCTTTGTCTTTTATTGAATTTGTTATTCATCTTGCTCCTTAGAGATTTATTTGTAATGCATTTACGTTATTAATTATGCCAACATAGGGAATGGTGTCAAATGGCCAGATCAAGGTAAGCTGTGTGCAGAATGTGACTGCTGTCAACAGCCTATGTTATCCTCTGAAAGAAGTTAACCAGTTTTATTAGACAGTGTCTACCTTTTACAAAATTAATTGTGGGTATAGCCTGATGAGCTTTTTTAATATCAATGTTAATCAAGTCTGTTATAACGTATTCCATGGCCATACAAATGGAATATGCTGGAATGATTGGCCTAAGGTTTTTGGCGTGAGTAGTAGGGCACATTTATGAGCTGGCATACTGGCATACATCAGGGACTGTGCCTGTAACCAGGCTGAGGTTAAACTGCTTATGTGGTGGTTCCTCCATGGTGTGTTTGTTACTTATCAAATACTTTCAGTACACATTCTTCAGTGATGATTTGGGGGGGGGGGGGCTGTCACAGGACTTTGGATAGTCATCAGAAGACTGAAATTTGCACTCAATTTATTTGCCAGGATATTATCAATGTCCAATGAGTCGGACTAAGGTACTTTATTTTAGTATGAGTTCTGTACATTCTTGTGTGTTGTTTAGTTTTCTAACATACCTAAGGAAGGATTTGAAATCATCTTTGGCTTCAGATGCCAACCAGTATGCATGTGCTACTTTAGTAGATCTAATAGTTTAATTATTAGGAGAGTTGTGTGTGATGACACTATATTTGTAAATATCAGGTCAGGAATATTTGTCTTGTTTCTGCTCTTGGCATTATAAAATGTCAGGAGAGAGAAGTAATAATTATAACAAATGCTGTTATTCTGCATGAGTTTAGTAGGTTTTTCCCCATAGTCCTCCCAGCCTTACTGCTGCCAGTTATCAGGAATGATGAAATTCTGGCTTTTATAAGTTATTTGCCAGTATGTGCATCCACATACTTTCAATACTGAGGAGGTATGCACAAAATCTTTGATTAGTCATGTGCCCCCAAGCTTCCTGTGCACTATAAATCAGTACTGAGGTTTTCCAGACTTTCTCGCTCCATCTCCCTAAGAAGAATGATCTGCCTTTTGTTACTTACTGCCATTATCCATGACCAGCTCCTTCAACACTTACACTGCTAATCACACCTGGTCATTAGGGGTATAGCCACGACTTAATTTCTCTATGCCACAAAGAAGGCAGTTCTGACAGTTTTCCTAAAAATTAATACTTCATTTTGTCCTTGTGGCCTATTTCAGTAGCTTTCTATTTGTTGTCTTATAACTAGGTCATATACCTTAAGGAGATTCACAGCTTACAATATTTCTCTCCTTCTGAAACAAAGATACTCCCCGGGATTCATGAAGCTCGGCGCAAGGCCGGCGTAAGGCCTGCGCCGGCGGTGCATGGAATATCCGGCGCAGTAGCGCCATATACATAATAATGAGAGTGCACCGGAATCACAGACACGTGCGTAGTGTACGTGAGCGAGCCCAGGTAGGATGCGTCTGGAGGCGTGTCTAAGCCAGCATGAGGTGAGCAACCTAATGTGCTGACAGCCATGGTCCGCCCACAATAGTAATGGCAGCAGCCAGGTCCTGTGCAGAATGAAACGCATGTACAGTATGCAACATAGTCCCCGTCCCAAATTAATGGAGAAGCAAATAGAAGCCACGAAGGCATAACTGTACCCGTCCAAGGAGTAAAGGATACGCATAAGACCGCTGTTCGTCCGCAATGCACTGTCAGTGTTTACACTCAGAGAAGGCGACAGCCGCATGTCAGCCGCACCGACATAGGAGCAGCGACTAAGGTCACCACCTGTCCCACTTTGGTTGGGGCAGTCACTCCATGGACAGTTGTGTCCCAAAAACGTATTAGAAATGGCTGGCGTGCTACAATTGTAGGACACAATGATATCCCGTATTTAATGTAATGGTAGCATGAATTGGTTATTTCTGTAACA